>NW_012107264.1:543178-610618 GCF_000951045.1 Mandrillus leucophaeus
AGGCTCCGTGGGTGTGGGACCCTCCCGGCCAGGTGTGGGATATAATCTCCTCGTGTGCCCGTTTGCTTAAAGCACAGTATTGGGGTGGGAGTTACCCGATTTTCCAGGTGTTGTGTGTCTCTGTTCCCCTGGCTAGGAAAAGGGATTCCCTTCTCCCTTGCGCTTCCCAGGTGAGGCGATGCCTCGCCTTGCTTGAGCTCTTGCTGGTTGGGCTGCAACAGCTGACCAGCACCGATTGTCCGGCACTCCCCAGTGAGATGAACCCAGTACCTCAGTTGATAATGCAGAAATCACCTGTCTTCTGTGTCACTAGCGCTGGGAGCTGGAGACTGGAGCTGTTCCTATTCGGCCATCTTGCTCCACCCTGGGCCTTTCTTTTAAAAGAACATTTAAAAGCTAGAATGCAAAAACATAGTAGTTAAGAGTTCAGGATCTCAAGACAGGATACCTATGTGAACTCAACCACTTAATAGTTGTATAAACTTGAGTAACTTTACATATTTCTCTGTGTTTATTTGGGAGTCATAATTCTATTTACCTCCTAAGTATGCTTTGGAAATTAAATCATGTAATACATGTAATCACTTAAGACAGTGTCTAGCACATAGAAAACATTGAATAACATATTGGCTATTATTTAAACACCAAAACTCATTGTTCCTTATAACCATAGTCTCACATTTACAAAATCACATCATAGGACACTTTTTTTTTTTTTTATTTTGAGCTAGAGTCTTGCTCTGTCAGCCAGACTGGAGTGCAGTGGCATGATCTCAGCTCACTGTAATCTCCATTTCCTGGGCTCAAACAATTCTCCTGCCTCAGCTTCCTGAGTAGCTGGGATTACAGGCATGTGCCACCATGCCTGGCTAATTTTTGTATTTTTAGTAGAGACGGGGTTTTACCCTGTTGGCCAGGCTGGTCTGAAACTCCTGACCTCAGGTAATCTGCCCACCTTGGCCTCCCAAAGTTCTGGGATTACAGGCATGAGCCACCACACCAGGACACACTCCTTTTTTTTTTTTTTTTTTTAGATGGAGTCTGTCTCTGTTGCCCAGGCTGGAGTGCAGTGATGCAATCTTGGCTCACTACAACCTCCGCCTCCTGGGTTCAAGTGATTCTCTTGTCTCAGCCATGTGACACCACACCCAGCTAATTTTTTATATTTTTAGTAGAGACGGAGATTCACCATGGTAACCAGGATGGTCTCGATCTCCTGACCTCGTGATCTGCTGGCCTCGGCCTCCCAAAGTGTTGGTATTACAGGCGTGAGCCACCGCACCCGTCCCAGGACACACTCTTAAGTAAATAAAAAGTGCAAAAAGTTTATAAAAGCCTATTTTATACACAGCAAACTTGGGATAACTGGAGATTCAAAGAAGATATAGGCCTCAGTGATGCATAATATTATCTCAGTGAGATCAAGCAAATATGAGGAGGCAGCAGTTAGGAACTTCTTCTAGCTCCTTCTAGTTCTCCTTTCCTACTTTCCTGGATGCAAGTAGATCATTTTTTAATACAAGAAGTAAGAACTTCTGGTTGTACTGTTATCGACATGTCTCTAAATCTCCTTATGAAAAGGAAGGCTATTTGGTAATTCACGTGTCTACTATGCTGCTGGGTTAATGGGCCGAGGTAATGGGTCTGAACCATAAGAAGAGTTCCTGGCTTCTTGATGATTGCTATCTAGGTAACCCAGGCTTCTCACTGGTTACTTTCAGAATGCCCAGTCTGAGCTTAGTTATCATTGTTGCCCAAAGATAGTAACTTTTTGCTCATCTCAATAATGCTGCAAAAAGAGAAAAGGAATAGGCATAGGAGGAAAATGTAAAATAGATCGTAAATAGAAAAATATTTTTGATGAATTTGCTTCAAACATTTAGAAAGAAAATAACACATATGCATTTTTTTGTGTGACAAGGACAGTAACATAGGATCAGTTTTGAATTCATATTTAAACAACTCAGATCTTCCTTAATGTGCTTGTGATGACTGGTCTATGGCCTTTTAAAACTCTGATATGCACAGTAGAAATAATGTGGTGATCAAGACGAAGACTAAAATGAATGATTTGGAATGCAAGACAATGGAGTGCAAAAGGAACTAGGCGTAAATATTAGTACAGCTTTAGTCACCACTAATTCCCTGTGAACATCTACTTCTGGCTTTCTGTCGTGAGCATTTGTGCAACAATTTCCAGATTTTACAGAACATCCTAGTGCTTGACCTATATTACCATACCTGTCTACAATATTAGAGAGGTAACAAACAAGAATTACTATCAGTAATGATACATAAGGTCTTGAAAAGTGTCGTTTCATATATTCTGTTAGACTTTTTAGTTAATACAGGCAGGAGGAAAATCAGTTTTCTTTTATTCCATCTTGGGCAGAAGCAGAAGTCCAATAAAAGATAATGTGACCAAATGTTTAAGTACATAAGGGTCATAAATTGAAAAGTACAAACATGAAAAGAAGTAAAACAAAGAAGTGTAAACAACCACATGGCTTGTTGTTCTCAGGTAGAAAGAAGTCCCAAAATAGAGAGTACAAAGTTGGTTAAGGTGGCTCCATATCACCTGGGCTGTACCTATCTGTTTCAAACATCCACAGCATGTTTGTTGCTTGGTAGTTGCAAACTCCTTGCTATCTCCAGTATCATGTCTGCATTCCAAGAAGGAGAAATGAATGGTGAGCAGACATTTGTACAATCTAAATGTGTAAAAAAAAAAAAAAAAAAAAAAAGTCTGAGTTTATACCTAGTGATTTATGCTTATATCTCATTGGCCAGAATATGTCACAGAGCCATCCCTAGCTGCAAGGGAAGCTGGAAAATATAGTTTTTGAAGTAGGGATATTGCTGCTCCAAATAAAAGTGGGTTCCAGAAGTAAGCATGAATAAAATAAATATTATGATAGCATTTAGCAGGGTCTGCCACAACTACTCAAAGAACTTTTCAATCATGTCAAAATTATCTTATTAGTTTAGCAACTTGGGAGACAGAGGAAGGGTACTGATTACACCTAATAATTGAGACCCAATTTCCAGTTTCCAACAGTCCATGTTAAATAATTTAAGGTGAATGAACTCTAAAAAAAAAAGTGTTTTTATATTAGCTTTACATACACACACACACACATTCACACATATATATGTATACATATAATATATATAAAATAAGTTACAGAGTTACAAGTGTTAGAGCATTTGAAATTTTTTAGGTATTTTAGGTAGGACAATTAATAGGTAATTCAATGAGGTATCAAACAGACTGTATTTATTCCTGCTTTAAAATGTGAATAATTTAATGTGAGGCAAATCATTTATAATTCTTGTAAAAACAAAGTAAATGCTTTACCAAAGCAAAATTTTTTTCATAGTTCATCAGAAGAACCCTCAATAATTTACAGAAATTTTAGACCCATTGAATTAGTCTCTGATGATACTGGGGAATGTAACCTATTTGTTGCTCCTTAACAAGCCCACATAAGGCCATGCGCAGTGGCTTATGCCTGTAATCTTAGATTTTGGGAGGCTGAGGTGGGTGGATCACCTGAGGTCAGGAGTTCGAGACCATCCCAGCCAACATGGCGAAACCCTGTTCCTACTGGAAATACAAAAATTAACTGGTTGTGGTGCTACCTGCTGTAATCCCAGCTACTCAGGAGGCTGAGGCAGGAGAATAGCTGGAACCTGGGAGGTGGAGGCTTCAGTGAGCTGAGGTCGCACCACTGCACTCCAGCCTGGGAGACAGAACGATACTCCATCTCAATCAATCAATCAATTAAAAAAACCCACATAAAATTGACAGTCACTGAACTTTGTTCATTTCTGTATCTACCATATGTATTAATTGTTATCGCTTTCTTTGTGCCAGGCACTTACAAAAACCAAGTGAAATAGGTGCTATTGATTTCATTTTGTATTTAAGAAATCGATAAATTCTAAACCTGCTTGTTGAAAATGTAAAGGAATAAAAAGCATAAATCTCCAATGTTAACATTAGCTGGTAAATACGAGGTCTTACATGGATACTATCCAGGTTTGGTAACTGAACAGAAAAGGTACTATGGGATTGTATTCTGTAATGGATAAGGCAGCACAGCACTGGAATTACAAGCATAGACTGGATTTGAATCCTGACTTTCTCACTTAATAGTTGTAATCCTGGGAAAACTGCCTAACATATCTATGCCTTAATTTCCCTATTTGAAAATGCAGATAATAGTACCTCCTCAAATGGTGCTAGAACTAAATTGATTAGTATTAGTAAAATATTTAGAGCAGTGCCATAGTAAGAACTCTATTATCTGCTGTTGTGTAACAAATTAATCCTAAGCTTAGTACTTTAAAATAACAGAAATGAATGATCTCACATTTTCTGTGGGTCAGGAACCTGGTAGTTCAAACTGTTTATAATTCTTGCCAAAACAAGAATTAAGGTGTCTCATGACATGGCATTCAAAGAGTCAACTGTGGCTGCATCATCTCAAGACTTAGTAAGGCTGGAGGGTTCATTTCTTTTTTTCTTTTTTTTTTTTGAGACGGAGTCTGGCTCTGTCACCCAGGCTGGAGTGCAGTGGCCGGATCTCAGCTCACTGCAAGCTCCGCCTCCCCGGCTTACGCCATTCTCCTGCCTCAGCCTCCCGAGTAGCTGGGACTACAGGCGCCCGCCACCTCGCCCGGCTAGTTTTTTGTATTTTTTTAGAAGAGACGGGGTTTCACCGTGTTAGCCAGGATAGTCTCGATCTCCTGACCTTGTGATCCGCCCGTCTCGGCCTCCCAAAGTGCTGGGATTACAGGCTTGAGCCACCGCGCCCGGCCGGGTTCATTTCAAGAAGGCTGTCTCAGGTAGCTGGAAATTCGTGCCTTCTGTCAGTGGGGGGTACCTGTCTGCCTCCATGTGGCCTCTCATCTTCTAGGGTGTCTTTCTACACCTGTATTCACCAAAACAGCTTCTTTACATGGTCTTCTTAATGTGGCAGCTGGGATCCGAAAGAGAAAGCCAGTGAGAAGGTGCATCCAAGAAGGAAGCTGATCTTTTTTAAACCTAATTTCAGAAATGACATCCCAGTATTTCTGCCCTATTATTCATTAGCAGTGAGTCATTATCTCTTGCCCAAATTCAAGAGAATAGGATTACACATGGATGTTAATTCCACAAGGTGGGATCACTGGATCCCACATCAGAGGCTGCCTACCTCAGTGAGGCACTATCTGTTAATTAAGATAAATATGAACTATTGCTGTATTCCTTCATATATTTGAGTCTCTCCAAGGCCAAGTCTACCGTCATTATCTAAAGGCTCATGTTAAAAGATTAAATTAATCAAATGAATTTCTTAAAGAAGCAAAACACAATTAATATATTGTTTATTTGTCCAAAGACTACTATAAACTTTGGTTAGAGAAATATTTATTAACCATCAACCAAAGGAATCCTGTTATGCAGGATTATTTATTAACTAGCTAGATTAGGTTAGCTTAGTTTCTGGCTCCACCATGGTCAGAAGCCATGAATTGGTGTTCAGAATTCTGAAGACACTGTTCATATGCTACAAGAACTGTCTTTTCTAAATTAGAGAAATAAGTGGAAAGCATATAACCAATACAAAGGATATGGAGAAATGTACATTTCAGGAACAACTAGGCCACAGTTACTGAGATTGAGGGCCTAGGGCATCAAATCAGTTCCATCCTCTTTTTTATTTATATGCCTGAAAAGTATACTCCAACTAGTCCTGAATGAAAAAGTACATAGTTTAAAAAACAAACTGCAAAATGGTATTTATTTACATTAAAACATGAATTGCCTGTATACACATGAATAGAAGAGGAACAATCTGTTATGCACAATAACTGTAATATTTAGTACATGTTATACACAGTAGTATCTGTTAAGTCAGTGGTTTGAGTGAAAACACAGTACCAAAACATTCCGGATACAAAATAAATTACTCATTCACATATTCTAATCATACAAGACACTTAATATTTTAAAAGTTACGTACTTCAAATAACACTGGCTAAATGTACAACTAAAGTGTATTAAGTTTTTTTAGGAAAAGACTTCAGATTGTTATTCATAAATGATCCCTTTCAGGATGCATTATCTTTTAAATAAATAAACTAAATTGACTTCAAGACTATTTATAAATAGCCCACTAAAATATGATTGAACACATTCTTTCATTTTATTAAAGGTGTAGCTATATACTAGAGAATATGCTCAACTACTGCCTCCAAATTCCAACACTGTCATTCTAATTTGCAAATAGAAATTATTTAAATTCCAACTTTAGTACATGAGATTAGCTGCCTGCCCTATGTTGTCAACTGTTTCCAAAAGTATTAACAGATTAACAGACTGTCTTGAACATTTCAAACGTTTGAGAAATTCAAGGGTTTTTTCTATGTTTTAGGTTAAAGCTGAGCCTATATATGGAGATTTTGAGATAAACTGAACACTTTTAGAAGACCTTCACAAAGAGTTTTTCAATTCTAAAATCTATTACAGATTTATATAAAGTCCAAGAGAACATTTGGAATATTTTCATAATGCAGTGAAGAATTCATCTTTGGCATTTCTCCATTCATTCTAAAACATTTCAACAAACATTTTATACATGTCTATCTACCTACTATTGACATTTTCTGTACACAAAAGTATTTGATTGAAATTTGAGTTTTAACAGCAATTTCATTGCTAATAATTTTTTTTTAGATATGAAAAGTATTAGTAACATTCAGTTTTTTACTATGAGAAGCTGAAATATTTTGATGTTGTTGAAATGAATTTGCTCAGTTTCCTTCTTCGATGACTGGCAATTCAACATCCTATCAAATTCAGCAATGGATAAAGCAGACATACTTTACATTAAAAAACAAAAATTGTGACAAGGACATAATTTTTGAATAATATGAAGCATTCCTCTATTAAGGAAAATATGTGTGTGTGTGTGTGTGTGTGTGTGTGTGTGTATATATATATATATCCATATATCTTCAAATGAAATGGGTATGACAGAAATCAAACGGTTATATTTTCTTTCTTGGTATCTGTGGTTTTTCTTAAAGGAAACAAACAACAAAAACCAACAACTCTGCTACAAATGCCGATTTGTAGAAACGTTGCCACAATGGCTTCCACATTAGATTTCCACGTTACTTCCAGTATTCACAAATTTTTTGCTCTCATCATAACCAACCTAATGTTTGAAAATAGTCCAAGTGTAATTATTTAAAAATAATAATAGAAAACAGTAACACAGCTTTTATAATTGAACACATTTTCCTCATTCAAAACTAAATATGAGGAAAAATCTCAGTAAAACGGAACCAAAACCATTTAGTAGCTCAATGACATGCTATATTCCCCAGGGCTTACCGAAAATATAAACAAAGAAACCAAAATGTAAAACAAATACAGTAGGTAATTGATGCTATTTGCCAATGTTTGCAAAGGCCTTGGGTAACAAAAATGAGATAGTAATTATGGCTCTGACATTAACACATTCTTCAAATGCAATTACCAATTTTATTCTCTAACCAAACAGAATAATGGAAATCCAAGCAGAGAATGATGTACAGGACATAAAGGAATTGGAATATAAATTGGGTATTTCTACTATATGGTGCTGAAAAACTTGAATGCCTTTAGAAACAAAATAAATTCATCTATTAAATGCATAAAACTCCTGGAGAATATAGATTACAAGAATATGACACTTAACAGGATACTGAATTTGTGAATGTAAATTTGTTATATAATATGGCAGTTGCTATTATGTATGCAGCGTATGCTAATAATACTGCTATCTTCCAACCACTGTAAATACCTGACAAGATCCTTCAAGTATAGTTCAAATTATTAGTTACATGTGATAATACAAGTAATTACCAGCTCCTGCTAATACAATTTAGTAAGAACTGGAAATCTCATAATTGGCACTATTTAATGTTTCTAGAATATAATGTTAAGTGCATATGGTTATCAATCTCCAGAATCCAGAAAATATAGTCATCCATATTCTTATAAGAGAGCTGTACCTCAATTTTATCATTTTAGAGTATTTGTTAGAATAGGATCTCTCCAAAATCAAACAGGATCAATTTGGACACGTCTAATCCTAAGACAACACGCCATGTAAAATTTTCCTGTATCTAAATGTTGCCCTCTAGGTAAATCTGTGATATTTTAGAAAGAGACTTTCTTTTGTGGAAAAGGTAATCTGATAAACGGGAAGAGATCACTAGACAAGATCACAAATAACCATTATTTCTACAGAATTCAGTTGAAGTTGGTTTTTTGTAAATGCTTATTGGGAATTTCTAAAGCACTGACTTGGAGAGGCCAAGAGCCTCCATCAATCCCTGCTTGGATAGCCACTCCCGTTACCACTGCTAGGTCAGGGTCTACCGATGTGTTGGGATCTTTTCCAAAGAACTCTTGAATGACCTGACGGATCCGAGGAATACGAGTGGAGCCCCCAACTAAAACCACCTCATCAATCTCAGTCTTTTCCAGGTGGCCTTCTTTCAATACTTGCTGAATGGGTACGAGTATTTTCTGAAACAGGTCTTCATTCAGGGTATCAAAGAGTTTGCGTGATATTTCCGTTTCAAATAAAACCTGACTTTCTCCACTTTTCTTATCAGAAAGGCCGAGTCCAAACCCACTGTTCACATGATGGTCATCTGCTGAGGAAAGTTTGTCTTTTGGCAGTTCAGTGTCACTAGTGTGAGGTTCCTTCCTGTCCTGTTCCTCCACCGTTAGTAATACTGACAACTGAGCAGCTTGATGAAGAGTCAGATTTAATTTGACCATTTCCACAGCTTGTCTCAATCTGTGGATCTCCTCTTTCCTAGAGGGCACAAAGCCATACGTTTGATAGATCTGTTTATATAAGTACTGAAGCAATCTCTGATTGAAGTCCTGTCCTCCAAGTTTATTGTTTCCTGAGTGAAAAATAAAAAAGTTTAATATAGTTACGCACATATGTGTGTATGTATACATGTATATTATTATGTATATGTAACAATTATATTCTGGGAATAACAAATCCCTGTTTCACGTATCATTACAATTTTATTCATACAAAGACTGGTTAAAAAGAACTGTGTTGCTGGGCATGGTGGCGCACACCTATAATCCTAGAACTTTGGAAGGCTGAGGTGGGAGGATTGCTTGAGACCAGGAGTTAGAGACCAGACTGGGCAACATGGCAAGACCCTGTCTCTACAAAATAAATCAATAAAAAAAAATTTAAAAAATAATAACTGGGTTAAAGCTATCTTAACCCAAATAAGTACTATTTAAAAACTAGTGCACATCAGGGTCAAAATTTTAAATTATGTAAAAGGAAGTATCTCTTCACAGCATCAAATACTTTTTCAGTAAATAGAGATTAAGAATACAGATTGGCTTATAAGTAGCTATTTAAAAACACTGAATGTCATTCTCAACAGAAGAAAGTGCTTCTTATAATGAAAAAGTAGGTATTTAATCTCTTTTTCTCCTTTCATTTTTTCTTGCCTGATTAGTAGGACCTGAAAAGGTCTTTCTACTTTTCTACCTGAAAACTAGATAAATAATTTCAAAGGAAAAGAGTAATGTAATATAATTTCCTGGTATTTAACTTGATTCGAAGAAGAGAAAAAACAATGCAGAGGTTAGAATACCTATAACTTACAACTCAACTCGTCAAACAGGTTGAATCCCTTAAGCTACATTCAACGAAACGAAAACCTTTAAAGAAAGGGTTTAGAATGCAAAATCCTATCATTTCCTAGGGAAAAATACAATTCGATTTTCTAAAGACATCTACTCTATAAAACATATTAAATGAAATATACTGATCACCCTTCATTTTAAATAAATTTTTCTGCCCTCTGTTTCCTTTCTTCACCATCACCATGAAAAGTCCTACTGGCTCCATGAGCCGTTAACTGGGTAATGGGCAATGTATTTATTTGACTTATAGGATGCCCAGTCATTTTTTGAGATTTAACTTTTGGCAGTAAATATATACAAATGGTGGTATAAAATTACATATACAGAAAATTATCAAAATAAAGTCAAAGAATTCCAGGGGAAAAGAAGGATGCACTACACATTGGATATGTTAAAGAAAGCACTGCCCAAACCTCTTCAACTCTCCCTGCATTTTTCTGTATTTTTTTTTTTTTTGTAGAGAAGGGGTTTCACCGTGTTAGCCAGGATGGTCTCAATCTCCTGACCTCGTGATCCGCCCGCCTCGGCCTACCAAAGTGCTGGGATTACAGGCGTGAGCCACGGTGCCCAGCCTCTCCCTGCATTTTTCTTACCAGACATTGCTCGGGTTAGAAACATCCCTCCTTGTTTATTCAGTAAAGACACATCTAGAGTTCCTCCACCCAAGTCGATCACCAACACGTGGAAGACGTCAGCCTTGTGGAGGCCATAAGCCATAGCTGCCGCTGTGGGTTCATTTATTACCCTCAAAATCTTCAGTCCTGTAAGATTGGTTGAAGGGAAGAAAAACTCAGGAGAGGATGCGATAAAGTAATCTCTTCCCACTCACACGATGTTTGTGTCTTCTGTGACATGAACTCCACCAATGAGTAATAATGATCTAGATGTGTATAAGAGACAGGAGCGAGACTCCGTCTCAAAAAAAAAAAATTAATCATTATATACTATCACTTAAGTGCTATGGAAATTAAAGAGGCTTATGTTGAGCAGGTAAAAGATCAGGTTTCTTTGAATGAAATTCCTGCTTTAAACTACATGTCACACTTATGAGTGGTATGGAAAGTAATATGGCATTATGTATCAGGAGCTATGACAACATTCAAACTCTAAAGAATTACTCCAAAGATCACAACACCCTTCCCTTCAGCTCTCTGATTTTACCACTTATTCTACTCTGGCCACACTGACCAGTTTCCTATCCTCTATGTACCAGCAAATTCCCAGCTTATGGCTGTTGCAGTGGCCATCTCTTCTTCCTACAACACACTTTCTCCATGTGTCTGCATGGTTAACGATTTTGCTTTCTTCAAATGTGCTTAAATGTTACTTTCTCAATGAGGTTTGCCTGATCACTCTATTTAAATTCTACAAGTCGTCCATCCCCTGACCACCAAAAGCAACCTCGACCCATTAGCCTGCTCTTTTCTTCATAGTAGGTTACTTTCTGATATACATTGTATCAGTGGCTCTCAACAACGCAGGATTTTACCTCCAGAAGAAATCTGGCAACATACGGAGACATTTTTCATTGTCACCACTTGGTGGAGGAGGGTGCTGGTGAATAGAGGCTAGGGATGCTGTTAAATATTTTGTAGTTCACAGGACAGTCCTCCACAATAAAGAATTATCTGGCCCAAAATATCAGTAATGGAGAGGTTGAAAACATTATTAAATTTATCTTTTATGCTCATTCTGTGTTTCCCTCTGGTAGAATATAAGTTCCATGAGAACAAAGATTTCTTTCTTTTTTTAGCAAGGCCCTCAATATTGGTTCAATGGCATTAAATGTTAAATCATTAAATGATCTACCTCAGATTTTATTTTAAAAATTATATTCACCTTAACATTAATGGAATTCAGAAGAAAGAATTCCTCACTGCTAACATGTGTCCATTTTCTCTTTGAGCCTTTGTCCTGTAGCTATCTGATTGGTTCTTATTACATACACATTTTATATTGTGCTATAGAGCTTTCAAAATTATAAACCTGTATAAAAATCCATCTACTTTACCTACTGTGATGGTTAATATTATCATCTTGATTGGATTGGTGGATGCAAAATATTGTTCCTGGGTGTGTCTGTGAGGGTACTGCCAAAGGAGATTAATATTTGAGTCAGTGGACTGGGAGAGGCAGGCCCACCCTCAGTCTGGGTGGGCACCGTCTAATCAGCTGCCAGAGCATGCCTAGAATAAAAGCAGGCAGAAGACTGTGGGAGGATTAGACTGCCTGAGTCTTCCGGCCTCCATCTTTCTCCCGTGCTGGATGCTTCCTGCCCTTGAACATCGGACTCTAAGTTCTTTAGCTTCTGGACTGTTGGACCTACACCAGTGGTTTGCCAGGGGCTCTCGGGCCTTGGGCCACAGACTAAAAGCTGCACTGTTGGCTTCCCTACTTTTGAGGTTTTGGGACTCAGGCTGGCTTCCCTGCTCCTCAGCTTGCAGCCAGCCTACTGTGGGACTTCACCCTGTGATAGTGTGAGTCAATACACCTTAATAAAATCCCTTTCATATACACATATGTACTATTAGTCCTGTCCCTCTAGAGAACCCTAATACACCTACCATATAGTTTGTTTATTTTGACTATCGTGTGGTTTGGGAGGTGGTAAATCTTACTACAGAAGGTTTTCAACCCAACACAATTTTGAGAAAAATGCATCTCAGTCAAGGGTACTGTTACCTGCAAGGTTAGCAGCTTCAATTGTTGAATTTCTCTGTTTTAGATCAAATTCTGCTGGTACAGAAATGACAGCATTGGCAACTGGCATTCCAAGATAGGCCTCTGCCATTTCCTTTAACTTCAACAATAGTCGAGAGCCAACATATTCTGGGGACACCGTGATGGTCTCATTACTTGTCACAGAAAACTCAACCATTCCATTTTTGTTTAAAACCTGTGAAAAGGATTTGCAAATAAGTAAATAAAAGAGTAAAAGTATATATACATATATATGTGTGTATATATACAGACAGACATACACATATACATAAATGCTAGACTTCCTGAGAACTTACCTTTATCTTTACAAAACAAAAAAATGCATTTGTAATGTATCCAGTACATTCACCAACATTAGAACTTGTTAAATGTTATACATTCAAATTTATACTATGAATACATATTAGTTTTACTTTTTTTTTTTTGAGATGGAGTCTTGCTCTGTTGCCCAGGCTGGAGTGTGGTGGCATGATCTCGACTGACCACAGCCTCCGCCTCCCGGGTTCAAGCAATTCTCCTGCCTCAGCCTCCCGAGTGGCTGGGGCTACAGGTGCGCGCCACCATGCCTGGCTAATTTTTGTATTTTTAGTAGAGACGGGGTTTCACTATGTTGGCCAGGTTGGTCTTGAACTCTTGACCTTGTGATCCGCTCGCCTGAGCCTCCCAAAGTGCTGGGATTACAGGTGAAAGCCACTGCGCTTGGCCCACACTAGTTTTTAATAACAGCAGAATAAAATTCATCACCAAGCACATGACTAGAACACAAAAGATTCTCAGTATATGTTTTCTGAATAAAGAAAAAATAAATGATGAAATGTAAGAAATGAAGGTTGCTCATTCAAGTATGTAACTCAGAATCTTCTCCCTTTTTTCCCCAAATTTCTTGTTTCTAAGAGTAATGGATAGCTGAAATAATTTTCTAGTACATATTAACAATAATAATATTAGTATATCATTATGTACTTATCTAAGAATCAAATCTCATTTACATTCTTGTTTCCCATGAAAACATGTATTGTGCATTAGCTCATTATCCCCGATAATGTGGGTATACATTTAAAAAACTATTTTAACTCTAAACAATACTATCCTAGTTTTACCGAGGTTGTATTAATATAAATACAAAAGATAACTAATCTACGAAATTACAAGAATGTTTTCTCACTTTAGGTCTCATGGTTAGGTTTCCATCATGAAAAACTGACCTTCCAAAAAGTACTTCACTAGTGTGGGTAAAACATAAAAAAAGCTATATGGAAAATATTAAACTACAAAACAAACATACCAGAACCATCAGTGCCCAGATGAAACAAAAATAATAACAAAAAAATCAGGTCACTTAGAAACTTTAAATAGTTTTGAGGTCAATAAGTAATGTACCCAAAGCTGTAATTCAGAGGACATACATAGCTTTAGACGACTTTTTCATTAACGATTGTAAGTCAATAAAGAATCCCAAAAAAGAAGTCAAAAAACAACAAAGTAATAAACCTAAGAAATGCAGGGAGCAATTTTTTTTTCTTTGAAAACGAATGAAAAATTTGAAAATTTTTATGAATAGGTTTATTCAATAAGCAACACCGAAACAACTATCTATTTTGAAACTAATTCATGGCCGGCATGGTAAAATCCCGTCTCTACTAAAAATACAAAAGTTAGCCAGGCGTGGTGGCGCACACCTGTAATCCCAGCTCGGGAGGCTGAGGGAGGAGAATCACTTGAACCTGGGAGGCAGAGGTTGCAGTGAGCCAAGATCATGCCATTGCATTTCAGCCTGAGAGACGGAATGAGACTCCGTCTCAAAAACAAACAAACAAACAAACAAAAAACTAATTCATTTAGAATTTCACTTCATAACTTCCAAGAAAAACTTCACATGGAAAAAAACTTTAAATGTTTAAAAGAAAAAAACAAAAGCAGCAAAATCCAAACCAACAAACACTCACATAAAAGTATTAAGAGGAAAAAAAAAAGTTCCAGTGGATAGGATGGGATAGGCTACAGTAAACATGGTAAAAGTCTAAAATCAAAAATTTAAACTTTGACATCCAGCTCAAAAACATCAGTGGAAAAAAAAGGTAAAGAAAAGATAACAAAAACATATGATGAAGGTCTTTTATAGTCTCTAAGGAAAAGAAAAACACACCAAAACAAAAAAGGAAAAGAACAAAAAATGGACCACAAAAGAAAATTAAAATATCAATAAAATTCTAAAAATTCTGATCTCACTAAAAAAACAAAAGAAATGAAAATTAATACAGGATACTGTTTTTCACTTATCTGACTGTTAAAGATTAAAAAAATAACTAGTGAAGATACAGTCACTCTAAAAAATTACGGTTAAAAGCATATAACCTTTCTGGTGAGCAAACCGGCAATATAAATCAAATGCCTTAAAAACATGCACACATTTGACCTATGAATTCGACTTCTAGTATTCAAGTTAGGAAACTTTCAGAGAAGTGTACAAAGATAAGTGTGTAAGGATATTACCTGAATCTCCAACCTTAGTGAAAAACCACAAAAAGGTACACTGACAGAGACTAGTCTAATTAATAATGGAATAGTCATTCCACAAAATCATTAAAGATAATGATGTGAACCTATTAATTATCCATGACATATTAAATAGCATAAAATGGCACACCTGGTATGTTCTCTTTATATGTATACAAATATGTACACATACACACACAGAATATCTATCTATGGTACACAGGGCTTCATCAACCTTCCTGCTACCTTGAAACAGCTAAGCAAGACATGCTGAGGATGGGAGAGCAAGAAAATGGCAAGGCCTTAAGTACCTGTTAGCATTATGGAGTCAGTGATTAACTCATCCTAGAGCTGCTGCGGAATTTCTTGTTATGTGAGATAACAGAACTGTCATGTATTAATAGATTCAGCTAGACGAGATAGAATGTTTTGTGACATGAAGTCAAAGCATTAACTAAAAGGGTACACTAAAATTAATACAGACTTTAGATTAATCACTTACCTTAAATGGGTATCTGCCAATTTCAGCCTCCAGCTCTTCTGGGGTGAAAATCTTGCCTATGAATCTTTTGGCATCATATATTGTGTTTTGAGGATTTGAATCTGCCAGCTCTACGCTTTCATATCCCACATATACATCATTGTCAGTGAAAGACACCATGCTGGGTATGCTGATATGCCCATTTTCATCTGGAATCACCTTTACTTTTCCTGTGCCAGGAAAAAACACCCCAACGGAACAATAGGTGGTGCCAAGATCAATACCAATCACTTTAGGAGTAGGCAATGGTAAATACTGTTGTGCCAAATAGCCAGCCAACAGGAGGGTCAAAACAGCCGATCCTGAAATACAGGAAAATTAAAAGATGTATTTTTTCAAACTAGTACAATGTACTAAATTACTGTAGCAAAGTCCCTCGTCGAAACAAGGCTAAAAAAGACAAACTCCAAAAATTTTTATAGGACTATTGATAACACTCCTCTCAGACAGCAAGTTTTTCAAAATGTAAACTGGTTATAATAAAATTTAAAATGAAGCAACAACACAAACAACAACAAAAAAACCCTATAACTGTATGTTTGTGTCATTCTCTAATAAATGTAATAAATGTAAAAACATTTCAATAATATTTGTGCAGATGCTGACAAGAAACATTTATCTGGAGCAAAAGCCAGATATAATCTAATATTCTTGAGGAATTGATATTTAGATTTTATAGTTTTATAAAAAGCTTCGACTATCATTTTTTTAAAAGCTCCATTATTAAAATCCTCACAACAAAAACTATTATTGTAAGGCTAAAATTCTGTCTTCGTATCTCACCTCCTTTTCCCTTTCAAAAGGATGAAATGGATAAATCGGATAAAATGATTTTGAAAGTTCCTTAGATATGAAACTGTCACTTCATAACAGAACATAGTTAACTTTTTAAGTATTTAAGTATGAACTAGGGACATCCTTGCAGTGGTAATATTTACAGGAGAAGAAGCATAAAAGTGGGCAACCCTGATGGCAATATCTATGAAAGCTTCCTGAAGACAAATTTTGTTCACTGTTGTATCCCCCAGACCAGGAATAGCAGATGCCCAACAAATACTAATTAAAAAAAAAAAAAGAAGAAAAAAAGAGTAGGAACAAATGCCACGCAGATTGTAAACATAAGTGAAGAAAGATGCCCCTTTGGTTTTTAGTTAATCTCGTATTTGGTATCAGGAGGCTGTGTTATACACCTGTGTCCACTCATATTACATATGACCCAAAATGTCAATTGTCAGGCCTCTGTGTTACCAATTGTTAGCTCATCCTCATCAACACATAACTCAAAGAAATAAAACCAAGTGCAAATCCCACTTTCCCCTTCCAGCTACAGGCAACATTTTAGAAGCATTTCATCACCTTGGAGACGCGGGGTGGGTGTTTGTGTGGGTGGGGGATAGGTAATTCCAAACCCGATTTGATGGAAAAAGCATCGATCGAGCTATACATCAGAGTCCTGAATCCCTCCAAATTCAGCATCCGTGAGCCAACAGATCCGGATGTAGCTCCTCCCCCTTCCACCACAAAGGGGTCCTGGAGGTGCACGTTCTCGCAGCCTTCCATAGCTTGCCCCAATTCAACAGGCAATTCAAAAACCTAGGTGCTGTTGAAAGGAACGCCTCCTTAAGCCTGATGTCCCTGCGATGGACACAGCTGGTCGCCCTCTACCCTACCTTGGCCTGCAGGGGCCAGGGCCCTCCTAGAGGCGTCCCCGCCCCCATCCACTCCGAACAGCCGAAAACCGCCTCTAAGTCACCTTTCTGACTCCCCTTCCGCTGCTCCAGCTGGATCCAGGAGGTGAGTCAACCACCCCCGCCCACGCTGGCATCCTCGAATCGCCTCTACGCCCGCAAGAGCAACAAGGACCCCCGGGAACCCACCTAAGATCGTCATCTCTCTGGCCATCACAGTCCCGCCGAACAGGCTTGTGATGACTGTACCAGACGTGAGGCACCGCCCCCACTCCGCCCGGCAGTCCCGCAGCCCCCTGGGAAATGTAGTCCTCTTGCTCTGAGGCAATCGGAGAAGCTATCACTCTGACGAAAGCAAAGACTTTATCTACCGTGAGGGCGCGGGGCAAAGAGCCTCCATTCAACCGCTGCCAGTGACGACTGAGTCCCCCTCTCACGCAACGGCCGGCAGGACCAGTCAGGCTGAGGGGGAGGAGCGCCGAGGCGGGAGACTAGAGTTTATAATCAAACCTGTTGTCCCGCGGCGGTATCTCTTTAGCCCCGCCCCACGCTTTGCATTCTGGGGAACGTAGTTCCAGCTTGTCTCTCTCCGCGGGAGGGAATGAAATGGAGGGTGAGAACCGTTAGTTATTGCTTTCTTTGGTCGCGCACCTAATCAGGTCCAGGATTCGAGTTTGTGTTCTTTCGTTTTAATTCTTTTGAAAGCGCGTTCGTTTGCCTGAGATCTAGCTTCTAGATGGCGTTCCCATAGCCTCCCGGAGCCCCAGCCATCCTCCGTAGAAGGGTCCCTGCCGCAGTGCGGGGGCCCGAGGGAAGTCGGCTCTGGCGTCCGTGCTCGCAGCCCTGGGAACAGCCATGAAACTCCAGTGACCCTCAGCCCTCTCTGCCTTTGTTTTGGGATAAATGAATTCAAGCATTCTTCAGTCAATTCGATTTATCCAAGGGATCAGGGACACATTTTCTCTATTGCTAACACTGAAGTGGGCCATTAAAAACAAAAACAAAAAACGAAATTAAAAGGAAAACCCTTAGCTCTCTCTTCAAGTAAGTCTTAAGTGGCCAAAGGGACCTTATGGACAAGTCCTGTAACGTGACAGCCATTTTAGGACGCTTGTGACATGCTGTTCAGGTTCTAGTCTGAAGTAGTATTTTTCTTGCATCCTGGTCACTGTGGGTCGCACTGAATGGCTCCTCTGAGAGTGGTTTTGTCATTTTTGCTGTTAGAGTTCACGATAACTAAGATCCTGGAGAATTGAATCCATTTCCTCAGCTTAGATATAAATCAAACCATCCCTGTTGACAACACGTCAGCCTGCTGTGGGAATACATCGCTGTTTATTTCTATCTGACTTACCAATGTGAATTTTGATTATGGAAGCTGAATTCTGGTTGATAGGGATCCATTGCAATGTTCTCTCTACTTTTGTGCATTTTTAAGTGTTTCATAATGCAAACTATAAAAAGTGTGTATCTACAATGAGTGCTGTTCAGTAAGATTCTTGTGAGGAGTGAAGAATTCAAGCACTTAGTTCTTAAGTATTACTTGTAATGGGCAATGCGCTAGAGGTGTTCCAGGCAGAGGGAACTGAGTAACCAAGAGCATAGAAGCAACAGATCATCTATTCCATAGATTAGAAAGTGGTGGATCATAAAGCATGAGGTAGAATTCTGAGAGACAGAACTAGAGACTTAAACCAGATGAAGATTAGCCGTCTGTGGCAAGCACTGGTCATTGGGATTCTCCCTGCCACCCACTCCTTTCTCCTTGCTAACAAGATCCTGATTTGTTCAAGAAGCAGATAAAGATTATGTGATCTCAGAGTAGAAGGCCTTTAGAATTAAGATTGAACTAAATAGGTTGTATTCATTTTCTATTTCTGCCTTAACAAATTACCACAAATTTCGTGTCTTAAACCAACACAAATCTATTATTTTTGCAATTCGGTATATCAGAAATTTGGTATGCGTCTCACTTAACTAAAAGCAAGTTGTTAGCAAAGCTGCCTTTCTTTCTGGATGTTCTAGGGGAGAATCAAGTTTCCTGCTAATTTAGGTTATTGGCAGAATTCATTTTCTTGCAGTTGTAGGGTTCAGGTCTTCATTTTCTTGCTGGCTGTAACCTGAGAGCTCTTTCCAGTTTCTGAGGCCATACGCATTTCTTAGCTCAGAGACCCTCTTTCTCCATCTTCAAAGCCAGCAACAGTGAGTCAGATCCTTCCCAGAAGACAGCTTTTTGCATCACTCTTTCAAATTTTAGATGTCACGTGTTTACATTGGACCTATCTGGACAATTCAATGTAATCTTCATTTCAAACCCGGTAAACTTATCATATCTGCAAAGTTCCTCTTGCTGTGTAAGGTAACTACACAGTTAGAATTCACAAGTTCTAAGAATTTGAGGAGGCTTTTATTCTGCCTACTAAAATGGTTCTGTGGCTCCTCAAATTCACATCTGTCCACATACAAAATGCAACATCTGCCAAAATCCCATCCCATTATAGCATGAACTCAAAGTCCAAAAAGTTCATCTATACTTCATTAATTCAAAAGTTTCACATCTGATTATCTAAATCAACTACATCGTGTAGTAACTAATACCACTTATCCCTTCTTGTTTGTTTACAATCAGGGGAACAATGAAATACTTAGATAAGAATGCTAGTGAGACTATTCCAGTGATGTTATAAAGAACAGAAAAGCCAAGGCATTGGGGTTGGGAAATAATCGTTGTTATCATTCTCCAATGGTGACCAATTAATTTGTTGTTTTTACAGTTATTGCTTGGTGTTTTATGTTACAATCCATTGCAATTATTATCCTTCTTGATACTTAGATTGTTTTAATTTTGGCCGATGGCAGCCTCTTCAAAATTCACTCATGAATGCTTTTGACACAATCACTTTACTTACTGCCTTGCTACCTGCTCTAAAAAGATATCTAACATCCTCTTATTTGTTTTTTTGTTTGTTTATTTTATTTCATACTTATAATTAACTGTATGTCTATGGAACCCTACTTTCTTTTATTAAGAAAGTGTGGTATCTGGAGACCATAATTTGTATGCTAGGTGGTTATTATTTTAAGGGTGCCAGTTCTTTTTATATCTTTGAATTCAGTGAAATATCAAATAAAATACCAGCAGAATATTTTATGACTTGATAAAATGACAATAAAATTTATTTGAAATATTTAAGATAAGAATTTAATGGGTATATAGTCCTTCCACATGTTAAGTGACAAAACTACAAACAATACTACAGAGGAAACAGAAAATGGACTTTAGGCTTAGCAGCACATGCTTGTAGTCCCAGCTACTCGGGAGGTGAAGGTGGAAGGAACACCTGTGCCCAGGATTTTGAATCCAGCCTAGGCAGCACGGTGAGACCCTGTTGCAAAAAACTAAATAAAAGAAATAAAAATAAAACGGACCAAAGAAGAAAGTGGCAATCTCTTCAAAATAAATGAAAGGTGTATTATTCAACAAATGTAACAGGGCAATTGGCTATTTATAACTTTGAATGTAAAAAGGGGTGTTATACCTTAACATCAAGGGTAGGAGAAGTCTTTGAAATTAAGACTTAAAACCTAGACACAAATAAGGCAAAACTAACCTGAACAGATAAATTGGATTATGTAGAATTTAAGATTATCTAGCAGGCAGAATTACCTATTTGAATTTATATGAAGTCAAAAGACAAATGACAAACTGAAGAATTACTAAACATACATGATGTACAAGAGATTTAATTCCTTACTTTATGGAGAATTCCTTCAGAGTATAAAGATGTACAACTCAATTGAAAAATAAGAAAGGACGTAAATGGACAGTAGAAAATAAAATAAAAGTAACTAACAAACATGAAAATAAATTCTACCTTAGTCACATGTAAATAAACATAAATCAGAATAATACCATGTCATTTCTACCTATCTGTAATCAATTGAATTGTGGTCGGCCTCCAAAAAAGATATACTGGAGTGCTAAACCCCTGTACCTCAGAATATGACCTTATTTGGAAATAAAGTTGTTGGACATATAATCAGATAATATGAGGTCACACAGGAATAGAGTAGTCTCTTAATCCAATATTACTGGTATCCTTCTAAGAAAAGGGCCATATAAAGGCACAGAAACACAAGGAGAATGCTATGTGATGACCAAGGCTGTGATTAGAGTTATGTAGCTACAAGCCAATGAATGTCAAAGTTTGTCTACAAACCAGCAGAGCTACGAAGAGACAATAAAGGATTCTCCTGCATGTTTTAGAGGGAACATGCCCAACTCATATTTTGATTTTGGACTTCTAATCTCCAAAACTATGAGACAATAACATTTTATTGTTTTAAAGTCATGCAGTTTGTGATAATTTGTTATGGCAACCCTAGGAAACTATATACTATCTTACTGGAAAATATTTAAATAAGCAGTGCTAGTGAATGTGCCTGTTGCTCATGATAGGCCTGTTTGTGGAGTACCTTTTGAAAGGGTAATATTGATTAAAATGCAGGGCACATAGACTTGCATTTATAGCCATGATTATAATGAATGGAATTATCCTTGCTCCACAGAGAAAGAGATGGAAAACAGCACAAAATTAGATGAAATAATAGTTTCAGACTTTGGAAAATAGGCAGAGAAACACTGTGATCCCTGAGAAAAAAAGAGATAAACCCCGTAAAATGTATAGTCATCCTGTATTTTTATTGAGAAAAACACTTGCAAGACCACAGTGTAGAGGAAAGTCCCAAGTAGAGTATATGGCCTTGCCTTGTAGAGAAGACACATATCAGAGTTCAGGAGTTTTGGAAGGAGGCTGAGGTTGCAGCAAAGGGCGCTGAAGAGATAAGCGCTATGCAGAACACCAGAAATCCCCAAGATATTGGGATACCTTTACTTCACACCATACACAAAAATTAACTTGAAATTAGTCGTAGATCTAAATGTAAGACCTCAAAGCTCAAACTACAAATTTGTGGGGAAAAAGCATGGGAGAAGATATTTGTGATCTTCTTGTAGGTAAAGATTCCTTACATGTGAAACAGAAAGCATGAATCATAAAAAAGTTGATAAATAGGATGTCATTAACATTAAAAATCTCTATTCTTACACACCATCAAAAAATGAAAAGTCAACTCATGAACTGAGAAAATATAGTACATATATCTAACAAAAGACTTGTATCTAGAGTTTATGAGTAATTCTTACAACTAAATAACAATATAACAGAAAATACCTAGTTAAAATTTGGTCATAAGATTGTAATAAACATTTCATAAAAGAAAATATACTAATAGCCAATAAATACATGGTAAGATATTTAACATTGGGGACAAACAAAATCACTACACGTCCACTACAATGGCTAAAACTTAAAGATTGATTCACTAAGTGTTGACATAGATATGGAACAACTGGAATTCTCCTACATCACCAGCAATGATATAAAATGGTACCTTAACTTTGCAAAAACAGTTTGACAGTTTGTTATGTTGTTAAACATATCCTTACCATATGACTCAGCAATTTCACTTAGTATTTAACCAAGAAAAATAAAACCATATCAAAAAAATTGTGCAAAGATGTATGTAGCAGTTTTTCTTGCAGTAGCCCCAAACTAGAAACAATCATAGATCCATTAACAGTTGAGTGGATAAATAGTTTTACTATACAATTGTGCATAAGAAGTATTAAAATATGTCCACACAGTGACTTATACATCAGTGATTTGGGGATCTCTGTTCACAATGGCTTCCAAACAGAAGCAATACAAATTCAGCAGGTAAATGGAGATGCAAATTATGGTATATCCATATAAAAGAATATTACTCAGCAACAGAAATAAATTGTTCATAAATACAATAACAGTATGATGAGCTAAGCAAAAGAACTCAGGCACAGAAGAATTTCTACTCTGTGATTAAATGTATAGGAAAGTCTAGAAAAGAAATACCTAATACACAGTGAAAGAAAGCAGGGCAGTGATAGCTGAGATGCAGGGAGGTGATTGATTGGGAAGGGGCACAAGGGAAGTTTTTACAATGATGCAAATGTTCTACATCTTAACTGTGGTAGTGGTTACATGGATATAGATCTGTATCTCTACATAGATATCTCCTTGTATGAATACTTATGTCTATTGATATATCTCTGTCAAACTCATTAGATTGTACAGTTTAAATGGCTGAATTTTATTTTATGTAAATTATACTTCAATAAAGTTATTTCGAAAAACATAATTTTCTATACCTGAGAACTGTGAAGAAGAACACAGAAATTCTAAGTATTCTACTGCTAGGAACTTATAGATATTCTATGAAAGCACACATCTTAATTGCTCAGGGCAGGACTCTTTCCCAAAAAATAATTGGAAATTACCTAATCAACCATTTATGGCTCTGTCAAACAGTGGAGTTATAACAAAAAATGAAATTGATTTGTATTGTTGTATTTCTAACAAGTGTTTCTAAACCGTGTTGTTAAGTAAAATCAATCAAAGTTTGGAGCACATATTAATTGATTACACATTAATACTACTTTCAGTGGATAAGCCTAAACAATATGTGCTAATAGCATAAACATTTTATGTCCATTTTAATTTAATTTAACTTATTATTGTCTTTACTATATTTTCTTATTTCTATTATATTTTCATTGGTTATTTAGAAGTGTGCTTCCCAATTTCCGAACATTTGGTGATTTTCTAATTACCTTTTTGTTATGATTTCTAGTATAATTACACTGTGGCTGGACAACATATTCTGTATGATTTTAATCCTTTGAAATAGATTCACACTTGCTTTATTGTCTAGAATATACTATATTAATTTTTGCCCTGTATTTGTTAATACTTAGTTCTTTTCTTTCCATTCCTTTTCTGTCTTCAAGTTGAATTTTTTCTGTCTCTATGTTCACTAATAATTTCTGTGCTGTGTCTAGTCAGCTATTAAACACATTCTAGAGTTTTTAATTCATGTATTTTATATTTTTCAGTTCTAGAGTGTTTCATTTGATTGTTATATTGATTCTAATTATATGTTAAAATTCTGTCTTTTCTTTCATTCTGCTCATCATTTATTGTCTTTTGTTTAAATTTATTCATTAGTTATTTTAAAGCTTTTATCTGTTTAGTCCAATGATATCCATAGCTAGGGAGAAGAGGAAGTGTCTTTATATCATCTGATTTTTTTTTCATTTTCTTTTGTTATGTTTTCCAGTTTATTCAGATACTTCATTTCTATGCATGTTAGAACCGTAGAGAGAGGTTGATGTTACTTTCCTCTCAAACAAGATTTTCCCTTTTCTCTTATGCAGATAGACTGAGGACGAATCATTTCAGTACAACTGGGAATTTAGTCACATAGGGGTTGGATTCCACCACAAGTAAAAAGTTAGTCCTTCTCTAAAGTACAGACATGCCCTGTGTTAGTTGCAGACTCCTCCTTCTAGAGGGACTTTATCTCTTAAGCATTGCAAGAAACAGGAGTTCCTGCTCTGCTTTGCACCACCTTAGCACTCATGTTTGGGGCTCCTTTATATTCCACTGCCAGTGTCCACCCAAAGCTCTGAGGGTTTCTGTTTCTCCTAGAGGAGTTCTTTGCTTAAGTCAAGCTTAATCGTTACTATGTGCACAGATTTGGCAAATGCTGCCATGAAGAAAACTGTTGGTCTCATCTTTCATAAGAAATATTCCACCTCTGGAAACAGTTCGTTTAGTCCTGTTTGCATCCTCCCTACTTCGATGTCTTACGAACTTGACTTTGGGATGTATACAGTTTTTTCTGTTTGTGGAAGTGGAGTTATAACTTGTACTCTGCCTTCTTCATTCCACTCAGAGGTTAAAATGACCAATATTTTAATGAGTTTATTACCTTTTATTGGTCCTGACTGTTACAAATACTGATAAAAAGGATTTTAAGATCACATTCATACTTTTGGGGAATGAGAGCCATAATTAATTAACAATATCTGCCATGAGATTGAATGCAAGAGTATGGCACTCATACTATCCCTACTTCCGTCTAATTACACTATTTGTTTCTATGTGCAAAAATCTTTGGTAGGTGGTGGATGTGCCCAAGACACAGGGAAGAAAAAGAAGTAAACAGGGAAGTACAATACAGACTGTGAATTGGGGCATCATGGAAGAAGGAGCTTTGTCGTTTTGTTCTTTGCTATATATTCACTTCCTACAACAGTGCTAAACACCTTGTGGATGCTTAAATATATTAACTGAATGCATAAATGAAAAGAGTAAATAAAGAGTGTATATGAAAGTATGTAGATAAAATTCTTCACTAAGCCTTAGGGATCCAGCTGCTTAAGGACTAAGACCATGTCTAGCTCCTTTTAGTATTTCCACAGCATGCCATGGAGATATATGTTTCTGATTATATATGATACATGGAAATTATATGTTGTTGAATGAGTGATTAAGTAAATGTGTATTAGGGCAGCTAATCGTAAATATTTCTGCTATTGCTAAAATGGCTGGATTTATCCGTTCATTCTGAGAGCTTACACTGATTGCTTATATTGTATCAAATACCATAACTGAGGGCAATGTTTACTCAAACGACTAGCACCATGTAAATTGATACAAACAATAAGACTATATCTTTAAAATATTTTCACTAAAAGCTGCATAAAGAGTGTATTCAACAACTTAATAGAATAATTTTACAATCTTTTCTCTTGCTTAATGGCCATTTGTGCCTTCTAACATGCTGCTAGTCATTCAAAGGTCACACTACCTTGAAGTTGAAGATCAAGACAAATGATTAGACTCATAAAAGACAAATCACTTCTTTCTGGACAGGTGATTATTAATAATTAATTAGCATGTAAACATGGATTATTCGAGTTTTCTATAAGTTATAAAGTCCATGATTTACTAAACAGTTTATGTAAATGGTGAATAAAACATAAAAGAAAAATAGTTACCATTTATTTAATTCCATAGCTTTCTTTCTGAAAACAGAGTTTGGAGGTGGGTTCATAACTTTCTACAAACAGAAAACTGAGATTTAGAGAGTTAGCTAGGAAAGAATTTAAAACTAGATCTGTCTTATTAAAAAAGCAACTATGTTCTTGTCTTAGTCAGCTTGGGCCTCCATAACGAAATACAATGGACTGTTGGCTTCAAAACCTGAAACTTACTTTCTCACAGTTTTCTTGACTGGTGGGTCAGAGATCAAGGTGCTGGCCAAACGTGTGTGTCTGTGTTTATTTATTTATTTATTTTTTTTGAGGATTCTCTTCCTGGCTCTCAAATGGCTGCTTTCCTTGTCATTCATTACTTGATATAGAGGGAGAGAGGGAGAGAGAGCAAAGTGTGTGTTTGTGTGTGTGTCTCTGTGTGTGTTTATGTTAGAGAGACAGAGACAGATCTTACACTTTTTATAAGGTCACAGTCTTGTGGTATTAGTACCTCATTCTTATGACCTCATTTAACCTTAATTACCTCCTAGAGTCTTTATCTCCAGTTACAGTGACATTTCACATCGAGGGTTTGGGCCTCAACATATAAATTCTGGGGGACACAATTAAGTCCATAGCAATTCTTAAGCACTATAATATACTCTTTTCAGTTTTAAATAAAGATGGAACTATTTAATATGTTATCTATCAGTTGCCTTCTGGGTGTAATTTACATTGTGACTTATATATAAAATACTAACTCCCTGAGAAACTCTCTGACACATAATATCTATTCAATTAAGGAGTAAATCCATCCCTAAAAAAACAAGTTTATGGTAACGCAGATGCGTGTTCTTGTATGATTTTCTTTTCTTTTTTTTTTGGTCTCTGAAGTATAAATTATGCACTATTTCCAATGCAAATGATACCCTTTAAGTTTTTTTTCTAGCAACTCTAGAATTTGGAGAATAAGCCTAAACTCAGGTTTGGTTTCCTAGGCTTAATTATGTCTTAAATATGAGACTTCAGTAGTCTAATTCTCTTTGAATCTTCATTTTTCCTCAGTCCACCAAAACCATATTTAGCCTCAGCAAGACCTTTAGATTTTGGATATGACTTTAGAATATATAAATAATACTATCCCAATGGCTAAAATTATTTTTCAAAGCTGGACTAGTAAGGAATTGCAATGGATTATAGAATATGGAAATGTATCAGTTTTCAGATGGTTTTCTCTTTTCAACAAAGAAAGCTTAAATAAAAATGATATTTTTAAAGAATTTACTTAGTTTTTCTGAACACAATCCTATGGCTTTACATTTTTGCCTGATCTGATGAAATTCAATAACATCACAAAAGAAAAGAGTTTTCTAGACTCAGCTCTATACATGTTGGAGACAAAGGAAAGAAGGGAAATTATGTCAAGATGTTCACAGTCTTTTTGTCCTAATCAAATGATCTGATTCAAATGTTTTTACAGTAACGTATCTGACATTTTGGTAGTAGGTGTTGAAGTGCTTGGCTAAATTTAGAGCAAATTAACTATACTATATACATCAATATTCTTTTGGTTCAAATTGGGAGGAAACCCACTAACTTGAAACAGAATAGGATCTGTTGCCTGGTACAGCAGAAAGAATTCTGGGTGAGCTATTAGAAAGCAGTTCCAGGGCCAGTTCTGTGACATTGATTACATGAGTCTTACATGTAAACATTGATAACATGATACTGAAAACGTCTCTTTAGCAGATATGGTGTTGGATATTCCTTTCTTTCTTTGAAAATGTGATTTCATTCCTCCCTCCTTCCTTTCTCCCTCTTCCTTTTCCTGCCTTCCTTTCCTACACAAATAGTTGTTGTACAACTACCATTTCCTAGGCACTGTGAATACAGTAAGGAACCAGAACGATAGGATTCCAGAGCTCAGGGAGCTTATAGCCCAATCAGAGGAGCCCAGACCTTTAGCAACTGATTGCTAAAATAATGATACGATTTTAAGCATGATAACTGCTTCAAAAAAAAAAAGATTTACATTGGTGGAAAGGGGGCTTTTGTGTATCATTTTATGTTTTTATGTGTATACACCTTTACTCTCATGTATTTTTTTTTGAGACGGAGTCTCACTCTGTCGCCCAGGCTGGAGTGCAGTGGTCGGATCTCAGCTCACTGCAAGCTCCGCCTCCCGGGTTCACGCCATTCTCCTGCCTCAGCCTCCCGCGTAGCTGGGACTACAGGCGCCCGCCGCCTCGCCTGGCTAGTTTTTTGTATTTTTTAGTAGAGACGGGGTTTCACCGTGTTAGCCAGGATGGTCTCGATCTCCTGACCTCGTGATCCGCCCGTCTCGGCCTCCCAAAGTGCTGGGATTACAGGCTTGAGCCACCGCGCCCGGCCTACTCTCATGTATTAAAGGGAAGTACTTCTATCTTTTTTTTTTTCCTATAAAGACAGAGATTTAATTGGTAATGGGCCAACATTTTAATAAAGAAAATAATACTTGTAATGCAGTCTACAGCTAATGTTAACCTTTTAAATATATTTTTAGTAAAATTAGTTTTCTCTTTTCCTAAAAAAATTCTTTTGCAAGATTCTAAGGATAGGCATAAGCTTATTTCAGTGCCATCCACTGTAAGAATTTCAAATGTTAGCAATGAGTTGTTTTATTCATGAAGATGACGAACTCAGAGGACTAGGTGAAACATACGATGGCCTAGGTTTCTCCTTTTCGTAAAGTGATTTTTTCCCCTAAATTTTAGGCCAGCTAATAACATTTTCTTTATATAGCTCATTGTAAGAAATTTAAACACAGCAGTATGTAAAGTTAGAAAACAACTTTCAAGCAATCCAGCTTCCCCATGTGGTGTTTTCTTGACTTTTTTTTTCCTGCATAGACATATATAAAATAGCTATACATTTTTATTGACAGAAATTTGTTAGTATTGTATATATTGTTCTATAATTTGCTCACTTCCCTTAACAATATATCATGGATATCTTTCCATATAGTCGTACATAATCCTGTTTCAGTCTAATTCCTACATAATTTCCCATTACACTAATGTACTGTAATTTGTTTAAACAATATCTCTTCTTGGATACTAGGTTTATTTCCAGCTTCTTAGTATTTTTCTTATGCAATAAAATCCTTCTAGATCTATCCTTCCTTTTTCTACCATTATTTCTGTGTATCACTTGTTAGCACATAGGACAGAGAAGCTGTTTTGTACCCAGGGTACTATAAGAGCATACTCCACTCCTAAATTATTCTAATTACTCTGTGGCTTGCTTCTGGGCCTGCTCATGTTTTCATACTTTGCTGTCCTTGAAGATCATTTTTCTCTAGGGGTGATTCAGAAAATTGATGCACCTTCTGCTCTGGGCACTGGGCACTACCTTCTTTTCCTGTTGAATTACTGATTTCTTAACTCAATTTTGTTTTCATGCCCTTCTTATGTTTTATACATACAAAATTATAAATGTACAAATAAGAAAAAGAATAAAACATAATATATAATGTATATTTAAGTTGTGAAGCAAAACAATAAAATGAACATGAGTGAATCCCTCCTCCCGTATTGAGAAGTCTGCCAACACCATTCTGAATACCACTGAGCCCACCAATGTGTTTCTTTTCTATCCTTTTCTATTCCTGCCTCCCTCTCAGAGGTGAATTTTATGTCTACCATTTTCTTTGTTTAAAAAAGTTTCATCATATATGATGCATACCTAAACAATCCATTATTTACTTTTAGTTTTGAGCTATCTAAAAGGCCTCACACTGGCATCATACAATTAGGGTTTGCTTAGAAAAACAGAAAGCATATGAGTGATATAGACCAAGGGACTAGAATTTAGGCAGTTATGGAACTGATTCGGCGGTGTATGTAGTCTTTTTGTTTGTTTGTTTTTGCCTCTCTCGGCTCAAAGCTAGCTGTCCCTGAGTCTGGAGGTAAAGCTGGAGTCAAGTGGGAGAGACCAAGGAGAAACTGGAGACACACCTGTCTCTCATGACCTCCAATCTTGATGATGTAGGTGACTTGACAGAGAAGATGATTCTCTTCACCACAGGGCTGAGCCACACCTGGCCAGAATTAGAGAAGGTGAAGGAGGAGATCTGGAGGGATTTGGGGAAGCTGCAGGGCTGGCTGCCGTCCTCTGCCAAGATCAGTGACAACGTGTGTGAGCTGCAACTGCACGTGAATGTTACCGACCATCTGAGACTTGAAAGTTTTACATTTTAAATATTAGACAAATTTCTTTTGTAGTAATATTAATTCGAAATCACACTGAGAAAGCACTTCTGGGTGACGTAATTCCAAATTAGTTGTATTGACAAAGTGGCAAGGTATCCACTCTTTATAAATTTCTGTGACTTTTCCTCTCAATATTTACATTGCAAGTTGTTTTTTGTAGCTATACGTCTTTAATTTTCATCAGTCGATTATAATCCATTTTGTGAAAAGTCTAAAATGTATTTATCCATTCTCTTGTTTATGGACATTTCAATTACTTCTGGTGTTTTGTGATTATGAAGAATGCTACTGTGGATATTCTTCTGTATTTCTCCTGATGTAATTGTGCAAGCATTTCTCTATGGCTTAGAAATAGGAGAACTGATGTCCAACTTTACAAAATAGTGCCAGTTGTTTTCCAGAGTTCTTTTTATGAAATTTATACTTCCATCAATGCCATATAGACTTTTTATTGATACATAATCATTATAAATGTTTATGGGGTACATGTGATATTTTGATGCATGCAATGTTTAATGATCAAACCAGGGTTTCTAGGCTTTCCATCATCTCAACCATTTATCATTTCTTTATGTTGAGAACATTTCAAATCTTCCCCTCTAGCTATTTTGAAATACACAATAGATTACTATTAATTGTAGTGAATCAACTGTGCTATTAAGCACTAGAATTTATTCCTTCTATCTAACTGTATTTTATATGCATTAACCAACCTCTCTTCATCCCCATTCCCTTCCCAGCCTCTAGTAACCATCATTCTACTCTCTACCTCCATAAGATCAACTGTTTTAGCTCCCACAGATGAGTGCAAACAGTGATATGTGTCTTTCTGTGCCTGGTTTATTTCACTTAACATAATGACCTCCAGTTCCATTGATATTGCCGCAAATAGAATTTTATTTTTTATGGCTGAATAGTATTCCATTCATCCTGTACAATGGGGAAAATATTTGCAAATTATTCATTGAACAATGTACTAATATCCAGAATATGCAAGTAACTCAAACAACTCAACCACAAAAAAACAAATAGTCCCATCAAAAAGTGGGCAAAGGATCTGAATAGACATTTCTTAAAAGAAGACATATAAGTAACAACAGGCATATGAAAAAATACTCAACATCACTAATCATCAGTGAAATGCAAATAAAAAACACAATGAGATTATCATCTCAGCTCAGGTAAAATGGCCGTTATTAAAAAGACAAAAATGACAAGTGCCGGTGAAGATGAGAAGGTGGAACTTTTATACACTGTTGGTGGAAATATAAATTAGTATAGCCATTATGGAAAACAGTATGAAAGTTTCTCAAAAAACTAAAAAAAGAACTATCGTATGCTCCAGCAATCCCACTACTGAGTACTTGTCTAGCAGAAAGGAAATTAACAATCAAAAGAATACCTGCATCCCCATGTTTTATATTGGCACTGTTCACAATAGCCACATAGACTTTTAATTGAGCTACATGCTTGCCAACACTTAGCATTTATCATGCTGGTCAATATTTTCTAGTCTAATGAAAGTAAAATGACATCTGTTTGTGATATTTACGTGCATTTTTCTAATTGTTAATGAAATTAAATAATTTTTCATATGTTTACTCTCCATTTTTTATTTTCTATAAATGCTTGTTCATGTAAATTTTCTCATTTTTTCTAATTTTTTTCTTTCCAATTTTAGGAATTCTTTATATATTTTGAATACGAATATTTTACAAGTTATATATGTTGCAAATGTCTCTATGGATTATTTTTCAATATACTTAGAATATCTTTAAATGACATAAATTATTAACTATACAATGTGGTCAATTTTATGATTAGTACGTTTTGTATCATTTGAAATCTCCTTCCCTGAGTCATTAATATATCCTTCTATTTTATCTTTTTTAACTTTTATATTTGGGACTTTAATCAACCTGGAATTGATTTGTGCATGTAGTGTGCTGTAAGGATCCTATTTTTCCCCCATATTTGTAACTATGAGCCTACCCTATTATTGAATAGTCCATAATTTCTGTAATGTTTTGCATGGCTATCTCTATAATATACTAACTTTTAATATGCACAAGTTCGTTTTTGAGCTCTCTATTTTGTTTTACTAGTCAATTGATCTACTACTGTTTTATTATTATATTTTTATAATAGTTTATGCTGTTTATCAAGACAAAGATCTTCACTTTTTATCTCTTCATGAGTGTGTTAACTATTTTTCTTCCCTTTATTATTTATGTCAGTTTTAGAAAATAATTTTTAAGATAATTCAACTTGATTCTGGGCGACCAACCTGGCTTTACATTAAGCCTGTCCTAGGCCCCTGGCTACATCTGTGAGTTTTGAGTTTATCTTCCCTGTTTCATTACTGGCCCAGGATTTGGAGTGATGATCTTGGGATTTGCTCCAAAGGCATCCTGTCTCTTGGGGGTTCTTTTGGTTTTTCTTCTTGAGTTTTAGCAAACTTAGTTTATTTTTTAGTTCCTTAGAGGTTTGCCTGAAATTCTCAGTAGCCCAGCATGCAATAAAAACAATGTTTCATGGAAGCTCTTTTTTTTTTTTCCCTAGTGAGAGGGAGCTTTGCGTATGTAATATATAATTCTAGAAGTTCTCCAGATTTCTTATGTTGTAACCTTAAAACTCTGAGCCAAAAATGTCATATTTTGAATTAACCATTGACCTCAGAAAAGACAATTTTTACTTGTGAGTTAGGGTAAGTGAAAGTGACTGAACACCTTAACTTCTGCCATTAAAGTCAATTGACCCAGACCCATTTTCTTTCTACTGTATATTACTGCCGAATTGGAAAGAACTTTACAGCTAAATAGTGAACAGCCCTTAACTTTCTTTCTCTCTTATTTAAAAACTATAAACCAGAGATGATTTGTTTTCCAGATAAGGATATACTAATCAATAGTAGTGAAAAGCCATGCCAAAATGAGAGAGGCAGGCTAGTAAAATCTCTATGTCAATTATTTATGTCAAGAGCATTTAAAAAGTAGGCCAGAATGTGGAGTAGCTTGAATTATATCCCTTAAACGAAGTAATTAAAACAAACAAACATAAAATAAAAACCTATCAGGAGGATTATTATGTTGTTAACTGTTATTCAATCTCAGGCTTCATAATGACTCTAGGATACTGAGAATGAATTTTAAAATTATTAATTGAAACTCTGCCATTTGAATTTTTAGCGAGATCTTTCTATCAATACTTATGATTTTCACCACAGTAGTCCACTAACATTTTGGCACACAATAATTTGGATGTAGTTTGAAGTGGCCTTCAATGTTGACATTTAGTTTCTTAAGAATGAAACAGGGACAGGTGTCCTCACCAGAGAGGCCAGGTGGGATCATGCAAAAAGCAGAATCTTTGGAGCCAGACAGACCTGGCTTCACATGCCAGTACACAGTCTGAGAGAACATCCTCCAGGTCTTGTGAGCCTCAGGCAACCCAGTTACAGAAATTGAGATCACAATCCCTTCTTCGCAGGGCTGTTGTAAGAATGACATAAGAGAAAATTTTTTTATGCTTAGCAACTAATAGGCACTCATTAATAGTAGAATATGTTATTATTATAACTATTATCATTATTAGTGTCTACTTTAGAATCTTACGTAATTCAGGACAAATTCTTCCAGGATTGGCTAATAAAAAGAGAACAATAACCATTCATTTGCCTTGAGCAATATTTTTCCTTTGATCAGGTAGTGGAGTAAAAGAGGTAGAAGATAGATAAGTATGGGGTCTCATTTACTTTGTTGGTTATCCATAGAAATTAAACGTATTGCTTAGCTTTCTTTCTCATTTATTGTTGGCATAGACACCAAGTATATAATTTAATTATCATATTGAATGTATAAAGTTATATATGAACCATTTTCCTTGTAGCTAAAGTTTGAATCCAAATATTATCAGCAAAGTTACCCAACTGAAGCCAATCCATATTAGACCACTTATGCTAAAGGCTGCTGCCAAACTAATCTTTTTAAAATAGTGGATTTATCAAATCTCTCTCTTTGAATTTATAAAAATTCATCTTTTAATGTCCTGATGCATCAAATTTAAACTCTTCTGCCAGGCTTTCAAGAATTTCCCTACACGGATCCCGTTCTTTTTAGGGAAATATTTTTTGCTATTCCCTCAGTCCAATCTCTGCTTTTAGTGAGATATATTCTCTTCCCAGAAACCAATTGCCATCAGGCTTAGATTCTTTCCTATTGCTTGTGTTCTTTCCTTTTCCTGAAATAACTTTCACTGAGATTTCCATGTACTCAAATCCAGCCTGGGATTCACATGCCCATTCAGTACTCATTTCCACCATGAACATTTCCCTAACTAGTTTCTAGTTATCCCAACTGTCATGTAGAAACTTTTAGATGACTTTGGGTCTTCATGTTATATAGTTCATAACTAAGTGCTGACTTTTCTCATATGTTATTATTTATGTGAAATAAAGTGGTCTATACAATTAGAATGTGGGTGCCTTGAAAATAGATTATCTTACAATTTTGTATCTCTTATAATTCTAAGCACAGTATTGAGCACAGAGTGTTAATAACTACCTGTTAATTACTGAGCTAACTGATTATGGTAAGCACTTTTTACATTTGCCCCCATTGTGAATATAGCCATGTACAATATTTACCTTACTAAGTTGATTTATACTACATGCCATTTTAGATTCTGATTGTGATTGCTGGTCTCTGGAATATTTTTAAAATCTTTGCTTTCAAAATATGAAATTTGAGGGTGCTAAATAAAACACAAATTATATTTTGCTTGCCAAAAGTATATTATCCATAATATCTTAACTAACTTGAATTATTTAAGGAAAAGGGCTATATTCTCATTGAGTCAAGATTCTCTTAGAGATAGGAGACCCAACTTATCCTCCATAATCACCCAATTAGTCTTCATGTTTGACCCCTCTTAAGTACTACTCTGGTTGCTATGGACACACCCCATCAATCTTGATAATTTTATAACATTAAGAGAAAACAAACCCACATTTATTAGTGATTTATTATAAGATAAACTTTTAATATTTCTAGATAATATCATTTGCATTTCTTTTCTAAAACAGATTCCTAATCTGGCATCTTAGATATATTTGTTTTATACTTTTTTTTAATCTGTTTTTTTCTTTTCTTTTCTTGTCTTTTTTTTTTGTTTGAGACAGGAGCTGGCTCTGTCACCCAGACTGGAGTGCAGTGGCACGATCCGGGCTCACTGCAGCCTCTGCCTCCTGGGCTTAAGTAATCCTCCCAACTCAGCCTCTCGGGTAGCTAGGATAACAGATGCAGGTAAGTTTTTCTTTTTCTTTTTTTTTTTCTTCTATTTTTTGTAGAGATGGGCTTTCACTGTGTTGTGCAGGCTGATCTCAAACTCCTGGGCTCAAGTGATCTGCCTGCCTTGACCTCCCAAAGTGCTAGGATTACAGACATGAGCCACCACACCCAGCCTCATCTTTTTGATTACCATAATATTATTCTGTACTTTCAGCAAACAAAACTCTTTCTTTTTTCTGGTTAAGGAGTTGTTTGATAGACTTTAGTCTAACTTTTAGTGGCTTATTATACAAAGCAGATTTGATACATTACAATGACATTATCAAAGTTGTCTTGCTGCCTGAGGTTTTTCCCCAGATTCAATGTGACAAATACAGTCCATTGATTTAATTATTATCATTTTGGTATGAATCTTGCATCATGTTTATGTTGTGAATTTTCAAGAGATTAGAGACTATCTGCGGGAGTAGGAGGTAAAAAGTGAATGAGCAAATGTATTTTGAGTGTTCTAACAGTGAAATATACAGTGACCAGCAGGTGTCTCTGTTACACAACGCAGATGAGATTCTCGAAGCTTTTCTACTATTAATCCTACTTTCTCCATCTAACTGAATTCACTTTTCAATTTTAACATTTACATTTGCTTTTCTTCTCTAACAACATATAAAGAAACTCTTACCTGTCTCATATCTTTAATCAGGGCTCTATTTTTTTTTAATGCTGTATCAAAGATTATTTCTTAGTGTCTAACTTCTACCCTCTTTTTAAATGTTTATGTTAATTTTTTCTTTAAAAATATTTTTAAAAAATATAATAGAGGCAGGTTTTCACCATGTTGCCCAGGTTGGTCTCAAACTCCTGGACTCAAGGGATTCACCCACCTCATCCTTCCAAAGTTTTAACATTATAGGTGTGACCCACTATTCCCTGCCTCTACCCACTTTGTCTAAGTTTATTTTGCACCATTTTATAGAATGAGGGCTAGATTAAGATCTTTATTTAGAAACCCTAAGCACTGAAAAGTTTGCAATATCACATCTCGTCATATGTTAATTAAATAAAATATAGTAAACTATAAAGAAATTGTAAGGAAGTTTGACAAAGTTTTTTTTTTTTTTTTTAAGATAATTAAAAGTTAAATAACAACCACGGCAGTGTTTTCCTAATATATCAAATGTATTTTTCTTAGAAGTTTGGGGAAAAATCTGATAATCCTATTTTTGGTGAATTTCTAAATTTAGTTTGTCTTTTGTATAATCTATGACTGTATAAAATGAAAAGCCTAGACAGAAACAAGAATTATGCAAAATACCCCTGCCAAGAATTTAAATCACAGGCCAGGCATGTATGAATGGATGAAGGGGGACGAGAGAGAGCCAAAGGAAAGCAGAAGAGTGAATGAGTACACTTAGACACTGCCAGTGGGCATATAATTTCTACGTTCTTTCTAATAAAAATGAAATCTAACACATACTCATAGTTTATTATGTGCCAAACTTTGCATATGCTCTCTTATTTTTTCCCTCACAATGGCCCTGTTAAATTGTTGCTGTGATTAATCCTATAGTAAAATGAATAAACTGAGGCTGAGAGATAAGTTACAAAAGGTTGTACAGTCCGAAGTCTGCTCACGTTTTTAACCTCTCTGCTGTATTTTGAGAAGGTAGTTTGACACAATATGTGCTTTTCAACTAAAATTTTGCATGCCTTTGGCTTAGCATTTGTAAGATTTTTACTAAAGAAATGATAATGGATAAGTGCAAAAGAGATCTTTAGAGTTTTTATTATAGACATTCATTACATTGAAATTCCTGATTAATGCTACGGAACCAGACTGACTAACTCTTACAAAAATGTATTTGTTAAGAGGCTCCCTGGGAGTCTCCAGAAGAATGGGAAACAGATTCAGTGGGACTCAAGTTATCAAGGAGGAAGACATAAGAAGCACAGTTACAGGCTTGTAGCCAGCAGAGGTGGTTAGGATGCCCTCAGAACTCCACCCCTGTTGTGATGAACAACCTCTAACATTTCCCTCCAGTACTTGATTCAAAGCTCAAGGTTCTAAGTCCCAGAAGAGGGTCTCCAACTGGCCAAATTTAGGTCACATGCTATCACCAGGATGTACAGTAACGAAGAGAGAGGATTTCTTTTCACTGGCTTCTTTAGTAGCAAGCAATCACCCAGAATTCTTTCCTACTACTTAAAACAGTGAGAAAGAACTGCTTCCTTTGTGGGAAATTAAGGTTTTATGGGGACTCGACAATGAAACTGGGCAGACACACACAAAAAAAGTTAGGGGGTAAGTAAAGTGACAAATGACCACTACACCACTGTAACAGTATAAAATTGAAGCATCCTGCAACTGAGGACTAATTAAATCGTGTAACATCAATATAATAAAATACAAATAAGCAACTACAAATGAAATTATAGAAAACTATTTATTTTTATTTTTAACTTTTGTGAGTATGTAGTAGATGCATATATTTATAGGGAACATGAGATATTTTGATTCAGGCATACAGTGCATAATGATCACTCCAGGGTAAATAAGGTATCCATCAGTAGTATAGTTTGGATATTTGTCTCTGCCCAAATCTCATGTTGAAATGTAATTCCCAATGTTAGAAGTGGGGCCTGGTGGGAGATATTGGGATCATGGGGTGGATCCCTGATGAGTGGCTTGGGCCATCCCCTTGGTGACAAGTGAGCTCTTGCTCCGAGTTCACACAAGATCCAGTCCTTTAAAAGTGTGTGGCACCTGCCCCAACCCACTCACTCTGTCTTGCTCCTGCTTTTGCCACGCTTTTGCCAGGTGATGTGTCTGCTCCCTCTGTGCCTTCCTCCAGGAAGCAGAGGCTGTTATGCTTCCTGTATGTACAGCTTGCAGAACCATGAGCCAGTTAAACCTCTTTTTTTATATAAATTACTCAGTCTCAGACATGTCTTTATAGCAAAGCAAGAACAGGCTAGCACAATCATCTCAAGCATTTATACTTTTTGTGTTACAAACATTCCAAATATACTCTTTTAGTTACTTTAAAATGTACAACAACTTATTGTTGACTGTGGTTACCCTGTTGTGCTATCAAATACTAGATCTCAGTCGTTTTATCTTATTATGTTTTTATACTCATTAACCATCCTCACTTCTCTACCCGCTGACCTCGCTAGTCTCTGGTAACCATTCTTATACTCTCTATCTCCATTAGTTCAATTTTGAGAAAATTTAATTTTCTAGCTCCCACAAATAAATGAGAAGATGCAAAGTTTGTCTTTCTGTGCCTGACTGATTTCACTTAACATAATGACTTCCAGTTCCATCCATGCTGTTGCAAATAACAGGATTTTACTCTTTTATAGTTGAAGAGTACTCTACTGTGTATATGTACCGTATTTTCTTTATCCATTCATCTGTTGATAGACATTCAGGTTGCTTCCAAATCTTGGCTATTGTGAACAGTGTTGCAATAAACATGAGAATCTAGATGTATCTTTGATATAATGATTTCCTTTCTTTTTGGTGTATATCTAGCAGTGGGATTGTTGAAATATACGTTAGTTCTATTTTTAGTTTTTCAAAAATCCTCCAAACTGTTTTCCATTGCAGTTGCACTAATTTACATTCCAACTAACGGTGTACAAGGGTTGTACTAATTTACATTCTCACCAACAGTGTATGAGGGTTCCCTTTTCTCCATGTCCTCACCAGCATTTGTTATTGCCTGTCTTTTAGATAAAAGCCATTTTAACTGGGGTGAGATGGTACCCCATTGCAATTTTGATTTGCATTTCTGTGATGATCAGTGATGTTGAGCACCTCTTCATATACTTGTTTTCCATTTGCATGTCCTTTTTTGAGACCTGTCTCTTCACATCTTTTGCCAATTTTTATTAAATTATTATTTTTTCCTATTGAGTTGTTTGAGTTCCTTATATATTCTGGTTATTAATCTTCTGTCAGATAGATAGTTTCCAAATACTTTTACTCATTCTATGGGTTGTCTCTTCACTTTGTTGATTTTTTTTTTTTTTTTTCTGTGCAGAAGCTTTTAAACTCCCATTTGCGCATTTTTGCTTTGGTTGACTGTGCTTGTGGACTACTACTCAAAAAATCTTTGCCTGCTCCCTCTGTGCCTTCCTCTATGACTGGAAGCCTCCCCAGAAGCAGATACTGTTATGTTTCCTGAACAAATAGGCTGCAGAACCATAAGCCAATTAAACCTCTTTTCTCATAAATTCGTCAGTCTCAGGCATTTCTTTATAGCAATGCAAGAACAGCCTAGCACAGTCTTCTCAAGCATCTATCTTTTCTTTGTGGTCCAATGTCTTAAAGAGTTTTCCCAATGTTTTCTTGTAGTAGTTTCATAGATCGAGGTCTTTGAGTTAGGTCTTTATCCATTTTAATTTGATTTTTGTATATGGCTAGAGATAAGGATCTAGTTTCATTCCTCTGCTTATGGATAACCAATTTTCCCATTACCATTTATTGAAGAGACTGTCCTTCCACAATGTACATTCTTGGCACCTTTTTTGAAAATGAGTTCTCTGTAGATGTATGGGTTTATTTCTGGGTTCTCTATTCTGTTCCATTGGTCTGTGTGTTTTTATGCCCATATCCTTCTGTTTTGGTTACTATAGCTCTGTAATATGATTTGAACTCAGCTAATGCAATTTCTCTAGTTTTGTTCTTTTTGCTTAGGATAGCTTTGGCTCTTCTGGGTCTTTTGTGGTTCCATATAAATTTTAAGATTTTTTTTTATTTTGATGAAGAATGTCATTGATATTTTGATTGTGATTGCATTGAGTCTGTAGATCCTTTTGGGTAGTATAGATATTTTAACAATTCTGATTCTTCCAATCTATGAACATGGAACATCTTTTCATTTTTGGTGTCTTCTTCAATTTTTTGTATCAATTTTTAAACAGTTTTTATTGTAGAAATTTTTCACTGATTGGTTCTAGATATTTGACTTTATTAGTACCTATTGTAAGTAGTATTTCTTTTTTTCCCCAAATTATTTGCAGTTGGCTTTCAAATTGTTTGCTGTTGGCATATAGAACAAGATACTGATTTTTGTATATTTATTCTGTATCCAGCAACTTCACTGAATTTATTAGTTCTAATAGTTTTTGGTCAAGTCTTTAGGTTTTTTCAAATATGAGATTATATCATATGCAAACAAGGATAATTTGACTTTTTCTTTTCTAATTTGGATACTCTTTATTTCTTTCTCTTGTCTGATTGCTCTAGTTAGGATTTCCAGAAGAGTATTTCTTGACATTGAAAAATGATCACTGAAAAATTATGACATTAAAATTAAGTTAAAATAAAAAGCAAATAAAAAGCAAATGTATGAATCTTTTTTAGAAATATACATATATGTAGTTGCATACCTACAGTTTCAAATATGCATTTCTTTATGGGGAATTAAGAGGCACTAACTCTTTCTTTTTTTCCGCTTTTGTTTTAGATTTAAGAGGTACATGTGGAGGTTTGTTACATGGGCTAATTGTGTGTTGCAGAGATTTAGTATACAGATTATTTTGTTACTCAGGTAATAAGCATAGTACCTGATTGGTAGTTTTTTTTAAATCCTCACTCACTTCCCATCTTCCACTCTCAACTAGGCCCTGTTTTCTGTTGTTCTCTTATGTGTGTCAATGTATACTCAAGTTTTAGCTCCCACTTACACATTCAGTATTTAGTTTTCTGTTTCTGGATTAATTTGCTCAGGCTAATGGCCTTCAGCTCCATTTATGTTGCTTCAAAGGACAATATTTTGTTCTTTTTTATAACTACCTAGTATTCCACAGAGTATATATACCACATTTTCTTTAACCAGTCCACCATAAATGGGCATATAGGTTGATTCCATGTCTTTGCTATTGTGAATAGCATTGCAATAAACATTCATGCGCATGTGTCTTTGTGGTAGAACAATTTATATCCCTTTGAGTGTATTCCAAATAATAGGATTGCTGGATTGAATGGTAGTTCTGTTTTAAGTTCTTTGAGAAATCTCCAAACTGCTTTCTGCAGTGGCTGAACTAATTTACATTACTACCAGCATTTATAAGTCTTCCCTTTTCTCTGCAACCTTCCAAAATCTGTTAATTTTTGGCCATTTAATAATAGCCGTTCTGACTGGTGTGAGATGGTATCTCATTGTGGTTTTGAATTGCATTTTTCTATTGATTAGTTATATTGAGGATTTTTTTTCATATGCTTGTTGGCTTTGTGTATATCTTCTTTTAAGAAGTGTCTATTTATGCCCTTTGTCCATTTTTCAGTGGAGTTATTTCGTTTCTTTGCTTGTAGATTTGCTTAAGTTCCTTATAGATTCTGAATATTAGACCTTTCTCAAATAGTTTGCAAATATTTGCTCCCATCCTTTGGTTGTCTGTTTACTCTGTTGATAGTTTCTTTTGCTATGCAGGAGCTCTTTAGTTTAATTAGGTCACACTTGTCAATTTCTGTTTTTGTTACCATTGCTTTTGGAGTCTTTGTCATGAAATCTTTGCAAAGTCCAGTGTCCAGATTGGTATTTCCTAGGATTTTCTAGTAGAGTTTTTATAGTTTTAGGTTTTGCATTTAATTATTTAATCTATCTTGAGTTGATGTTTGCATATGGTGAAAGGAAGTGGTCTAGTTTCAATCTTCTGCATATGGTTAGCCAGTTATCCCAGTACCATTTATTGAATAGGGAATGATTTCCCCATTGCTTGTTATTGCCAGCTTTTTCAAAGATCAGATGGTTGTAGGTGTGTGGCTTTTTCTCTTGGTTCTCTTCTCTGTTCCATTGGTCTATATGCCTGTTTTTGTACCAGTACCATGCTGTTTTGGTTACTATAGCCTTGTAATACAGTTTGAAGTTGGGTAGTGTGATGCCTCTGGTTTTGTTATTTTTACTTAGGATTTTTACTTAGCTTTGGCTATTTGGGTTCTTTTTGATTCCATATACATTTTAGAATAGTTTTGTGTAATTCTGTAAAAATTGTTGTTGGTAGTTTGATAAAAATAGCATTGAATCTGTAAATTGCTTTGTGTAGTACGTCCATTTTAACAATAGAAATTCTTCCTATCCATGAGCATGGAATGTTTTTCCATTTGTTTGTGTCTTCTCTGATTTCTTTCAGCAGTGCTTTGTAATTCTCACTGTAGAGATTTTTTGCACCTGTCTAATTAGCTGTGTTCCTAGGTATTTTATTCTTTTTGTGGCTATCATGAATGGAATTGTGTTCTTGATTTGGTTCTCAGCTTGAGCATTATTGTTATATAGAAATGCTACTGATTTTTGTACATTGATTTTGTATCCTGAAACTTTGCTAAAGTTGCTTATGAGATCTAGGAGCCTCTGGGCAGAGACTGTAGGGTTTTCTAGGTATAGAATCATGTTATCTGCTAAGAGAGTTTGACTTTTTCTCTTTCTATTTGAATGCCTTTTATTTCTTCTCTTTTCTGATTCCTCTCGCTAGGACTTCCAGTGCTATGTTGAAGAGGAGTGGTGAGAGTGGGCATCCTTATCCTGTTCTGGTTCTCAAAGGAAATGCTTCCAGCTTGCCTATTCCATGGGATATTGACTGTGGGCTTGTCATAGATGAACCTTATTATTTTGAGATATGGTCCTTCAATGCATAGTTTGTTGAGAATTTTTAACATGAAGAGATGTTGAATTTTATGGAAAGTCTTTTATTCATCTATTGAGATGATCAGGTAGAATTTATTTTTAGTGCTTTTGTTGTAATGAATTACATTTCTTGCCTTGCGTATGTCAAACCAACCTTGCATCCCAGGAATAAACCTACTTGATCATGGTAGATTAGCTTTTTGATGAGACATACTAATTCTTGGTAGAATGAAATAATTCTGAAATTTCCTGACAGTTTTCTTCTTAACTGTTTGCTCTTCTTTTTTCTCACTACTCTTCATTAGATCTTCCATCACTTATGACTCCCAGGTTTATTTTTGGACAGAGAGGAATCATTTGCATGTGTGTGTATAAGTGTGTAGAGTAGGAGGTCTTCTAGAAATATAACTTTTCTTTTCCCTTTAGCACTTGTTTTCTGTGTATATGTGCCCGCTCCTGTGAATAGATGCATAGGCTTGTTTAGGTCTTATGGAGTGTGCTATGTAAACCTTGAAGAAACATTGAGTAAGATGATCATCATTAGATTTGAGATAATTGGAAATTTTAGTTCATTCTAATCTCTTTGCTTACTTCATAAATTAAATTACTTTCTCTATGAGGGAAGAGCAGTCATATTGCTGATTAAACTTAGAGTAGCACTGAGAAAATAATATTTGTAGAATGTATGTTTTAGGCAAATTTTATTATAAAAGCATTAGGTAGTAATGATAAATTCCTTTTTATAAATGTCCCTAATTTTTGCATCTAATTTAAAGTGAACTTTTTTGAAATACCACCTGGTCTTGAAAATACATCAGAAAAGAGTTTGAAACACAACTGAAAACACATGTAGGATCATGCTGATGTTGGTTAAATGATTCTTCTAAGGCAGTCCAAGCTAGTAACTATTGCAATGCCTCATCATCTAGATATTTCTCTCACCTGTGCTGTCATGTGGCTTGTAGTTGTCTAAGTGTCTTATTAGTGTAAAGAACATTTGTTTAGAATAGATGGAATTTTGAGCCTTCCTGCTCTCCCTGGACTGCTGAGAATGATCTAATTCACACAGACTCCCTTAGTGCACCATACATGGTGCAGGAAGTCATAGCTGAGCATATTTTGAGTTTGAGTATAATGTTGATGAGGTGGGCTTTACAGGCCAGTTAGCTTCCTTGTGTTCCTGACTTCATACAAGCTCCATACAATTAAATTCATTTAATCACTTGTCAGACACATAGAGCAAGAGAACTAGGTCAAAGTTTGCCTTTGGGTCAGTGAAATGAACTACCTAGAAAAAGGAATCTAGTTCTAGAAAAAGGAATCAAGACTCATATCACATTTCTCTTGTGACCATCAGAGCATTTCATGAAATATACTATTTAATAATTTTGAAAAAAATTCGTACCGTGCAGAATGCAGTATGGGCTAAGACATGTCAATTTAAACAGTATAGTAAGTTGTTAGAACATACTTGCAAAGATTTAAGTAGCAAAGAATAAAAAATCCAGGAGTGACTCTGAGATCTCATTTGGGTCATATATCATTTTATCTGCCTGGAAGCAAGACAGAAAGTCAACCTTCCAAGAAAAAAATTGTTCTCTCCTCTTTTATTTTTTTGATTTCACACCCTCCCTAATCACACATTTCAGGAGAATGCAATCATGTAAATGTTTTGAAATATTGTAAATCAAATCATGAAAAAAAATGATACCAGTTTCTATTCCTTTTTGAAAGTCATATTTCCTGTACTATTTTTATTTTATTTTACAAAAGGCATGTTCTAGAAAATCATAGACAACACATTGTGTGTGTGTGTATATGTGTGTGTGTGTGTGTGTATACATATATATATAGGCAGTGTCTCACTCTGTTGCCCAGGCTGGAGTGCAGTGGCATGATCTCAGCTCACTGAAACCTCTGGCTCTCAGGTTCAAGAGATCCTCATGCCTCAGCCTCCCGAGTAACTGGAACTTCAGGCATGTGCCACCATGCTCAGCTAGTTTTTGTATTTTCAGTGGAGACAGGGTTTTGCCATGTTGGCCAGGCTGTTTTCGAGCTCCTGACCTCAGGTTTTCCACTCGCCTCAGCCTCCCAAAGTGTTGGGATTATAGGCGTGAGCCGCCATGCCCGACCCACATATTGTATTATATACTTGAAAACAGTTAAATAATCAGGAGCACTGAACCAATAACGTGTAAATTTTCTAGTCAATGTGCATAAATTAATATATATGTAGATGCATGAAAATAAAGAATCCAACTTTTGTACCACTTTGCATGTGAAGGCAGTATTGGAGCAAAACACATTTTGAACACTTTTCTATTTTCTATGAAATATTTTTCAAAAGAGTTTTCAAGGTTCTTGTTCTGTGTCTCTGATAGAGTCCTTCCTCAAAGTTACTTTAGTTTGTATTCCAATGTGCAAAAAAGGAATTAATAGGTTTACCTCTTAAATTTCCATATACAACAGTTAAATTAAATGGGATACTCCCAGCTGGATGCCTAAGGAAAAACTAAGTAAATAAATGAACACGCACACACACAAGATTATCCTTAGTCTTTCCAAGGCCCCCTATTGCCTCCACATGCCTTGTTAAGGATTTGTGCCTCCTAAATTTCCTAGGTTAAAGTCCTACCCCCTTGTACCTCAGGATGTGACTTTATTTGAAGATAGGGTAATTGCAGATGCAATTAGTTAGGATGTTTTCATCAGGGTGCACCCTAAGCCTGTATGACTGCTGCCTTCATAAAGGGGGATCTTTGGACACAGGCATGCATAGGGAAGACGATGTGAAGACACAGAAAGAACGGCCATCTCCAACCAAGGAGAAAGGCCTGAAATAAATCCTTCCCTCACAGCTCTCAGAAGGAAACAATTCTGTTGACATCTTGATTTCAGACTTCCAGCTTCCAGAACCATGACAGAATACATTTCCGTTAAGTTGAAAAAAAAAAATGATTATCTTCCTGCAAACAAAAATGTAGTAAGTTTTAAATACACAGATGAATTCAAAAGAAGAAAGGAAAACGTTATGTGCCAAAAATGAAGTGGCAACTAATCCCCAGAGTGCTAGGTGCATAAACTCACCATGCAGTTTATGGGGGTCTCAGTCCTTGTAACTAAAGAGTTCTGTTTTAAGACTTTTTCAGGGGCTGGATATGAAGTCTAGGATTTGACTGGCCTTTGGATCTAAGATCAATACACAAGCCAAAATTCTTGAAGAGCTATCCCATTGAGAAAAATTATATACTAAGGGGAGAAAAGAGGAAGACATCGCCAGTACAGGGCAACAAGGGAGATTTTTCTACCTGGGACCTGAGTGAAAATAAAAATGAAACACAACAAGAGTGGTCTTTTCTGAGAAATCAAAACCCCTGGTTGTATGACTTACAAATTAAGAAGCCAAATTTACACTTTACTGCTGATGCTGACACTCCAAGCTGAAGAATTAACATAAAAATTGGTCTCAGGTGGGGGATACTGTTGACTCTCTTGCAGAAGGCTTTGCGAAACTATGCTGGAATTAGAGTGCATGATTCAGGTCACATGGAAATCTTCCTGCAAAATAGCTCAAAACACAAGAGGAGATTTAAAAAAAGGGAGAGTAGAACTTCTAGAATTTTGTATAATAGAACAATCTGAGAAGACTGTAGAATAAGGTTGTTTTAAGATACAAACATAGAAATTGAAGCAATAGGAAGAAAATACTGCTTTTAAAAACCAAATAGAATTTATTGGAAATAAAAGTTTCACTTGTTCCTAAGAACAACTGATAAGGTAAAAGAAGTGTCTTTATAAATTATCTTTTACCTGATAAGGTAAAAGAAGTTTATTTATACATTATTTATAAAAGAAGTTCTTTATAAATCATCTCGTTTTAGGCCTTCTGTTATAGAAACACAAAATGGACTTAAACACAGGCAAAACTAATCTACTATGCTAGAGGGGAGAATACTTGTTCCTTTTCCAGAAAGTGTTGACAGGGAAGGAATACAAGGAAACTTGCTGGGCTCATAAATGTTCTATATCTTGATCAGTGTGGTAGTTACACAGGTATATAGACATATAAATATTGTATGCTACAATTTCTAAAATTTAATGTACTATACATAGTTTATAACTCAAGAAGAGGTTAAAAAAAAAAAAAACCAATTGGGTTTGTTTAAAAAGAAGAAAAAGGAAATAATACCTGCAAGATATCAAACAAGGAGGTCCTAATTCTCATTTCTTTCACAAAATAATGAATAAACAACTATATGACAAATAAAATAATGAAGGGAGAGCTCTGGAATATAGCAAAGGAGTAGCACAAACCCCGTGGAGCAGAGAAACCTAGCATGGCTGCACAGAATAGGGTGGGAAACACCTTGTCTGGGCCACTCCATTGCCCGGTCTGGATTATCTCAGAGGCAAGAGGTACTTCCTTCTGCATGGAAAGGTTGAGACGGAAGATCCCAGTGGCCCTCATTATTACCACAGACACCAGCAGTGCTCACCAATGGATACCCCTGCAATCTTCACCAGTCCTGAGTCCAACATAGGGAGCGGCCTGGAGTCCATGCTGCTACACTTACCCATGAGAAGGAGCCAAGGCTGTGCCTTCTGCCCCATGAGCTGAGCAACTGTAGTTTCATGACATTTTAGAATTGGGGTTGCCGCTGTGCTGCACCCTGCTGTTAGGTCTTGAGTAGCCATTGTTTCCTTACATGCCTAGGGTCTTACTGTCACTGCATCCCACCACCTGGAGCCTGGGTTGCCCAGTGGGCCACTATCTCTGGGCCTAGGTTGGTGCCATAAGCCTGGGTCCCCACTGTGCCCTACCTTTTCAGCAGCCTTACTGCCACAGTGCCCTGTCTCCCCAGGGTGTGGATTGCTGAGGCACCTTGCCTTCCTAGGGACTAGAGTTGCCACTGCACTGAGCCCTATACCCAGGAGCTTGAGTTGCTTTACCATCTGCCTCCCAGGAATTAGAGTCACTGCTGTGCTATCCCATGACTTAAGACCTGAGTTGCTCTGGCATTCTGCCTTTCCAGGGACCAGAGTTACCTCTGTGCTGTGCTCCACCTCCTAGAACCTGAGGTTCTCTTGCACCCCACCATCCCAGGGACTGGTGATATTACTGTGCGGTGCACTGTTCCCAGGGCCTGAGCTTCTGTGGTATCCCATCTTCCCAGGGACTGGAGTTACTGCTGTGCTGTGTTCTGACTGCCTGGAGTCTGAGTTACCATTGTGCCCCACCCTCTGTGGCTGGGCTCCTACAGGGTCATGTCCATCCTGGGGTCATGTTGCTGCTGTACCATGCCTCTCAGAGCTGGAGTTCCCACTGCATCCTGACATACCAGGGGGCTTAGCACCACTGAGCTCCATCCTTCGTAGCCCTTGCTGTGGCAATACTCTGCCTTCACAGAGACTGGCGTCACCACCGTGCTGCATCTGGCTCTCAGGGCCTGAGCTACAGCTGTACCCCACAATTCCATGGGCCTTGCTGCCACTGTGCCCTGGCCTTTGAGACAGAGCTGCTGTGGAGCCATACCAACCCTGAAGCCTAAGTCACTGTTAGGTCCACAAGTCCCTAGGGTCTCACTGCTGCTCTAAGGCCTGGACCAACACAGTAATGTGTCTCCCAGGTGCCCAAGTGCTACTGCACTGCTCCCTGCCCCTTGGGGCCAGAATCACAGTTGTGCCCTGACATGGAACTAGAGTTCCTGCTGTCCCCACCCTCCAAGACCTGAGTGGCCAGAGGATCACTTTACCCCTGGGCTGTGCTGCTTCTGTGCCTATCTCTCAGGGTTCAAGCCATCATTATATCATATATCCCCAGGCCCAAGCCACTGAGATGAGCTCCAAAGTCCTAGACCCTGGAAACATGGGTGATAAGTGCATGCCAGTGCCTTGGTACATCAATTTGCTCTCCAGGATCCAGGTGCCATGGCAGTTCACAAGCGCCTGAGCCCAGGAAGCCAGTTCTGCAGTGGCTCTGAGCACCTGTATCCTGAAACCCCATGCCACTGTGGCTGCCTGCAGGTCACATTAGACTTGACACCAAAAGGGATCCTCTTGGCTAGGTTTCCCCACAATAGGGAAAAGGAGAGCAAGAGGACTCCAAGAGTCTTTGCTACTGAGGACCCCAACTGTCCACTTTGCCAGTACCACTGCCACAAACACCTGAAACTGTAGCTGTTAATGCTCCTGCAGTCTTCATTAATGCTGAATTCAGTTGATGGAGCCACACAGAAACTGAACTGCTACATCTTTTTAGAACCAGAGCTACCCAACCAGTGCCATTGCATCCACCCACAGGTGAAAGTCTTTACCCACTAAAACCAGTCTTTAAATTCTGGAAGAGATAACTGCTCCATCAAATGCATAGGCATCAGCACAAAATCACAAGAAACATGAAAATGCAAGGAAACAACAGCACTAAAGGAACAAAATAATTTTAAAGTAACTGACCTCAAAGAAACAGAGATTTTAAAATTGTCTGAAAAGGAATTTAAAATAATTTTCTTTTAAAATATAAATTACAAAAAAGAACCAAATAGAAATTCTGGAGCTGAAGAATACAATGAGTGGAATGAAAAATACAAGCATCAAAAGCAGACTTAAGTAAAAGAAAGAATTTGTAACTTGAAGACATGTCATTTGAAATTACAGGTTAAATGTCCCTAATCTGAAAATCCTAAATTTGAAATGCTTCAAAATCTGCAACTTTTTGAGTGCCAATATGATGCTGAAAGGAAACACTCATTGGAGCATTTAGGATTTAGCATTTTTGGGTTAAGGAAGTTGAACCAGTAAGTATAATGCAAATATTCAAAAATCCAAGAAATACTTGTTAATTTGGTGTTCTTGCAAGGGTGAACACCTTTCAAGTGTCTCACCCTTTCAATTGTCTTGAAAATTCAAAACACTGTCTTCCTAAGAATTTCAGATAAGGTATACTCAACCAGTATCTAGTTAGAGAAGAAAAAAGAAAAAAGTTAAGAAATTCTATGAGATTTATGGGACACCACTATGCAAACTGATGTATACATTATGGAAATCTCAGAGGGAGAAGAGAGAGAAAGGGCAAGAAAGTTTATTTAAAGAAACGATGGCCAAAAACTTTCTAATTTTGGGAGAGATATGGCCATCACAAACTGTGAAACTCAAAAGTCCCCAAATGGATTCAACACTAAGAGTCCTTTAGCAAGACACGTTATATTAAATTGTCAAGAGTTGGACAGAATTTGAAAGCAGCAATAGAAAAGTGACATGGCACATACAGAGGAATGACTATTAGACTGTCAGCAGATTTCTCAGCAGAAACCTTATAGCCTGGAGACGATGGGATGATATATTCAAAGTGCTAAAAGGAAAATATCATCCACCAAAAAGACTACATCTAACAAAGATGTCCTTCCAAAATAAAGTAGAAATAAAAGCTTTTCCAGACATGTAATAGGTGAGACAGTTCAATACCCCTAAACCCATCTTATAAGTAATGCTAACGGAAGCTCTTCCAGCAGAAATTATAGGACACTAACAACTAACATGAAGATGTATGTTGTATAAAATTCACTAATAGGAGCAAGATGACAGAATAGAAAACTCCACCAATTGACCCCACACACCCTTGCAAGAACACCAAGTTAACACATATCTTCAGAGAAAAAAACACCTTTCCAAGAACCAACAATCAGATGAGCACTCACAGTATCTGGTTTTCACTTCATATAGCAGAAGGAGGCACTGAGGAGATAGAAAAAGCAGTCCTAAATCACCGATGTCATCCTTATGTCACCCCCTGGCAGTGCCAAAGTGAGGCAGACAGTATCTCTGGGTGATGAGGGAAGAACACAGCAATTGTGAGCCATTGTACTCAGTGCTGTACTATTAGAGAAGAAAGGAAATCTGAACCAAACTTAGTTGATGTTAGCCCATGGAGGGAGCAGTTAAACTAGCCTGAGCCAGAGGAGAATCACTGATCCCAGCATTCTGAACTTGAGTTCCTGCAAACCTCACCACTGAGAGCTACAGCACTCCATGACTCCAAGTAAACTTGAAAGGGAGTCTAGATCATAAGGACTGCAACTCTTGGGTGAGTCCTAATGCTGAACTAGGCCCAGAGACAGTGAACTGAGGGGGCATACAACATACTGAGACACCAGCAGGGGCAGCCAAGGGAGTGCTGGCATCCCCCCACCCATAACCCAGGTTGCATAGCTCAAGATTCCAAGACAGTCCCCTTCCTTCCAGTTGAGGAGAAGAGAGGGAAGAATGGGGAGGACTTTGTCTTGCTTTTAGAATAGCAGCTCAGCCACAACACGATAAGGCACCAGCCAGAGCTGTTAGGCCCCTGTTCCAGGAACTAGCTCTCAAATGATGTTTCTAGGTACACCCTGGGCCATAAGAGAACCAGATGCCTTGAAGGAAAGGACCTAGTCCTGGCAGTATTTAACACCTGCTAACTGAAGAGTTCTTGGACCCTGAATAATCAGCAGAAAGTCCCAGGTACTATATTGAGGGTCTCAGGTGAACCTCTGAGACTTGACTTCCTTCAGATGAGACTCAGGATATTGCCAGCTATTGTTTTAGGAAAAACTCCTTCTGCTTGCAAAAATCCAAGGGAAAAGTAAAGGGGACTCTGTCTTTCACTTTAGGTACCAGCACAGACACAGTGGATTAGAGCACAAAGCAGGCTCTTGGGGTCCCCTATTCCAGGACTTGAATCTTGGATGGCATTTCTGGACCTGCCCTCGACCAGAGGGGAGCCCACTGCCCTGAAGAGAGGCCAGACAGCATTTACAGACTTAAGCAGACTTAAGCAGACTTAAGAGACCTTGAGCCTTATGGGAACATTTGCAATAGTCTGGAAGTACTCCCTGTGACTTGGGGTGGTAGTGCCTACAGAATGAAACTCCTCTGACTTTGGAAAGGGGAGGAAATAGTGAGAAGGACTGCATCCTGTGGTTTGAGTGCCAGATCAGCTGCAATGTGATAGAAGACCAGGTTGACTTCTAAGGTTTTGACTCTAGTTCCCAACTCCTAAATGGCATTTCTGAATCTACCTGGGGCCTCAGAGATCTCACCGCACTGAAGGGAAGGACACAGGCCTGGCTGGCATGGCCATCTGCTCATTGTAGGGGCCAAGAGCTTTGAGTCAATACAGGAAGTAGCCAGGGAGTGGTTACAAAAGGTCTTCAGCAAGACCCAGTGCTGTGCTGGCTTCAGGTCTGACCCAGCACAGTCACAGTAGTGATAGCCACAAGGGTGCCAGTGTCACTCCACCTCTAGCTTTTGGTAGCTCAGAACACAAAGAGAGACTCTGTATGTTTGGGAGAAAGTAACAAAAGAGAACAAGAGTCTCTGGTAATCCAGGGAACTCTCCTGGATTCGGTCAAAAACCACCAAGGAGGTACCTCTACAAGTCTGCAAGAACCACAGTGCTACTGTGCTTGGGATGTCCCCTAAAGCAGATACAACTTAGAACACAAAACACAAGTCCTTTCAAATATCTGGAAAGGCTCCTCAAGAGGAATAGCTACAAATAACCCCAGACAGTGAAGACTACAATAAATACTTAACCTCCTTAATGCCCAGACACTGAAGAACATCTACTAGCATCAGCACCATCCAGGAAAACCTTATCTCACCAGGTAAACTAAATAAGGCACTAGGGACCAGTCCTGGATAAACAGAGATATGTGACCTTTCAGAGAATTCAAAATGGATGTGTTGAGGAAACTCAAATAAATTCAGGATAACACAGAGAAGGAATTCAGAATTCTATTCAATAAATTAGCAAAGAGATTAAAATGATTAAAAAGAATCAAGCAGAATTTCTGGAGCTGAAAAATGCAATTGGCATACTGAAGAATGCATCAGAGTCCTTTAGTAGCAGAACTGATCAAGCAGAAAAATTAGTGACCTTCAAGACAGGTTACTGAAAATGCACAGTCAGAGAAGACAAAAGAAGAAAGAATAAAAAAAAAAACAACACGAAACACAACTATGGGATCTAGAAAATAGCCTCCGAAGGGAAAATCTAAGAATTATTTACGTTAAAGAGAAGGTAGAGAAAGCAATAGGAGTAAGAGAAAATAACAGAGAACTTTCCAAACCTAGGGAAAGACATCAACATGCAAGTACAAGAAGGTTATAGAACACTAAGCAGATTTAATCCGAAGAAGACTATCTCAAGGTATTTAATAATCAGACTCCCAAAGGTCAAGGATAAACAAAAAAATCCTAAAATCAGCAAGAGAAAAGAAACAAGTAACATACAATTAGAAAATAAACAAATAACATATGATTAATTTTATGTTATCTGTTTCTTTTCTTTTGATGCTTTTAGCTCTAATATGTCTGGCAACAGGCTTTTCAGTGGAAGCCTTACAGGCCAGGAGAGAGTGGCATGACATATTAATCATGCTCAAGGAAAATAACTTTTACCCTAAAATAGTATATCTGGTGAAAATATCCTTGAAACATGTAGGAGAAATAAGGACTTTTCCAGATAAACAAAAGCTGAGAGATTTCATCAATACCAGACCTGTTCCATAAGGTTCTATAAGGAATGTTAAAGTGAGTACCTCAATCAGAAAGAAAATAACATTAATGAGTAATAAATAATCACTTGAATGTACAAAACTTACTGGTAATAGTAAGTACACTGAAAAACACAGAACATTATAACACAGTAACTGTGGTGTGTAAACTACTATTATCCTAAGGAGAAAGATTAAATGATGAACCAATAAAAAATAATAACTACAGCAACTTTTCAAGACATAGTCAGTACAATAAGATATAAATAGAAACAACAAAAAGTCACAAAACAGGGGGATGAAGTTAAGACATAGAGTTATTCATTTTCTTTTTGCTTGTTTGCTTGTTTATACAAAGAGCATTGTTGTTATCAGGTTAAAGTAATGGGTTATAAGATAGTATTTCCAAGCCTCATGGTAACCTCAAACCAAAAAACATACAATGGATACACGAAAAATAAAAAGCAAGAAACTAAATTATATCACCAGAAGAGAAAGTTATTTGCACTAGTGCAAAACAGGAAGGAAAGAAAAAAAGGAAGAGAAGATCATAAAAGAACCAGAAAACAGATAACAAAATGGCAAGAATAATTCCTTACTTATCAATAATAGCACTGAATGTAAATGTCCTAAACTCTTCAATAAAAGGATATAGCATGGCTGAACGGATAAAAAACAAGACCCTTTGGTCTGTTTCCTACAACAAACACACTTCACCTATAAAGAAACACATAGACTGAAAATAGTGGGATGGGAGAAGATATTCCATGCCATTGAAAACCAAAACACAACAGGGGTGACTATACTTATATAAGACAAAATAGATTTCAAGACAAAAACTACAAGAACAGACAAAGAAGGTCACTATATAATGATGAAGGGGTCAATTCAGCAAGAGGATATGACAATTTTAAATATATATGCCCCCAACATGGGAGCACCCAAATATATACAGGAAATATTGTTAGAGCTAAGGAGAGAGGTAGTTCCTGCTACAATAATAGTTGGAGACTTCAACACTTCACTTTCAGCATTGGACAGATCTTCCAGACCGAAAATCAACAAAGAAACATTAGACTTAATCTGCACTATAAATCAAGTGGATTTAATAAATATTTGCAGAACATTTTATTTAAGAGCTGATGAATACACATTTTTTCCTCAGCAAATAGATCATGCCCAAGGATAGACCCTATGTTAGGTCACAAAACAAATCTTAAAACATTTAAAAATTGAAATAATATTAAGCATCTTCTGTGACAACAATAGAATAAAAATAGAAACTAATAACAAGAGGTATTTTGGAAACTATACAAGTACATGGAAATTAAGCCATGTACTCCTAACGACCAAGGGGTCAATGAAGAAATTAGTATGTAAATGACGAGTTGATGGGTGCTGACGAGTTGATGGGTGCAGCACACCAACATGGCACAAGTATACATAGGTAACAAACCTGCACGTTATGCACATGTACCCTAGAACTTAAAGTATAATAATAATAAAAAAAAAAGAAAAAAAATAAAAACAAAAGTCAAATATATAAAAAAAAAAAGAAATTGAATAGCTTCTTGGAACAAATGATAATGGGAACAAAACATACCAAACCCATGGGATACAGCAAAATAAGTACTAAGAGGGAAGTTTATAGCTATAAGTGCCTACAGCAAAAAGAGGAAAAACTTCAAATAAACAATCTAATGTTTCATCTTAAAGAACTAGAAAAGAAGAGCAAAGCAAACCCAAAATTAGTAGCGGAAAAGATAAGAACAGAAATAAATGAAATTGAAATGAAAAAAAAATACAAAAGAGCAATGAAACAAAAAGTTGGTTTTCTAAAAAGTTGAACAAAGTTGACAAACTTTTAGCCAGACTGAGAAAAAAGAGAAGATACAAATAAAGTCAGAAATGAAAAAAGAGACATTACAACTGATATGGCAGAAATGCAAGAGATCATTAGTGGTTACTATGAGCAACTCTATGCCAATAAATTGGAAATTCTAGAAGAAATGGAGAAATTTGTAGATATATACAACCTACTAAGATTTAACTTGGGAGAAATCCAAATCCTGAACAGACCAATAACAAGTAACAAGACCAAAGCTATAATAAAATACCAATCCCACTCAAACTCTTCTAAAAGATAGAGGATGAGGAAATACTTCCAAACTCATTCTATGAGGTCAGTATTATATTAAAATCAGACAAAGACACCTCAATAAAATAAAACTACATGCCAATATCTCTGATGAATATTGATGCAAAAATCCTCAGCAAAATAGTAGCAAACTGAACAATACATTAGTATTAGTAGCAAATTAGTAGCAAACTGAACAATACATGTACAACAATACATTAGAAATATCATTCATCATGACCAAGTGAGATTTATCCCTGGGATGCAAGGATAGCTCATCATACATAAATCAATCAATGTGATACATTATATCAACAGAATAAAGAATAAAAATCATAGGATCATTTCAATTGATGCTAAAAAAGGAAGTTAATAAAATTTAACATCCCTTTATGATAAAAATTCTCAAAAAACCTGGAGACAGAAGACATATACCTCAACAAAATAAAAGTCATATATGACAGACCCAAGATAGTATCATACTGAATGGGAAAAAACTGAAAACCTTTACTCTATGATCTGGAACACAACAAGAATTCCTGCCATCACCATCATTATTCACCATAACACTGGAAGTCCTAGCTAGAGCATTCAGACAAGAGAAGGCTATAAAGAACATCCACATTGGAAAGGAAGAAGTCAAATTATCCTTGTTTATAGATGATACGATCTTATATTTGGAAAAACCTAAATCCTCCACAGGAAAACTACTGGACCTGATAAAAGAAATTTAGTAAAAGAAATTTAGTAAAGTTGCAAGATACAAAATATACAAACAAAAATCTGTAGGTTTTGTTTTGTTTTGTTTGAGACAGGATCTCTCTCGGTTGCCCAGGCTAGAGTACAGTTGCCATTCCAGCTCACTCCAGCCTTGAATTCCCAGGCTAAAGTGATCTTCCCACCTCATCCCCCCAGCTACTGAGACTACAGGTGTGCACCACCATATCTAGCATACACACACACACACACACACAGATATAGATATATATATATTTGTAGAAACAAGATTCTATCATGTTTCCCAGGCTGGTCTCAAACTCCTGAGGCCAAGCAATTCACCTGCCTTGGCCTCCCAAAGTGCTAAGATTACAGGTGTGTGCCACCATTCCTTGCCAAAACTCTGTATCATTTCTATATGCCAACAGTGAACAATATGAAAGAGAAATAAAGCAATGCAGTCCCATTTACAATAGCCACATGTAAAATTAAATACTTAGGAATTGACTTAACCAAAGGAATAAAACCTTTCTATAATGAAAAGTATAAAATACTGATAAAATAAATGTAAGAGAACACTGAAAGGTAGAAAAATATTCCATGTTCATGAATTGCAAGAATCAGTACTATTGAAATGTTCACAATACCTGAAACAATGTACAGATTTAATGCCATATCTATAAGAATACCAATGACATTCTTCACAAAAATAGAAAAAACAATCCTAAAATTTATACAGAACCACAAATACCCAGAAAATCCAAAGCTATCCTAAGCAAAAAGAACAAAACTGGAGGAATTTCATTACCTGACTTCAAATGATACTACAAAGTTATAGTAACCAAAATAACATGGTGCTGACATAAAAACAAACACACAGGCACATAGACCAATAGATCAATGGAACAGGATAAAGAACCCAGAAGCAAATGTACAAACCTAGAGTGAAGTCATTTTTGATAAAGGTGCCAAGAACATACACTGGGGAAAAGACAGTATCTTCAAGAAATGCTCCCAGGAAAACTGGATATCTGTATGCAGAAGAACAAAAGTAGACCTCTATCTAACACTATAAATAAAAATAAAATCAAAATGGATTAAAGACTTAAACCTAAGACCCCAAACTATGAAATTACTACAAGAAAAATTCGGAGAAAATCTCCATGACATTGATCTGAGCATAGATTTCCTGAGTAGTGGTCCATAAGCATAGGGAACCAAGCCAAAAATGGAGAAATAGGAAAACATTAAGTTAAACATTAAGCTACCCAAGACTGGGAAATTTATAAACAAATGAGGTTTAATTGACTTACAGTTCCACATGGCTGGGGAGGTCTCAGGAAACTTACAATAATAGCAGAAGGGAAAGCAGGCATGTCTTACATGGTGACAGGCGAGAGCGAAAGAGCATAGGGAAAACTGTCACTTATAAAACCATCAGATCTAGTGAGAACTCACTGTCACAAGAACAACCTGGAGGAAACCACCCCCATGATCCAATCATCTCCCACCACTTCCCTCCCCTCGCATATGGGAATTCAGATTACAATTCCAGATAAGATTTGGGTGGGGACACAGCCAACTCATATCATTCACAAATATGCAGAGATTAAACAACATGCTTCTGAACAACCAATGGTTCAAAGATGAAATAGAAAGGAACATTTGTAAAACTTATGAGACAAAGATGAAAACACAACATACCAAAAACCTAGGAGACGCAGCAAAAGCAGATCTAAGAGGGAAATTTATAACAATAATTGTCTTCATTAAAATGTAGGAAGATCTAGGCCAGGCACCGTGGCTCACACCTATAATCCTAACGCTTTGGGAGGCAAGAGGCGGTCGCATCATGAGGTCAGGAGATCAAGACCATCCTGGCTAACATGGTGAAATCCTGTCTCTACTAAAATTACAAAAAAAAATTCACTGGGCGTAGTGGCACGCACCTGTAGTCCCAGCTACTTGGGAGGCTGAGGCAGGAGAATCGCTTGAACCCAGGAGGCGGAGGTTGCAGTGAGTCAAGATCGTGCCACTGCACTCCAGCCTGAGTGACAGAGCAAAAATCTGTCTCAAAAGAAAAAAAAAAGTAAGATTTCAAACAACCTAATGTTATACCTAAGGAAACAGAAGAACAAACTAAACTTAAAGTAAGCATGAGAAAGAAAATAAGAGATATCAGAGCCAAAAAAAAAAAAAAACCCCAAAAGAATAATGAAATAGAAAAATCAATAAAACTAAGAGTTGATTTATTGAACAAATAAAATATATATACACTGTTCTGGACCAAGCAAAAAAAACAAAAAGGAAAAGACTAAATAAATAGAATCAGAAATGAAAGTGAAGACATTACAATAGATGCCTTTGAAATAAGGATAGAGACAAATATGAATAATTAATTATATGCTAATAAATTGGATAATCTACAGGAAAAAAATAAATTTATGTAAATATACAACCCACCAAAACGGAATCAGGAAAATAATGAAAGCCCAAATAGAGCAATAACAAATAAAGAGATTGATGTAGTAATTGAAAACCTTCCAACAAAGAAAATTCCAGGATCAGATGGCTTAATGGCTGAATTCTAGCAAACATTGAAAAAATTAATATCAGTTCTTCTCAAACTCTTTCAAAAAATACATAACTTGAGGGAATACTTTCAATCTCATTTTATGAGGCCAGCATTGCCCTTATATTAAAGTCAGACAAAAGCAGTGCAAGAAAAAAAATAAAAAAGGCTTACCAGCCAATATCTCTGATGACCACAGTTGCAAAAATCCTCAATAAAATAGTAGCAAACCAAATGCAACAACATATTGAAAAGATTATACATTACAACCAAGTGGAATTTATCCCTGGTATCTAAGATTGACTTAACACATTCAAATCAATCAATGTGATATCTCACATTAACAGAATGAAAGACAAAACTCATAAGATTATTTTAGTGGATGTGGAAAAAGCATTTGACAAAGTTCAACATCCTTTCTTGATAAAAACTCTCAACAAATACTACCAAGAGCAATCAGACAAGAAAGAGAAATCGAAGACATCCAGATTGGAAAAGAAGAAGTAAAACTATTCTCTCTGCAGACAATATGATCCTATATGTTGAAAAACCTAAAGGACACACACACACACACACACACAAATACACACTTAAAACAAATGAATTCAGTAAATTTGCAGGATACAAAATTGAAATTCAAAATTGACTTACATTTCTTTATACCAGTAATGATCTATCTGAAAAACAAATAAAAAAGATAATCCCTTTTACTATAGCATCAAAAAGAATAAAATATTTAGAAATAAGTTTAACCAAAAAGATGGAAAATCTGTACACCGAAAGCTATTAAACACTAATGAAAGAAATTAAAGACACAAATACATGGAAAGATACCTCATGTTCATGGGCTGAAATAATTAATACTGTTAAAATGTCCATATTACCCAAAGAACTACATTTGTCCTCAATATCCGTGGGGCGATTGGCTCCAGGACACCCCGTGTGGATAACAAAATCTCTGGATGCTCAAGTCCCTTTTATTAAATGGAGTAGTATTTCATATAACCTACACACCTTTTTTTTGTTTGTTTGTTTACTTTAACTCATTTCTAGATTCCTTGTAATATCTAACACAATGTAAATGATATGAAAAGAGTATCGTTGTTATACTGTATTTTTAAAATTTCTTATTTTTTAATGTTATATTTTTTCTGAATATTTTTTGATCTGTGGTTGGTTGAATCTTCAAGTATAGCACCCATAGATACAGCAGGCTGACTTTATACAGATTCAATGCAATGCCTATCAAAATTCCAATGGCATTCTTCACCTAAATAGAAAAAATTGTATGGAACCACCAAAGACCCCAAATAGCCAAAGCAATGTTGAGAAAGAAAAACAAAGTTGGAGGCACTAGGTTTTCTGACCTGAAATTATATTACTAAGCTATAATAAAAAGAGTATGCTACTTGTATAGAAACCAATACACAGGCCAATAGAATAGAATAGAGAACCCATAAATGAACCCAAACATATATGGTCAACTAATTTTTAATAAAGGCACCAAGAAGACACAATGAGGAAAGAACAATATTTTCCATAAATGGTGCTGAGACAACTGATATTCACATGTGAAAGACTGAAATTGGATGCTCATTTTAAACCATACAAAAAATAAAAACACTGAAAATGGATTAAAGACTGTAAACTGCAAAACTCCAAGAAAAACACATAAGGAAAAAGCTTCTTGACATCAGTCTTGTCAATAAGTTTTTAGATATCACAGCAAAAGCTCAGGCAACAAAAACAAAAATAAACCAGTGAGACTAAGCAAAAACAGACAAATGGGACTACATCAAACTAAAAATATTCTGCACAGCAAAGAAAATAATCAACCAAATGAAAAAGCCTATGGATTGGGGAAAATATTTGCAAATTGTATATCTGATGAAGGGTTAATATGCAAAATCTATAAGGAGTTCACACAACTCAATAGCAAAGAACAAGTAATCTAATTAAAATTTGGTAAAGTACCCCAATAGGCATTTCTCCAAAGAAGATGTAAAAATGTCCACCAGGCATATGAAAAGGTGCTCAACATCACTAATCGTCGGAGAAATGTAAATCAAAATCACAGTGAGATACTGTGTCACACCTGTTACAGTGGTTATATCAGGAAGACAAGAGAAGTATTGACAAGGGTGTGGAGGAAAAGGGAGCTTTTTCATACTGTGGGTGGGAAGGTAAATTGAAACAGCCATTATAGAAGACAGTATGGAGTTCCATCAAAAAATTAGAAGTAGAACTACCCTATGACCCAGCAATTCCTCTTTTGGTATACATCCAAAAAAATTAAAACAATATGTTGAAGAGATATCTGCACCTCCATGTTTGTGGCAGTTTTATTCACAATAGATAAAATATAGAAACAATCCAACTGTCTGTCCATAGATGAATAAAGAAATTATATAGGTATATGTGTGTGTGTGTGTATTTTATATATATATAATATACATATCTCATATATATATATATATGAATATTATTCAATCTTAAAGAAGGAGATTCAGCCACTTGTAACAGCATGGATGAAGTTGGAGGACATTATGCTAAGTGAAACAAGCCAGACATAGAAAGAAAAATAGTGCATGGTTTCACTTACATCCAGAATTTAAAAACAGTTGAATACATAGAAACAGAATCGAATAGTGGTTACCAGAGCCTGGAGGATGGGGAAATAATGAGGAGATGTAGGTCAAAGGCTTCAATGTTGCAGTGTCTCAGAATGTAACTGTATCTGGCTATAGGCCTTCAAATAGAAGATTAAGTTAAATAAGCATGTTAGGGTGGTCCCTAATTCAATCTGACCAATGTCCTTATATTAAGAGGGAATTTGGACACATAAAGAGACACCAGGAATGCACATGCACAGAGTAAAGTCCATGTAATGGCACAGTGAAAAGGTGACCATCTCAAGCCAAGGAGAGAGGACTCTTTTGGCCTCAGAAGAAACCAAACTGCTGACATCTTAATCTCGGACTTCTAGCCTTTAGGATGGTGAGAAAATACACCTCTGTTGTTTAATCCACCAATCTGAGTATTTTGTTATGGCTGCCCTAGCAAACTATTAGGTAGACAAGAACAGTGCTCGTGTCTTTTCTAGACCTAAAATTCTACTGTTGTTTTAAAAAGATTGCTGCTCTTTTCTCGAGAGTCAAAAGTAAATGCAGATAATTCCCATAATCCTGGGGTGGTCTTAAGGAACTTTTTAATGTCCTCATTATCTTTCTTCCTTCATTTCTTACTTACTATGAGATACTTACTATAAGTTTTCTAGTAGCAATATCGGAATCCTATCAATTCACAGTGTATGAGCCTAATATTATACATGATAAATCATTCTCACTTGCATTTTGTGTATACTTCATTATTAATATATTTGTTATTTCAGCTCAGAACCATTGCTTAACGACTAAAGTATAGTTCTTTCTGAACTTTATCTTTTCTCTGATTATCCTCTGATTGATAAAGTCTTTACAGTTAAACTCTTGGACATTACCATTTTGTTTCTACAATGTCAATATCTTCATGTTTCCAGTGTCTTTACTATCAGATCCTTGCCAAATCATTCTTTTCACATAATTATGATAAATTATAAAAATCTCAGTGTATTTGGTATTATTGTAGGTTAAATGATATTTCTGGGATTTGCAAACATATATTGCACATTTTCATGATGTCACAAAAAACTAATGATAACCAGGACTCCTTAGAGAAATGATTAAAACTGAGGCACGAAATGTACAAGGTGAGCCTAGACTATTTTTTAGTGCCAGAAAGCAAATAAATGCTTACAAACAAACAAACAAAACCCATATTGATCATATTGATGAAGGTATGTCAAAGGGACGCATGAGTATAATCATGAGAAAAACATCAGACGAATTCCAGTAGAGGGACATCCTACAAAACACTTTACTCCTCAACAGTGTTCAGGTACTCATGTAAAAACAAAAATCTAGGAAACCGTCACAGGCATCAGGAGCCTAAGGAGACAGACATAATAGCTGAATGCAATGTGGCATCCTGGATGACTTCCTGGAATAGGAAAAGGATATTAGGTAAAAACCAAGGACATCTGAACAAATTATGGACTTCGATAAATAAATAACAATGCATTTGTATTGGTCCATTAATCATAACAAATGTACCATATTACAAATAGGAAAAACTGAGTCTGGAGTACATGGAAACTCTGTGTACTATTTTATCAATTTTTCTGTAAATCAAAACCTGTTTTAGAGAATAAAGTCTATTTAAAAAAAATGAAATCAGACTTCAAAACTTCTTGGCTATTTTGAGCTTAGTGCTGGTAACATTAAAAAAAGGTTTAAACTATCTTTAAAACTTTGTGAGGGATGATATGACATATACCTAGGTATTTTTACTAGCTTTTCAAATAAAATTAACTGAGTTTTCGCTTACAAAAAGATTATGATGAAGCCTACTCTAATTTCCCATACATCAGAAAGCTTTTTCCTAAAATAATAAGTTTTAGGAAAATGTAATTTAGTAGGACTTTTAAAATAACTTTTATATATACATACATTTTTAGTAGAGATGGGGTTTCACCATGTTAGCCAGGATGGTCTCAATCTCCTGACTTTGTGATCTGTCTGCCTTGGCCTCCCAACGTGCTGGGATTACAAGCATGAGCCACTGCGCCAGGCCATATAACCTTTTAAGTTTGGAAATTGCCTTTACAAATGTGTCGTAGTTACCATTAATTCTCACTTTGTAGATAGGTTAGCTAGTACAGAGATGTGCTTAATGTTCAAAGCTAATAAGAAAGAATCAAGACCTGATCCCAATCATCAGACTCCTAGTTGAAGTTTCTTTTCACCACACCAGTGGTCTCCAAACATTTTTACTGCACACTTATCAGTAAAATATTGTGAGAAGCAACCACAGGATATGATTATGTGTTTATAAATTATATGTATTTATATCTAAATTATTTTGGGTAAACTACAAAGCATACCTCAAAGTAAGTATTAAGATGATTCAATTACAAATTTATACAAACTAAATTTTTATTTTTTTAATGCACCAGGTGTTTATTTGTGCAGCCCTCTTTGTAAACTACTGCTCCAATTATTTATTGATGTGTAACAAACCATCTCAAAACACATTATTTTGTGGCAAAAAAAGCTCACTTATTATTATCTCTCATGGGCCTGGGGTTGACTGGGCTCAGCAGGGTGGTTGTTACTTAGGGCCTCTCATATGGTTGCTGTCAGATTGTGACTGGGGCTTGAATCATTGGCTTGCTTACTCACCTATTATAGTACGGTTTTTGTTTGTTTGTTTGCTTGTTTGTGGTTTTTTTTTTTTTTTTTTTCATTCTGCTCTTTCATTGTGCTTTAATGTAAATTACTGGCATTTCACTAGCTGTACCAGGCACTTTTTTCCCTCCTTGGTATTCATCAAACCCAATATATTAGTCTTTGGATTACATTTGCCCTCTACAAAACCAGGGACTAAGAGCTAAAGAGCAGACATAGGCCAAGAACTGTGGCTCACGCCTGTAATCCTAGCACTTTGGGAGGCTGAGGTGGGCAGATCACTTGAGGTCAGGAGTTCAAGACCAGCCTGGCCAACATGGTGAAGCCCTGTCTCTACTGAAAATACAAGAATTAGCTGGAAATCTCATGGACTCAGATGGCGGAGGTTACCAATATTGCACCACTGCACTCCAACCTGGATGACAGAGCAAGACTCCATCTAAAAAAAAAAAAGGAGAAAGATTAGTGCCATTGCCATCTTACTTCATAAGCATAATTCTGTCTCAAACATTGCTCCTCTTCAATGAAAACAAACTACATGCACCTTGTGACAAAGTGTAGTGATGTGCCCCTCTTCTTAGTGTATGTGCTGAAGACAATATCTGTTTTTCCCACTACGGCGCTATTTTTTACCCTGCCTTGGAGTTATGCTATTAACTTTTCTATTCCCTTTGATTATAATCGGACTCTGATAACTTTAAAACTCAAAATAATCTCATTTTAGTAATAGATTCAATCTAGTGTATTAATATGAACTCTTATTTTATATAGAGCAAAATAACTTGTTCAGTTCGGGTTGCTGCAGCCTGGAGGCCACATTATGAATGGAGTGACAGATTTGTCTTTGTATTTTTCTCTCTTCCTCTGCTTTGAGCTTTGCTGCCTCCTGCCCAAGATTATCTCTGGATCTTTGAGGGTTGGAGATAGTGGGAAAGAAAGCAAGGAGAAATGTTTGTCTATATTACACTTTCCAGATTTGAGGACACAAGTGTTGTTACCTTCCTCCTCCTACTTAGTACTTTACAGTTCTCATTCTCAAATCTTTCTGACCGTTTTTCAAACTCAGAAACTCCAGTATGGGGAATTTGTACATTGAAGGGTTTAAGGAAGCAGAACTTCTAGGCCATGTGGATGTGGTGCACTCTAAGTACCTGGGGGTTTAGATAAACCTGAAAAGGGAAGAAAGCACAGGGTACATGAGTTTTGATCCCTGATACATTAGAGTCTTGAGAACAAGAATGATAAAGGATCAAGAGAGCTAATGGATAAGACTGGAGGAAAGGAAACAGTGGGCAGGAAGAGTGGAGCTTGAGCAGGTGGGCCCTGGGTCCTGAAGCCTGAAAGGATGAGTGCCGCCTGGACCCACAATATTCTGCTGTCAATCAGCTTCAGACTCCCTCGGTCACTGCCATAATCCAGTCAGGCTCCGGTTTGTTCTCTCTTTCACTCAAGAGAAAAGATCATGGAATGCAATGAGAATTTACAATTGTATTTAAGTTTCATATGATGCCTAAAATTAATTTTATGAGAGACAAAAATGTTTTAAACAATTAGAAACAAGGCTTAAATGAAAATTCCTTAAACTCTTATAATGATTGAATTTATTCATACTAAAGAGTGAATGATTAATATAAAAATCCGTCTTTGAAATGATGGCAGAAGGAGAGAAAGATCACTGGACTCCTGATGGGTGATAGGGTGAAAACACCCAATATTCAGATTTGAGATGGCATAAAGATGTTTAAGGAAACCAAGACTTTCTCTCCCTCTCTCTTTTTTTAAACCACAAATGCTTTTGGATAAGTAAAAGCTTTATCGCAGATATACGACATTTTACATGGGCCATGTCCCAAATGTTCTGTCTCAAAGTACACAGAAAATGGCTTAAAAGGGGCATGGGAGCCAGATTCCCTGTGGACAGTAATTCTAATTCTGAAGAACACATGCAGTTGCTCAACAACGCTGCTGGATTGAGAAATGAGGTCTTGAGAATTACCAAAGAAGTGCTTTCAAGATAATAAAGCTTTGCAGTGTTCCATCGCCTGCAGAGGAACAGCAGGACAGACGGTTTTCCCTCTAAAAGGGCTAAACTTCTGAAACCTAACAATGATGGAACTGAAGCTTTGGAGTTGTTTTAAGTAAATACAGGAAAAAAAAAATTCTGTCACAGTTCACATCATTTCAGGACTGACATTACCTGCTTTTATTTATTTTTTACTTTGTTTTGGTGATGCTGGTAAAATAGATGTCACTTGAGAGGTCAAGTCTTCAAAACAGGAGGGAAGCAGAGAGGTGAAGCAACTATGTGGAAAATTCAGGGAGATTTGCTGCTCATGCATACATTAGCCTAGGCATTTCTTTGAAGAAGCTGCTAGGTTAAGGAAATGCCAATGCTAAGAAACTCCTTTTGAAGTAACTTTTTGAAATAATGCATTGCTTACGTGGGATTCTTTCACCTCCAGAATTTTTAGGACTACTGGATCCCTTATTATTTGTCATTTTATGAAGGAATTTCAATAACTGCAGATTAACTGTTTGTCTAAACTTCCATCTTTTTCGTTTTAGCTTTGAGCCAGGCCTTTGCTAATATTTACTTATTTTATGGAAAAACAAACTTTATCACAAGACACAAAATTTAAGAGAGCATGGTCTGTCCCTTGAGCTCACCCAGCTTTCTCGTCAGCCCTGCTCTTGGTGATCCTCTTGCCTCAGTCCGCTTTGGCTCCTACATCCTGGCACCAGTTCCATCATGGGTACCACTCTCAGATAGCTTTATTTTATTCTCTCTCTCAGTAAAGATACAGGAAATGGTGGCATTCTTTATTTTATTTTATTTTTATTTTTATTTTATTTTATTTTTTGAGATGGAGTCTCGCTCTGTCGCCCCGGCTGGAGTGCGGTGGCGCGATCTCGGCTCACTGCAAGCTCCGCCCCC
>NW_012107264.1:611913-619592 GCF_000951045.1 Mandrillus leucophaeus
ATAAGCAGTTTTTTTATTACATGCAAAAGTTTTAAATCACTCGTAATCTCAGCATTTTAATTACTAAAAAATTATTTTACCTACTTTCATTCTCCTTCAACTCCACATCACTGTAATCACTGTAAATTATTTTATGAGTACATATTTCCTGGGTTTTTAATTTTATTTTGTTTTAAATTGACAGGTATTAATTTTACATATTAATGGGGTACAGAGTGATGTTTTGATACATGTATACATTGTGTAATGATCAAACCAGGATAATTAGCATATCCATCACCTTGAACACTTGTCATTTATTTGTGGTAAGAATATTCAAAATTTCCTCTTCTAGCTATTTTGTAATATACAGTACATTATTTTTTAACTATAGTCATCCCACTGTGCAATAGAACACCAGAACTTATTCCTTCTATCTAACTGTAACTTTGTACCTGTTGACCAACCTCTCCCCATTTTTCCCTCTCCCCTGTTCTCCCCAGCCTCTGGTAACCACCATTCTACACTCTACTTCTATAAGATCAGCTTTTTTAGATTCCACATATGAGTTAGATCATGTGGTATTTGTCCCTCTGTGCTTGGAAACTTTTATTCAACATAATGTTCTCTAGGTTAACCATGCTGTTGCAAATGACAGGATTTCATTCTTTTTTATGGCTGGATAGTATTCTATTGTGTATGTATATCCATTTGTTTAATCCATTCATCCATTGATGAACACTTAGCTTGTTCCTATATTTTGCCTATTGTGAATAATGCTGCAATAAACATGGGGGTGCAGATATCTCTTCAACCTATTGATTTCATTTCATTTGGATATATACCCAAAATAGGGGTTGCTGGGTCTTAGTGTAGTTCTGTTGCTAATTTTTTGAGAAAACTCTATGCTGTTTTCCATAATGCCTGCTCCAATTTACCTTCCCACCAACAGTGGCTAAGTGCTCTCCTTTTTCTATATCCTCACCAACATTTGTTATTTTTTTATCTTTTTGATAGTCACTATTCTAATGGGGGTATGGTGACTTCTCATTGAGGTTCTGATTTGCATTTTCCTGATGATTAGTGATATTGAGCATATTTTCATATACCTGTTTTCATCTTTTGAGAAATGTCTCTTCATATCTTTTGCCCATTTTCAAAGTGAATTTATTTCTTTCTTTTTCTGTTGACTTGTTTGAGTTTCATATGTATTCTGGATCTTAACTGCTTGTCAAATGCATGGTTTATGACTGCTTTCTTTCATTCTGTAGGCTATCTCACCAACTTTGTTTATTAAGGTTTTGCTGTGCAGAAACCTTTCAGTTTGATATAATCCCATGTGTCTATTTTTACTTTGTTTTCTGGGCTTTTAAGGTCTTACCCCAAAAATTCCTTGCCCAGACCAATGTCATAAGCATTTATCCAATTTTTTCCTCTAGTAGTTTTATAGTTTCAGCTCTTACATTTAAGTCTTCAGTCCACTCTGAGTTGACTTTTGTAAGTGGTGAAAGGTAGGAATCTAGTTTCATTCTTCTGCATGTTTAAATTCAGTTTTTCCAGCACCATTTATTGAGAGACGGTTCTTTCCCCAGTGTGTGTTCTTGGCACCTTTATTGAAATTCAGTTGGCTTAAATGTGTGAATTTCTTTCTGGATGCTCTATTTTTGTGTTCATTGTATTCATTGTATATGAATGAATACACATTGTGTTCATTGTATTCATTCATTTTGTATTCATTCTAATTTTTGTTTTCATTGTACACATAGGGTTTTGCTATGTTGCTCAGGAGGGTCTCGAACTCCTGGACTCAAGCAATTTGCCTGCCTCCGCCTCCCAAAGTGCTGGGACTACAGGTGTGATCCACTGTGCCTGGCCCATAGTTTTTATCATAGAGATCTTTCACCTCCTTGGTCAAATTTATTCATCAGTATTTTGTTCATTTTATAGCTATTGTAAATGGGATTACGTGCTTGATTTCTTTTTTTAGAAAGTTCTCTGTTGGCATATAGAAATGCTACTGATTTTTGTGTTTATTTTGTATACAGCCACTTTACTGAATTTGTTTATTAGTTCCAATAATTTTTTGTCGATTCTATAGGTTTTTTTTATAATTAAGATCATGTCTTCTGCAAACAGAGACAATTTGATTTTTACCTCTCCAATTTGAATGCCTTTTTCTTTTTCTCGCCTAATTGCTCTAAGGCTTCCAGTACTACATTGGATAGAAGTGGTGAAAACGAACATCGTGGTCTTGTTCCAGAATTTAAAGGAAAAGCTTTTAACATGTTTCCAGTCAGTGTGATATTAGTTCTGGGTCTTTCCATATATGGCCTTATAGTGTTGAGGTACCTTGCTTCTGTAACTAATTTGTTTAGGGTTTTTCTCATAAAGGAATGCTACATTTTATTGAATGCTTTTTCTTTCTCTATTGGGATGATCATTTGGTTTTCCTCCTTCATTCTGTTGATGTGATATATCACATTTATTTGATTTTCATATGTTAGACCATTCTTGCATCCCTGAGTTGAATCCTATTTGATCATGGTGAATGATCTTTTCAATGTGCTATTGGATTCAGTTTGCTAATATTTTCTTGAGGATTTTAAAATTCATTTTTGACAGGAATATTGACCTGTAGTTTTCTTTTTTTTTTCTTGTGTCCTTGTCTGATTTTGGTATCAGAGTAATAATGGCCTTGGAGGATGAATTTGGAAGAATTCTCTCCAATTTTGCATAATAGTTTGAGAAGAATTGGTATTTGTTCTTTAAATATTGGTAGAATTTGACAATGAAATCATTCAAACCTGGGCTTTTATTTCATGGGAGGCATTTTATTACTAATTCAATTTAGTTACTTGTTATTGGTCTGTTCAGGCTTTCTATTTCTTTGTGGTTCAATCTTGGTAGTTTGTATGTGTCCAGGAAATTGTCCATTTATGTCAAGTTCTCCAATTTGTTGATGTTTAGTTGTTCATAATTGTCTCTAATAATCTGCTGAATTTCTGTAGTATTGGTTTTGATACCTCCTTTTGCATCTCTTATTTTATTTATTCAAGTAGTCTTTTTTTCCCTTAATTGGCATAGCTAAGGGTTTGTCAATTTTGTTTTTTTTTTTTTAAAAACACAAGTATTCATTTTATTGATCTTTTGTATTTTTTTTTAGTCTCCATTTTGTTTATTTTTCATCTAATCTTTATTATTTCTTTCCTTCTAATTTTGAAGTTTGTTTGTTCTTGTTTTTCTAGTTTTTTGAGACGAAACAGTCCGTTGTTTATTTGAAATCTTTCTACATTTTGATGTGGGCATTAATTGCTATAAACTTTCTTCTTAGAACTGTTTTTGCTGTATCTGATACATTTGTGATATATTGTGTTTCCATTTTCAATTGACTCAAGACATTTTTAAATTAAATATAAAATAAAATGTTTTAATTAAAAAGTTTTAAAATTAACCCACTAGCTATTCAGGAGCATGCCATTTAATTTCCATGTAGTTGTACGATTTCCAAAGTTCCTAATGTTATTGATGTCTAGATTTTTTCCCTTGTGGTCAGAAAAGATACTTGATATGATTTTGATTTTTAAAAATGTGTGGACTTGTTTTGTGGTCTAACACATGATCTGTCCTGGAGAATGAGAGTATTCCATTTGCTGTTGAGAAGAAAGTGTATTCTATGGCTGTTGGATGGAACACTCTGGAAATGTCTGTTAGGTCCATTTGTACTAGAGTGTGGTTTAACTCTACTGTTTTTTTGTTCACTTTTTGTCTAGATCACATGTCCATTGCTGGATTTGGGCTGTTGTAGTTCACTACAATTATAGTATTACAGTCCTTATCTCCTTTAAGGTCTATTAACATTTGCTTTATATTTTTATCCTTCAACATAAGAAAACATTTTTATATTGGGTGAATACAAAATTGTTATATCTTCTTGCTGTATTTACCCCTTTATAATTATATTATGGCCTTCATTGTTTCTTTTCACAGTTTTTGTTTAAGATATCTTTTTTTCTAATGTAAGTATAACTACTCCTACTTTCTTCTGGTTTTCATTTGCATAGAATATCTTTTTTCTGTTCCTTCACTTTCAATCTATATATCCTTACAAGTGAAGTGAGTTTCTTAGGAACAGTATATAATTGGGTATTGTTTTCTTCTCCATTCAGCCCCTCTGCTATAATTTGGATACTTGACCCTCCAAAAATCATGTTGAAATTTGCTCTCTAATGTTGGAGTGGAGCCTGCAGGGAGGTGTTGGGGTCATGGAGGTGAATTTATCATGAAATGCCTTCATTGGCATTGGGGTGTGTATGAGTTCTCATTCTGTTAAATTCCCATGAGGGGTGGTTGTCAAAAAGTACCTCCCATTTCCTTCACTTTGCTCTTGCTGTGTGATGTCTGCACATACTAGCTCCCATTTGCCTTCGGCTATGAGTGGAAGCAGTTTGAGGCCCTCATCAGAAGCAGATATTGGCACCATGCTTCTTGTACAGGCTACAGAACAGCGAGTGAAATAATCCTCTTTTCAAATTACCCACACTCAGGTATTGCTTTATAGCAACACAAACAAACTAAGACATCCTCTATCTCTGTTAATTGGAGATTTACTTTGAATGCAAGGCCAATTTACATTCAAGGGAATTATTGATAGGAAAAGTCTAACTACTGCCACTTTGTTACTTATTTTCTAATTGTTTTGTAGGTTCCTTTTTTCTTTCTTCCTCTCTTACAGTCTTCTTCCGAGGTTAAGTGATTTTTTCTAGTTGTATGTTTTGATTCCTTGCTTTTTTATTTTTAGTGTATCTTTTATAGGTTTTTGCTTTGTGGTTACTGTGAGGCTTACCAATGCCAACCTATAGTTATAGCAAGTTACTTTAAACTGATAACAATTTAACTATGATTGCAAAGAAAAAAGGAATTTAAAAAGTTGTACATTTAAAGTACATTCTCATCCTAAATTCTGAATTTTTATTATCATAATTAAAATTTTTATATTGCCTGTTTCTTAATGAATTATTATAGTTATTAATTTTGATAGTTTTGTCTTATAGTTTTATACTAAAGATATGTGTTTTCAGAATCATAAGTTATCTATTGTTGTAGTATTTGAATAACAATCATGGTACCATCATTTTCCTTTGGTTTGTAGAACTCTCTGTAGCATTTTTCATAGGACAGGTGTGGTAGCAATAAATTTCCTCACTTTTTGTTTGTCTGGGAATGTCTTTATTTGTCCTTCATTTCTGAAGAATAGTTTACTAGGTAAAATATTTTTGGTTGACAGTTGTTTTTATTCAGCATTCTGAATATATTATCCTACTATCTTCTGGCCTGCAAGATTTCTGCTGAGAAGTCTTCTGCCAGGGATATTAGAGCTCCATTATATGCTATTCACTTCTTTTTTCTCACTGCCTTCAGGACTCTTTTTTTGTTTTGACCTTTGAGAGTTCGATTATAATGTATATTAGAGTGTTCTTATTTGGTTTGAATCTAATTAGTGACCTATGATCTTCCTGACCTGAATATTTTTATCCTTCTTCAGATTTGGGAAATTTTCTGCTATTATTTCTTTGAATTATCATTCCACCCCTTTGTCTTTCTCATTTTTCTTTTTAACATAAGTAACCCACATATTTGCTCTTTTGATGTACTTCCATAGATCCTATATGCTTTCTATGTTCCATTTCATTTTTTTCTCTTTTATTCTCTATTTGTTTTCAAATATCCTTTCATTGAGCTTACTGATTCTTTCTTCTGTTTGATCAATTCTGCTGTTGATGGTCTTTATTACATTTTTCATTTTATTCATTGTATTTTTGGCTCCAAATCTCTGTTTGTTTTTTTATTATTTTATTCTCTCTGTTAACTTTATGTTAAATTTCTGATTCTTTTGTTTTCCTGAATTTTGCTGAGCTTCCTTAAAACAGCTATTTTGAGTTCCTTGTATGAGAGATCACACATCTCCATCACTGTAGGGTATGTTATTGATGTCTTATTTTGTCATTTTGATAAGGTTACATTTTCCTAAATGGTCTTGATGCTTATGGACGTCTGATGATATCTGCCCATTGAAGGACTTAGTATTTATTCTAGTCTTCACAATCTAGCTATGTTTGTAGCATTCTCTCCTCAGATATTTTAACCAGACTGATGGGGTTGTGTTCCCTGAGCTCGTGACCACTGCAGCTATCTCAACACTAGAGGATGCTCTAAGCCCAGGTTTGCCATGTGTAGCATAAGGATGCCAAGGATGTGGTGACTCTGGCAGGGATGAATCTGAGGAAGGCCCAAGAAAGGTACCCAGGCTGTGAGGGAAAGCTAACCAGAGACCAGAAGCCAAAGACTGTCTCACTGGCCTAGATAAGCATGCCTTCCAGCAGATCCCTACACACACAGGATAGGTTTTTGACTGTAGCCTAAATAAGCATGCCTTCCAGCAGATCTACACACAGGATAGATTTTTGACTGCAGCGAGAGGAGCTAGAGCTGAGAGTGGGTCCCCTTGGGATCTCCTGTGGAAGAGTGGGAGGTGAGCTCATTTTGTTATCTCAGAGAGGCATGTCTTGATTTTTTGTTAATTGGCTTCATTTTTACTCTCTCTAGCCTTTTCTTGTGGAAACCATACTGTATGAATGTTGGGTTCCTGGGAATTTTTCTCTGTCTCTTGGTGGTTTGTTTTCTGTTTGAAACTGTATTTATTTGCTATGTGTTCGGCAAAATTCTCCCATCTTCTCTTCCAACTCGCTGATTTTCTTTTCAGCTGTGGATATTTTGACTACATATTAAGTTGTTTTTTTTTTATTTTAGCAAATATACTTTGCTCTTTTTTCATAATCTCCTATCATACTTCCTACATAAAATATCTGCCTGCATCACCTTGAGGATAATTATCTTTTCTGGTTACTGAAGTATCAATTCCTTTTGTGTGTGTGTGTGTGTGTGTGTTTTTTCTCATGGCATTGGTTTTCATCAAAACTCATCTATGAACTGAGAATTTCAGCTGAACTGTCAGCAGCCAGCCTCAGAGGAAAGGTGCAGCCAACCTCAGAGGAAAGGTGGAATCACCTGCCGAGGGCTTATACTTCATATGGTTTTCAGTTAGAGTAAAGGGATGGGAGTAATATCTCAGCAACTGGTTTTCTGGCTCTAATTTCTGCCTAGTCCTCCATGGGGTCACCACTCATCTGGGTTAACACCATGTCCTTTGGCCCAAACACAATGTTCATTCCTGGAGACAAACCCTACTGACACTACAGGGACATGACACACAAGGGTATATGGTTGCAGAGTCAACCAATGTGGATGCTCTCCTGGCAATAACAAAGTAATCCTGTCAACTGAACCATGTTCTGCATAATAGTGAGAAGATTGCTGTTAGCATTTAACAATGTATTTAGAACATATTTCCAGTTTTTTTTGTGTGTGTGTGTGTGTGACTGCACAATATTCCATTCTATACGTGTATTACGATGTGTGTAATTACTCCCTGGTAGTTTGTAATTTTTTTTTTTTTTTGAGATGGAGTTTCACCCTTTTGCCCAGGCTGGAGTAAAGTGGCACAACCTCAGCTCATTGCAGCCTCCACCTCCTGGGTTCAAGCAATTCTCCTGCCTCAGCTTCCTGAGTAGCTGGGATTATAGGCGCCCACCACCATGTCTGGATAATTTTTGTATTTTCTTTTTTAGTAGGGACGGGGTTTC
>NW_012107264.1:619798-630709 GCF_000951045.1 Mandrillus leucophaeus
TGTTCTCCCACTTCCAAATCAAACCTAATCTTTTTAATTTTGCCAAGCTGATACAGGAAAAATGGTATCAGATTATTATATTGGCTTATATTTCTTCTATTATAAAATTTTTCTGCTATATTTCTTTCTAGTATGATTACAATTTTGTTGTTTTCACATTTACATTTTTCATTGTTGTTGAGATGGAGTTTTGCTCTTGTTGCCCAGGCTGGAGTGCAAAGGCACGATCTTGGCTCACCATAACCTCTGCCTCCAGGGTTGAAGCGATTCTCCTGCCTCAGCCTCCTGAGTAGCTAGGATTACAGGGATTCGCCACCATGCCCAGTTTATTTTGTATGTTTAGTAGAGACGGGGTTTCTCCAAATTGGTCAGGCTGGTCTCAAACTCCCGACCTCAGGTGATCCACCCGCCTTGACCTCCCAAAGTGCTGGGATTACAGGCATAAGCCATCACCATGCCTGGTCTGTTTTCACATTTACATTTTAAGTGATCTGTCATTTATTATGGTACCATTGTGAAACAAGGATCCAACTATTCTTTTTCATTTGACAACTAATTGTCTCAGTACTATTTGTTGGATAAAATATTCTTTCCCCATTGATATGAAATGCCAACTTTATCATTTGTAGATTCCAGTATGTACTTGCATTATTTTATGAGCTTTATTTGGGTCAAGTGATCTATTTCTCTGTTGTTGTATCTGTACTATACTTTATAGTTACAACAAAGAAATACATTTAAGTTCCTGGGAGGCCACAAACTTTCTCATTATTATTTTCAAAAATTTTGTAGCTTTTGTTCCCACTCACCAAATTTCAAAAAGAAAAAGGAAAGAGTCAAGCTTCTACTGGGAATATTTCTACATTTATTAATAATTGGAATATGTCTTACTGGGATTGTATTTTCAATTGGGAAAAGGATATGCTTCTTCCTTTCTGTGCTTTTCTAAGGCTATATAGGTTTCTTCTTACAGTTCTTATTCCTTTTTTGTTAAATTTATACCTAGGTATTATCAAATTTTGTTACTAACTTGAATTAGATTTTTCTCTCTTTTTTTCACTTTTGCATGTTACCTTTACTCGTAGAGAAAAACTATTGATATTTGTGTATTTTTTTATAGAGAGCAACTTTATAGGACTTCATAGTTCTAAAATTATTTTAGTTATTTATTTTGGATTACAAAGGCATATACTTACATTATCTGCAAATGATAATAGCTCTATCTCTTCTTTTTCAAAATGTAATCAATTAGCGAATGCATTTCCCAAATTTGTTTCATGAGCTAACCTCTGTATACTATTGGTGACAGTCATAGCTGTTTGGCTCCTGACTTTATTGGAATGCTTTTAGTATACCACCTTTTAATATTTCCAGTTTCTGATGAATACATTTTTGATGTTTCAGAAATTGTCCTTATTATTATTATTATAATTGCTATTATTTTGAGATGGAGTCTTGCTCTGTCACCCAGGCTGGAGTGCAGAGGCACAATCTCGGCTCCCTGCAACCTCTGCCTCCAGGGTTCGAGCAATTCTCCCTGCCTCAGCCTCCCAAGTAGCTGAGATTACACGCACCCGCCACCACGCCTGGCTAAGTTTTTGTATATTTAGTAGAGGCAAGGTTTTGCCATGTTGGCCAGACTAGTCTTGAACTCCTGACCTCAGGTGATCTGCCTGCCTCAGCCTCCCAAATTGCTGGGATTACAGGTGTGAGCCACCACTCCTGGGGGTCTTTTTTATTATATTAGAAGCATTTTTTAAAAAAATTAGAAATATCTGACACATTTTATGAAGAGGCAGTAGTAGTAATCCTACATCACCTGAGAAAGTACAACTGGCCTGATCTGGATTCTTTCTCTGTGTGTCTTATATTTCTCTTGTCCCATGTGGTCATCAATGGGAGATGTATGCTACTTACTTTTTTATTACTTATTTTATGCTTGTGTCTTTAATCAGAGTACATAACGTATGGAATCTTTCTCAACTGGTTTCCTTTGGAAGACTTGATTTTGTTCAAAATTTCACCAAATCCTGTCTGTGAACATGCGGTGCTGTCACGCCCTTTATTCTTGTACCAATCTTCCACCCGGTTTTATGTTCTCTGTGGTGGCAGCAACCTCAGTGCAGCGAGGGAGGGGGAAATTTTATATCTTCTTTGTCAGTAATAAACACTTTCTGCCTGTAGTCCAAAATGAAAATAAATTACTCACTGTGCAGAAACATGGAAGTCATGATATTCTCAATAAAGCACCATTAACTGGTCCCCCGGCAGTCATGGTTTGGGGTGTTACTGTTTACAATACCACAGGGGTTACGTTTCCATTAGATTTTGAATAATTTAGCAATAAAATACAAATTATTTATTCCATAATGTCTAACTTTATTTTGCACTGTTTACACTTTAGCATTTTACTAGTGTTGAGGGATGGCATCCAGGATATTTGCATCTTTATTTCTGACATTTATGTAAAGAAAGAAAGAATGGAGGAGACTTTGGCTTATCAAGCAAGTTGGCATTGTGGATGACTATAGTTATGGTTCTCAAGTTAATTCTTAAAAATTAGACCTTTCCACAATCAAATAAAACTGGATAATTGACATGTCTCTGAGTATTTTCCTTTCTAACAATGCGTGTACTTCTAACAATACCAGTAAGAACTTTAATGCATGATATTTTATCCTTTGCTTGCTATGTAAGATGTCTCTAAATTTACTATTTACCTTCCCTTGGCCTTTTACCATGCTACTTGTTTTGTTTTTCTCATAACTAAGATTGCCTTATTCTCACAACCCTCCTTCATTTGGTAAACTTTTAAATGTGGTTGCCACTCTCTGGATTTCTTTCCATTTCTTGATGTATTTTGATGGAGAAAACTCAAAACCTGAGTTCTTATGGCTTTTAAAATGCCAAGTAGGGCAGAAAAAATTATCTCACTTGTTTTTACATGTGATACTGTTATTAATAACTGTTCAATTTAGTGTGTATTTTTTTTGGCACGAATACTTAGTATTGACTAATCATTTCTATTTCTATTTCTTTCCTTATAACCTTGAGGGCAATGCATTTAAAAAAAAACAGAAAATAAAATTTAAAGCATGCAGCAGAGATGGAGGGCATCACAGGAAGGTGGTATTTTGGCTTTTCAAAATTAGCTTACCACCTGTGATATTTGCTAGGCAAATAAACTTGGGGTATTAAATCAGCAATATATTGACAATTATATAAAATCTGAATGCCACCTTGCGTCTACTATACTTTAGTAATGATGTAAATTGTATCACATTAAACATTCTTATTGCCGATGCTATTATAATTTTGACTTAGTTCCTGCAGTTCTTCAGCTTTCAGTTTTACACTTCCAACGAATCACCTCATTTTATCATTTTACTTTTATTCTAGATACAAGTCCATACTTATTGACCATAACTATGAATTCAAGGGTATGTCTTAGTATTTTACAGATCGTAAAGAGATTTCGTGTACAAAATCTCCCTTGATCCTACAACCTTATGAAGTGGCCAGAAAATAAATTCTTAGCTCCACTTTACAGATGGAAATGGAGGCTCGGATGACTTCTAGGGCTGTCTAATGGGTTAGCAAATGTGGCGAATCACATGGATACCCATTAGTAGAACCTGGGCCAACAAACAGTTCTTTTGACCCCTGGTCTTTTGCTTGTTCCAATACACATCTTCACAGAAAAGTTTGCTTATAATTTAGCTCTGTGTTTCATCATTGGGGTCAGATTATGCCACAGCATGTTGATGGCAGTACTTAAGAGTAGCTGGAAAGAAAATGGAAAACATAAGAAGCAAGGAAGAAAGAAAGTCAGTCAAGGAAGGAGGTAAAGAGAGCAGAGTCTCATGCAATTGCCTGTGGGTCAGTGGTACCACTGTCATAGGTCATCAATCCAAATTTAATAATTAAATATAACTGAGCCGTTTATTACTTAATGTGTAAAAGATGCCAATAGGAGCATATATGGGTATCTGTTACTTGTGTAACTAATATTTCCAATTTGTGCGTGTGATTTGTGTCTGTTATAGTAAGAAAATTAACCACTGATACAACAAAATCTTTAAGCCCTGGGCCTCGGAAATCACACGTATTCCTTTCTCAGGAAGAGACAGAAGAGCCTCACACACTCACCTCCCTGCCACTGTGAGAGCTGCTTCCTGTCCTGGGACTAGCCTGGGTGCTGTTCCTCTGCAACTGAGCTCTTGCCATGTGGCTTCATTGTTATATGTAAAGTCACTGCCCTCTGTCATCTTTCAATTTACTTTTGTCATTGCAGATGTTGCGAACTCAGAGTCAAAGGGAAAATGACAACTTATTGATATCAGTGATAATTTTTATTTCAGAAAGTGTCAACAGACCTGAATGGAAAACTAAAAAGCAGCGATTTCCTGGAGGGAAGTTTTAAAATGCAGTGACAGAAACTCCAGGTGTTCGAACTCTTCTCCCATTTCTGCTTGATTTTTGAATCTGTGATACTTCTGTTGGAATACCTTAGAACTGTGAATGCATCTAACCCATGTCTTTAGTATAACATTATAATTATGAAACACTTTAGTGTAAGTCAGGGACTCATCCTCCCTGCACCATTCTGTCTTCCACTCTCTCTTGTGGCCAAGACCCAAAAACCTGGCAACAGGAGAAATGTACTATCACTTCTCATTCTACCTACCTATTTTCCACACTTTGAGAGCACCTGAAAAATAAAAAGCAGGTTAGCAGCCATTTTATTGAGCTGGAGAAAAGGAGAAAGCCAAATAGACATAGTATTCCTGCTTTAAACTGATAAATTTAGTCCAAAACTTTTTTTTTTTTTTTGAGACAGGGTCTTGCTTTGTCACTCAGGCTGGAGTGCAGTGGTGCTATCTCAGCTCACTGCAGCCTCAGCTTCCTGGGTTCAAGTGATCCTCTGCCTCAGCCACCCAAGTAGCTGGGACTACAGGCACACACCACCACACTTGGCTAACTTTTGTATTTTTATTTTATTTTTTCTTAGAGGCAGGATTTTACGATGTTGCCTGGGCTAGCCTCAAACTCTTGAATTCAATCAATCCTCCCACTTCAGCCTCCCAAAGTGTTGGGATTACAGGCGTGAGCCACCGCACGCAGCCAACACATATTTTGAAACATGGTCTGTGACAGGCATAAAGTATGTAGAAATGAATAGGTATTTGTTTTAGGGAAGGCAGATGCTTACAATATGTTTTGATAAAGGGACATTTAGTTGTATAAATAAGCAATCTTGCTTGGGAGGCCTTCATCACCGTAATGGGAGGATTACTCATTTATCCACATTTGGTCTCTCAATCCCTTTCCTATTTTAGAAGGTGGCGTGAGAGTCCATTCTTGGAATGACTGACCGCCAATGGCATTAAAGTTATTAAATACTTTACGCTGTTACGTTGTGGACTGGCAGGGGACCACTTTACTGGCTGATAGAAAAACCCACTAGCACAAAGACTATTTTTTAGTAGCAAATGTGCATTAAACGCTGTCATGCAATAAGACATCCTTGCAGATCAGGGACACAGTTAAGTAGACAGAAAAGTTATTGAGATAATATTGTGGTATTGAACTATACCAGGGATAATAGTATCGATTCACTCCAAAAGGATATTGTAAATAATAACCAATTAATTGTTGCAGAAATTTTGAAAGTAAATCAATGAAAATCAGGGAGACAGATTAGGCGACTCAATGATTTTGTTCAGTTTTTTCGAAAATTCTACTGAGTCCTCTGTGGTCAGGGTTAATGACGTATTTGCAGTTCTGCCTGCTAGAGTCCTTGAGAAATTTTATCTTGCTGTTGTGACCCGAGTGCAGACTCTTCTGAAGTACCTATGCTTTCTTCTTTGCTCATTACTGAAACCTGAAAACGACAAGGCTGACAGTAGAAAAACACCCCCAGAAACCTCAGGGGAAAAATTATCCTTCAGTGTTTATTTTGCTTGAGGAAACAACCAGAAGTCTCTGGTGATGAAGTGAAGGTCCATCATTTTGGAAAAATGTCCAGGAAAGACCTGTTTTTCTGTCTTCTGCATCGCACTCTTGACATTCACCTTTTCCTTTTCTCAAAATGCAAATAGCATGCATTGGCCTCTCTGACCCTCCGTCTTTCCTGGCATTCCTATAGTTATGTTGAGAAAATGACATCTTTACACAAGGTTAAGTATTTGCCATATTAGAAACAATATTTTTTTTTCCCCAAGAATTCTGGTTTCAAGATACACAGGCAAGAAGTTGGGTTACTTAAATCGTTCAATCAACTTTTATTTATTTGATCCATAAATAATGTACCCACTTTATAGAAACTTTGGATTAGTTCCTTGGAGGTTAGTGTTTAATGAAAGTTTTATCCTTCTTTACTGTGTCATCTCTTTGAGTCCCTAGTGAGTGTTCAATAGCCTAAGCATTCCTTCTGCTTGAGGTTGTTTTTAGGATATGATAAAGTTATGAGGCAGTCATCGCAAACAGATGAAAAATGACAGCAGCTTTAAGGGCACGTGTGCACCTAAGGGAAGATTTTGGAGGTTTAAAATTAGCCAAGGATTGCCCCTCAATTTTCTTCAACTCCCAACCAATATAAATATACTCACTTTCTAAATAGACCAGCTGAAAATAATTTTAAAGTGCTTATGGTTGTACTAATTCATAATAATAAGAGTTTACATACATTGGGTGCTTCCTGTGTGCATCTGATATGCATTATCTTATTTAATGCTCACCATGAGTGTGTCTAGTGGATATTTTAATAATCCCCCATTTTACTGGTAAATTGACTATCCCTTTACCTCACCCTTACATCATCGCCAGTCCTATTGATTTGATTCTACCTCCAGTATACAACTCAAACAAGCCACTGAGCTCATATCCAGGGGCAATGTGCTAATTTAAGTCACTATTATCTCTCACTTAGCCTGCTGCAGTAGCAATTTTATTTTCCATTCTGACTCCCATCCAATTCTCCTAGTAGCCAGAATTGCCTTTTAAAAATGCGTATTGAGTCATATGGCTCCTCCACATAAAATTCTGGTCTGCAAAATTCTGCAGGCATTGACCCACCATACCCTGCCTGTTCTGACCCTGCTTACTTCTCCATTCTCACCTTTTACAACCTCTTCTTGCTCACCCCACTCCAGGCTCATGGTAGTCTTTTCCTTGTAGAGCATGCGTTCTTGTCTTCACATGAGCTGTTTGTACCCAGGTTGCCTGAAGTACTCCCCCAGAATTTTCCTGGCTACTCTAAGTCCTCATTAGTTCTCTGTTAAAAGACTGCTCCTCAATGTTTCCCCAACTTAGCCATCTAAACGAGGTTGATTTGCTCTATGCTCTCATACAGTGTTCATATCTATATATTTATACCTCTATGTCATAACTTCTGTTGTTTTATCTACATAGGCAGATTTTTGTCTTGCTGATTAGTATGTAGGAAGACATTTAATAATTTTTTCACTATAAGTCAAAAATCCTTTAAGATTTCGTTAATAAATTTTGGAGGTGCTTTTTAAGAGTTGGTGACCAAAAGAGGCCAACATGGCATAGTATGCTAACATTTTATTCTAAAATTGTGGTTTGCAATGTTCTGTGGGAGCTTTTTCTGAAACCTCTACCTTTCCCTACCCAAGTCTTAAGGCCACCCATGCCTTGACTCCACCACCAATCAGGATCTAGCTAATACAGCAGGTGCAGGATTTCCCTTCTGGAATTACCACTCCCAACTCCCTGGGGCAGTAATACTTAACTTCCTCCATCCAAAATGCATAGCAATTCTATCTGGTCCAGCTTCTAGCCACAAACCCACACCCATTACAACTTGATCTATACAAAACAATCCAGCCACCAAAAACTGTTTAAAAAGCTGTGGATTATGTGTAACTTAGGATCTATTTTCTATCTATATCAAAGAGATATTTGTACTCCTATATTATGTTTACTTCTGTGATCAATTATGTATTGAACATCTTCTCACTAGACTAAACTCTGTAATAGCAGAAAACATTGTTATCATGTTTATAGTTATACCTCCTAACCCTAGCACAGTGCCTGGATCATGAAAAGCAATCAATACACAGTTCTCGAATGAATGCAATAACTTGCACAAAATCACACAGCATTAAGTGTTGGACCCAGAACTTAAATCCAGATTTGCATCTGATTCCAAAGGCCATGCTTGTTTAAAAGCAATACCAAAAAGCCACAGCTGATATGATTACTATGAAATGTGTATACAAATGGGTATATGGCCACACAGATTTTATTTGTGTTTGTGAATTAAAGGTGTTCAAAATATAGTTTTGGAGAGGCTGCATTGTGGTGACATGGCCTAAAATTCATTGATGCCTAAAAGAGCACCCGAGGCCATTATGAGAACGTGTAGATGTATTTTTGCTAAAAGAGATCTACTGATCATTGATCATCTCGCCATCTTCCTCCTCTGATCACATAATTAAAAACTAGAGAGTGGAAGGAAATCTCCAGGATCGTAAGACAAAGTAATGCCCAGTAAAGTTTCTGTTTCAAGGAATCGAATGGCACTTTCTTGTCACGGCAGTAGAAGATTTAAAGGCATGGATTTATGTAAATTCTTTGGGGAGCTGTCACATGGCCCACAAGGTTCATCTTCAGTCAGGTATCAGAAGGATCTGCAAAGAAGCATAGCAGATAACATGTAGCAATACATAGGAAATAGCATGTAGCAATGCTCTGGCCTAGCCAGTGCCCAAGGAGGCTCTCTCTGTGGTTTCTGAATGGCCCATTTCATTCTGCATACAAAATAAAAAAGAGCAGTGTTTACTTTCATTAGCTTTTATTCTCATATTATCAATGGTAATTCAAGTATTCATTTATCAATATACTGGTAGGTGATTCCCAACATCATTTATTAAATTGAAAGTAACAAAATTCTAAGTTTTTTGTTATAATACTTTAGAATATTGGGAAAGTATTGAAAAAAGTGAAGACTGATTATTTAAAAGTCTCCAAACCTATGGATATCCACAATTAATATGTTGATGTGTGTACGGACACATGCATCTCAATGCTCACACACATTACTATATGGTTAAAGAAACTGAGGCTTTCCCCTTCTATGAAACATAGCAGGAAATTCTAGTATACCGTGACAAAGGGTTTCATATTTCCTTTTATTCCATGTCAAGTTTAATGCTTAATCTCTATGCAGAAGTGATCCTGTCTTCTCCCAGTCCTCCTCTGGATAAGTGGAATTTTCATTGGTTGGAGTGGTACCCTGACGCTAAGCTGTCTCTCTTCACTTAGTCATTGAGGGGATGAAGAAGGGGTTTTGCTTACAGCTTAGCTCTTAAGGACTACCAAGCTAGGCTCTAGTAAGGGTCAAGACCGTGAGCCCATTTGTGAAATCAGGTTATAAGTCACTTTTGCCACTATTTGAAGTCACAAAATTCCCCCTTGTTCAAAAAGATATACGTACTATATGGAGATAACGAGAAAGATTTCTAAACAAGATAATTTAAACAAGATTCATGACGATGTTGCTCATTTTCTTGGTCCAGGTATACAGCTTATATTTCAAAAAAAATCTGTAATTACTTTATCCTACCTTGCTTATGGCAAACTCCTCTTTTTTCTATCTTAAGAAAACAAAGACAACAGAAATGTCCTAGAACTATTTGTTAAAAACAGTTTCTCAAATTTTATTCTTATAAGATACTGAAGGTTGCATAATGTATTTGTTTAGAGTGCCACAACGAAGTATCACAGACTAGGTGGTTTAAACAGCAGAAATTCATTTTCTCGCAGTTCTGCAGGCTAGAGGTTCAAGATCAAGGTGTTGGCAGAGTTGATTCCATTCAGAGGCTTCTCTTCTTGTCTTGTACATGACTGTGTTCTCACATGATCTTCCCTCCGTACATGTTTGTATCCTGATATCTTCTTAAAAGGACACCACTCATATTGGATTAGAACCCATCCTGGTGACCTCATGTTAATTCAATTATTCTCTTTAAAAACTTTATCTACACATAAAGTCACATTCTGAGGTGCAAGAGGCAAGGACTTCAACATATGAATTCTGGGGGGAAACAATTAAGCCCGTTACATATAGGTAGTGAATTAAGGGTCTGAGGTTTAAACAATGTTTTTTTCTGACTCAAAGACCAGATTTTTTCACTAGACCAAAGCTGCCTCTATGTTGTTAATTCTATTCTCCACTGCCTATATTCCATATCATTAAGCAACTTCACTTCCCACCATCCCAAGGTGGAGCTGGTTGTTAGTAAGATTTTGAAGAAATTAAAGTCCTTCTGTCTTCAGAAGGTGGAGTAGATAAACTATGAGGATGAGAGGTGGTAATCAGTAAGTAAAATGATTAAAATGCAGATTATGAAAGTTGTATAATTTTTAGTCTGGAAAAGAGATATTTATTGAATGAATATAGACTGTTTGCCAATAACTGCTAGATTAATTGAATTCTACTCAACTAGTGAGATCTAGTTTAAGGGGAAAACAATAGAAAGTCCCTGGGTCTACGTAGTCATTGTTTTATTTGTTCTTCACCATAACCTGTTAGGTTGATAAAGTTCCTTTATTTTTATCATTTTAGAGAATAAGGAGTAGAAGCTCAGAGAGTTTGTGTAACTTGCTCAAGTAGTGGAACTAGGACTCCAACCCATTTCTTTTGATTCAGAGTACAGTGATCTTTTGCCTGTACTTGCTATCTCCCCATTCAATGTACCCACAGGATGCTGTGTGAAGTTCTGTAGGCAATTTGTAGATTCACCACGGGATGTGCTCTCAAAGAACTTTCTTTGTGAAACATCAAACTATCATACTCCTCACCCTCCTCACTCTGCCCCTACTGAAGCCTACAGGTGCAGAAATGGATATGCATATCCACACTCATGAAGTCTTTCTTTCTTT
>NW_012107264.1:631939-643757 GCF_000951045.1 Mandrillus leucophaeus
AAAAAATAACTCTTTATACTTTTTGATTTGCGGATTGTTTTGATAATATGATAAAAGTTATGGTTCTTCTCTCAAAATAAAGGTACACAAATCTACACACCTATGTTTTGGGTACAATTTTAAAGGGCTGATGGACCATATGAATCTCATTCACTGTACTCAAGTTAAGGACATCTGCTCTAGCTAAAAATGGCATGTATTCTCTGGAAAGGGGAGAAATGGCCCTGGAGATCTCTTCTGTACTGTTTGCCTCAACATTTAAATATTCAGCCTGAATGCCTTTAGCATTTTAAAGCTAACAGCATAGCCTGAAGAGGATGAGATGATGCAATGTTAGCAACATTTGGTTAATAACTTTTTATTAAATAAAGTAAAACTAAGTATCTAAGGACGTTCAAACCATTCCACACTAGCTGTACTGAACTTACATTCCGAAGAGGAAGAAAGGCAATAAGCAACTAAATAATACATGAAAGAAGTGATTTCAGATAGGGTTAAGTGTTATAGAGGAAATAATTGGAATGATGAAATAGAGAAAACTGGAGAGGAGGTGTGATAAGTTAAGGAAGATACAGTAGTTTATTTTGAATTAAGGTCCAGGGAATGCCTCTTTTTTATTAGATATGATTACTGTACCAATATCTGTGGTCATGCCTCCTCTACCACATTACAACTATCAGTGCTTTTACAATATTTCAAGAACTCCATGAATATTTGTAGAGTGGTGACTTTATTTCAGAATTGATGGAGAAAATACCATGGCTAAGAGTGTAGATTCTAGCATCAGACTGCCTAAGATTGGATCCTTGCTTTGTCCTTTACTGACAATGTAGTTGGAGGCAAGTTACTTCATCTTGTTGACTTTCTGTTTCTTCTATTTTATCTCTAAAATGGGAAAAATAGTATTACCTATGTGATAAGGAGGATTAAATACGTTAATATATGTAAAGAGCTTGTGTATTACATGTTCTGGTTGTCCACTCTAGAACTCAGTGGCTTCAAATAACAGGCATTTTATGATATCTCGCAATTTTCTGGGTCAGGAATGTAGGCAGATCTCAAAAGGGCAATTCTTCTCCTTCATTCTTCTGCTTCATTGGTTGGCCACTGGTGGTATTGGTGGCAAATGAGCTAGTTGGGAGGTCCAGGTGGCTTTACCCACATATCTGGCATGTGTAGGTATGACTGGAAGGCTAAAAGGATTGACCAGATGTCCTACTTGTGACCTTTCCAGCAGACCTTCTCAGGATAATCAGATTTCTTATGTAGAAGCTCAAGACTCTGAGACAGAGTGTTCTAAGAAAAGAGAAATAGGTGCTGCCAGATCTTTAGGGGCTCGGTTCAGAAACTAACACAGAGACGCTTTTGTCCTGTTCAACTCATCAAAGCCATTAAAAAAACAACCCAGATCCAGGGAGGAATTGTAGATTTCATCTCTCTATGGGAGAAATATCAAAAAATGGATAGTCATCTTTAACCTGCCACAGTACCTACAGCACTTGAAAAGTACTAGGTAAGTCTCTAAGCTATGATTATTAGATCTTCTTTTTACCTTTCAAAAACTCTGGTTATGTTTATTTCAGATTGAGTAGCAAAATCAGCCTTTAGCCTTGATTTCTCTTTACCTTTTCCACACCTAATTTTTTAAATAGCCCTCATCAGTAGGTTCCCTTTGGAGATTTAAAAACAGGCACACCCTTTACAAGTCAGTGAGTATTAACTGTGAGAATTTCCCGCTCATGGTAGCAACAGTTTTTATTTGTGTCATAAGTCACACATACCTTGGTTTCAGTATATTCATTGGTAGCCCATAATCCCACTAATATTACCACACAGCTGTGTGTGTTTCTCCTTCAGAGAACAAGGGAACAAGACTTAGCAGCAAGGTGATGATATCTGAGTACATTAAAATTCATCGTGAACAAAATGTTTCTTGACCCATATACTACTTGACTGAACCCCAGGTTGTTACTTTTTTCTCCCCAATATCAACAAAATCTTCCAAATTAGAAGAGCAGAAACATAAAGCCACATAAAAAGTTGAGTAAGTTCACATTTTTTAAATTTCTTGTGAAAGACTGAGGATTGTGTGACATTGTTCTAAACAGAAGTTTCCTGTAACTGCTTCTGCCGTAAGGAATCTGTAGCTAAGAGGGCCTCTGCATTCTTCTCTATTGGCTTCGCTGTCTAAATGAGTATTTATTTGCTTTGACCAACTGTGCCTATCCCTCATTTTTTATTTAATTATTTTCAGATTTAATACTGTCCTGAGGTACACAAATGCTGTTTTTGGTTTGTGAAGCTCAAGGTCAATTTAAAGGCAAGTCCCTAGAGAAGTGAGCATTTGGGACTAGGTCATCTATTTCCCTGAATCTGTTACAGCTTTTGAGATCTATGTAAGAAGGAGAAAACAGATAAGCCAAATCGGTTTTTGAGACGAGGGGCACCTACAAATGGAGCACTATTGACCATGAAAGTGTAGCATAATAGTATTTATTTGGAAAAAGATCCATTTGATCATTTTATCCTCTGGGAAGCTACAATGTCTACATCTTTCTTCTATTAAAAAGTTCGTTAGAATATAACCTATTCTATCCCCTTCAACCACACCCCCGCCCACCCAGCCCCTGTTTTGCCTATTAAACAAATTCTGTTTTGAGGTCATTTTCCCTAAGTTTCCCAGAATTACTACTCCCCCCTCCCAAAACCGTTTTAATTTGTGTAGCAAGGCTACTCCAGAGGGATATTTGCTAGCAGGAATATTGATCCAGTAATGGAGTTGCAGTTCAATTGCGGTGACAAGAAGCCCAAGTTTTTTTTTTTTTTTTTCCCCTTTAAAGATGATCAAGATATTTAGATTCCAGAGGGCAAAATTTGCACATGAAATCACCTGATTTTCCTTGTGACATTACGTTTTACTGCTTAGGCAATACACTTGCCTTAGCAGTTTGTTAGAAGTTCACACATTTGCACCTTTTAAATAGCTTTCAAAAAGAAGGCTGTGATTCTCTCTGGGGGAGAGAAAAATTGCCCTCTCACAAGTGGGAAGTTGATATACCTTGGAGGCCACCGGTCTTCTCATGTGTGACATTATTCCCATTATCATACCGGGACTCGTACAGACTTTATCTGAAGCAGAGTGTGGTGGAAGGAACACGAATGAGGAGCCAGGAGGCCTGGCTTTCATACTCTTCAGCTGTTCACCAGCTGTTGATGCTGGACTAGGCACTTAACCTTTCTGACGCTCCTATTCCTCTGCCGTTTAAAACAAGGATAAGGAGCTATGTGATCTGATGGGCTCCTTTCCATTTTAAAAGACAAACCAAGGTATAACAAGCTTAAAATATTAATAGTTAGCTTTGGTATGAGTTGAAAATCAACAGTGTCAAAAAAAAAACTTTAAATCATTTTTGTTTTAATGTGTTCATTAATGCTAGTGTGAATAACTCATTTCTTTCATCTGAGATTTTTAACCAAAAGCTGGCCTTGTTGTCCTCACTTCTGATGAGACAACCTGAGAACCTCGCATAGGGTGTGAATATGGAAAATGTTGCGCTGATTTCAGAGTTTCAGTCACCTTTACACAGCAGCATTTCCAATCAGACTGATGTTCACAGTTCTATTTCTGGCAGCAACCTGCTTGGCCACAGGGTTTGTACGATTTCTCTTTTTTTCTCAACACAGCAATTTCCCAGTACATGTAAACTCTGTGTTAATTATTTTGGCTATTAACTGAGAAAGAAGAAAAGCTCACATTTGCTAAATCGAGAATGACGGAGTGGATTCAGAAGTGCTCTCTCAACAAAGTGGTTTAGACTCTGGAGCTAAGGCAGACTCTCTTTGTTTCAATGTATTGTTCACCAATATTGATTAATCATTTTTCTTTATTAGCTTATGCCCTCTTGGTGGTATAATACGTTTGACTTTCCTTCTGTCTTCCAGGAGAGCGGGCTATTATAAACCTGGGCTGACGCTTCAGCAAAAGGATTCCAGAGGTTTCTAGAGATGGGGAAACAGATAATTAATGTCAACCTCCTCTAATAAAAAATAAATGTTAGAGAGAGGGGGTGTGTTTTTCTCACGTCCCTTAAAACCTTGTGCTCTGAGTATGTGACAGTAGCGAGGCAGAAGACAGTGCGGTGAAATCGTTCAGTCCGGGAGGCTCATTCTTCTGTTAATTCCACAGTGCTTCCTAGACACTGTGGCTTTTAAAGAAGGGCCAGAGGCCTATTCTAAGACCTGTATGGCTGTCAAATAAATAGCAGTGTGCCGGCAAAGGAGAGATTCTGGTTGAGGCCTTTGCCTCTTAACTACCTAAGGAGTGTATATTTTTAGGTGCAAAGGAAAGAAGGAAGCTACCTTTTGTGTGCCAGTTGATAAGCATAGTCTTAACAGTCAGAACTCTCTGACTGTAAGCATGAAAAGAAACCGAGTTAGTTTACACATAAAAGGGGTGCTTCCCACACAGGACCAGGAATTGGGAAGTTATAAGGACCCCATACATTATCTCCCTGTACATCTGTTTTCTTCTCATGTTGCAAGCTGGTTTTTATCACTCAGTCAACACCAGGGGGATGATAGCCACTTCACAGGCCTTGAGATCCCTATCTTATTTTAAGAAAACAGAGCATACTAAACCAAGGGCGTTTCCCTCTCAGTTCTGAATTCAGCAGGAGAGGATTTTATTGTCTCAGCTCATGTCAAATGAGTACTTTTCCTTGAATTAATTATGGGAAGGGGGTTTGGTGAAGAAACATATATCTGGCTGCCAGGAAGATCCTCTCACTGCCGCTTCATCTTCTCTACCACTATGAATGAAGGAAGCCAGTCAAGGATGATTACCTAAAGGACCTTTGACCACTGTCAAAGACCTGAACTTTCATAGTCACACCCAAAAGTAAAACACAATGTATGTTCTCAATTGATCTGCCTTATAGGTGCTTGTCAAGAGGGGTTTTACCTTTGTGCCAATATAGAAAGTAGGACCCAAAGTTGAGGACAAGACATAGTCCTATTACCATTTCTTTGAAATTTAGACACTATTACTGACTTTTCACTGCAGAAGAGAGGGATTTTACTCCGTTTCACAGGCAACATCCTCACCACACCAATACACACGCCTATTCCTCGCTCCTCTTCCCACATTTATACGCACCACTCTCACACAGCACATTTCCTGTTTCCACAATATCAATGCTGGATAGAACAAAAATTAGTGTTTATATTATTATGAATATGTAAATGTTATTTACATAGAACTATGTAAAATATAGCATAAGCCAGAATAGTTTCATCCATACCGTAGTAACAATCAACACCAGAATTTCAGTGGCTTTGAGTTCATGCAAAGTCAGCTCCAGGTTCAAGTGACTCTTCAGGACATTTGTCCTTCATGTGTGACACAGCTGTCCAGAATGTTCTGATCTTGTGGCTGCACTCGCTCAATAATAATTTCGACGGGAAAGGAGAGAGAGAAGGGAGTGGAAAATCCAGGAGCTTTTCATTGCTTCAGACCAGAAGTGATCATTTGCTATTTCTGCTCACACTTAATTGACTCAAACTAGTCACATGGCTTTGTCTAAGTGCATGGATACTGGGATATGAAATTTTCAGAAGGAAAAAGTGAATGATATATTGGTGATGTCTACTATGTGTCAGATTACTTTTTCTCTTTCTTCTACTTTTTGTTGAGTTTAAAAAATCCTGAAGGTCATACTTGTATTGTTATTTTGTTTGCTGATATAAAATGTGAGTTTCATCTACTTGATCATGTCTCTTCTTTAGCATTTTGACCAGTCTCAGTCTCGACTGGGTTTTCTTCATAACAGTTTTGGAGTTGTTTTCCTGGGACTCTTTTCACGTTTCACTTTGAGCTAATCCCAAATATTCCTCTTTTGGTTTTACGTCTTCATTTTGATGGAGCATGTCCTACAGTGATTTCTTGAGATGGGTACATTGGAGGTGAATTTTTCAATAAGTCATATATCTAAAAATGGGTTTTTAAATTTCATTTTTATATCTAAAAGTTTCTTTATTTTACATCAGTTTATTTTGACTTTGATATTGTGGCTGGATATAAAAGTCTAGTTTGCAAATAACTTTTTCACAGAATTTTAAAGGCATTTTTTGTTTTATCTCTTGTAGCTAGTGCTTCTGTGGAGAAAGAGCATTTTTATTCTGATATTTTATGTCTTTTTCTTTTGTCTTTTGAAACTCTTGTGGAATCTTTCTTTGTTTCCAGCATTTTGAAAGTCTGCAACAACGCTTAAGGTGTATTCTTTGCATTGGCCACTCAGTGGGTCTTTCAAATTGAATGACCCTTCAATTCAGGGAAATTTATGGAAAACAAATTTTAACTTATTTTTTTCCCCCGTTAGCCTTTTGATATCTCCTATTTTGTGAATGAATATTGTACCTCCTATACTGGTCCTATAATTTTCCTATCTTTTCTATTTTATATTTAGTTTTAAAATATCTTCTTTTAATGTTTTTACTTAATTTTTAATTTCTACTTTAATATTTTAGATTTCAAAAGTCTCCTTTTCATGCATTTTGTTTTGTCGTCATTGTTGCTTTTTGGTAGAAGTGGCAGTTCTTGTTCTATGGATGAAATAACTTATCTTTTTTTTCTCTAAGAATATTAATAATGATTTTCCCCCAACTCTTTGAATAGATTCTCTTTTCTTCAAGTTTCATATTGCTGTTGGCTGGTTTTGGTTTGTTTTTCATGTTAGAAACTTTCCTGAGAAATCTTGTGATTTTTGGATATATGCTTATGTATGAGGATTGCTCACGAAAAAGCTGATTGGAACGTTTGCATGTATGTGTGTATGTGTGACTTATTGATTATAGGTTTAACTGTAAAGTGTTCTTATTAGGTGTTCTCATAGGGGATCCCAAATCAATAAGTTTAGATGTTTTTCTTGTAAATAGTTCAGATTCTCCAGATAAAAATTCTCTCCTGCATGGATGATATAAATCTGTCTACCAGCATCCTTGGAGCTAGGAGGAAAAAATAGGACGGGGAATTTCATTAAAATGTATAGACTTTTACTTAGTTCCCATGTTTTCAATACAGAATACCTGGTTGAAAGGTCTGGTATTGGTATCTCTTAATCCTGAATAGCTCTGCACTACGTTTCACATTCTCAATCTCTGGTATTCCGCCAGGGTGCAAGTGGCACAGATCTTTGGCTGAGCAGCACGGAAGGGGAAATCTTGAAGTCTTACTGCTTCTCATATAGGCTTTCAATAAGTCCTCTTATTCCCAGTTCACATTCCCTTGTACTTCTACATGCTAATGATCTCCCCTAGATTCATGAGATTTTTGAGAGTGTATGAAGCAAATTGAATACTTTTTTTTTTTTTTCAGATTTACTTACTGCCTGCTTAGGATTTAGCTTCCTGGGGTCTCCAAATTATTTCTTATTTATTCTGCCTTCCCAAATGTTGTGATTATTGTTTTTTCTTCCCTATGCTGTTTGTCTAAGTTGGAAAACCCCTTATTTGACCTTAATTTTTTTTTTTTTTGAGACCGAGTCTCGCTCTGTCGCCCAGCCGGGAGTGCAGTGGCCGGATCTCAGCTCACTGCAAGCTCCGCCTCCCGGATTTAGGCCATTCTCCTGCCTCAGCCTCCCGAGTAGCTGGGACTACAGGCGCTCGCAACTGCGCCCGGCTAGTTGTTTTGTATTCTTTAGTAGAGACGGGGTTTCACCGGGTTAGCCAGGATGGTCTTGATCTCCTGACCTCGTGATCCGCCCGTCTCGGCCTCCCAAAGTGCTGGGATTACAGGCTTGAGCCACCGCTCCCAGCGACACTTAAATTTGTATCATGAAAATTTTCAAGCATGTACAAAATTTTTAAGTATGTAAAAAGTACAGAGATAATAACAATAATAAGCTTCCATCACTCACTTAGCTTCAACAAGTACCAGTATATTGTCAACGTATTAACCAACCCCCCTTCTCCTCCTATTCCAACTTCCCACTACAATGTTTTAAAACAAATCCTAGACACACATAATTTAATTTATAGGTAATGTTCACACTAATATAATAGGTAAAGACTTAAAAAACCTAATTGTAAAACAGCATACTCAACAAAACTGGCAGTAATTATTTAATATAATCTAATACCAAAATCCACTTCTATTCTGATTATCAGAAAAAGTTGTTACTTTTCTTTCTTTTTTAAAAACAGAATCTTCATACTGTCTTGTTGATCAGCAAGCAAGCAGTTGACCTAGTCATCAAACATGAGAAATATGACTGCTCTATCTCTACCCATTTCTGTGGAAGGTTGGTGGCATAGGTAGACATGACCACATGCCCATGATCACTTCAGGGGTCTTCATTTAAGCCTTTTACCCAAGCACATTTATTAACAGGTTCCTTGGTCATGCTCAGAAGTGTTATGATTTGGACAAGAAATTATGTAGTCACTCTATGCATAGGGACAGGTCCTATCCCCAATGGAGAAAGCCCGTAAGAAATTTTAATACTTTATTTTCTCTACACGTCTTAGGTCTTGTAAAGGACCTACTTTTTAAAATGGGCTCATAATTTCCATTCCTCCTCTTTTACCCACTTCCTATTTGAAGAAGGGATTGAATAGTCAGGCGACTTTCCTTTGTAATGTATAGCATGCTCTTGAGGTACTGCTTCATGTCTTCAGTCCGGAACTTCAGTCTGGGCATGGAATTCTCATTCTACAACCCTAAACTTGAAACATATTGACCTTGGATACAAATGTGAGATTCACTAATTTGAGGGTGGAGATGTTTCGTAGTACAGTTATTATCATTCTTTAATTAATTACCTGAACAGCTCCTTGTGGCCTGTTCCATCTCCCAGACCCTGTGCCTTTTGTTCTTTGTGTGATTTGGTGCTTAAAAAATCATTTATTTTGAGCTCTTCTTTGTCTGTAAAAGACTTACAGTTCTGCAGCTATGTTAGGTTTCATTGTCAATCTGTTCCCACTTGCTTTGTATTATCTTCCAGGAATTCTTTGTTGTTCTGGTTTGTGGTAGTATACCACCTGGCTTTCAAGTGCTTTTATGGGTTTACTTTTTATCATTTTACTTACTGTGTCATTAGAAAAGGGATTTGAGGAAGCAGGGAAGGAAGCTGAACTCAAGAGTGTTTGGTAAGTCATCTTGAATGAGAACCTCTATGTGTTTTTTCTTATTATTGTAGACTTCTTGAAATTTTATTTCAATTTTCTCTAGCTTTTATATCTATTTTATATCTATTATATATTTTATATTACATATGTATATAAACTTGCAGAGACAATCTTCCAATAGAAAATCTACTGAATATGACAACAGATGTGCATAGTCATATGCGATCTATAACTGCTAAAATCTCTCACCCAAGTAAAAAGAGATGGGCTTATACTCTATGATTATAAAGAGAAGTTCTACTAGAAAATTAGAATTCTATTCATGGAAGATAGGTAAAACTGATGTAATTCAGTAAAATGCAAATAAAAATGGTAATGAATTGCCACCACACTCTCACCAGAATGGGTAAATGAGAGAGACTGATATCACCAAGTGTTGGCAAGGATGCAGAGTAACTGGAATTTCTTCACCAGATGGTAGGAGTAAAAGCTGGTAAAAACCTTTAGGAAAACTGGCATTATCTACTAAATCTGAGCACACACAAATCCATAAATTTAACTTCTGAGTTTATATCCTATAGAAATGCATATATAAGTGCACCAAAAACACTTAAGAGAATGTTCATAGCAGTAGTATTTTTCAGAGGTCTGAAACTGGAAAGAACCAAATGTCCATCAACAGAAAAATGAATAAGCAAATTATAAATACTCATACGTTAGCATACACAGCATGTTAATACTATAGAGCAATAAAAATGACAAACTGCTGCTACATACAACAGAGCTCAATCTCACAAAAGTTACGTTGGACAAAAGAACAGACACAAAAGTGTACAAAAGAGTATATATTGTATGATACCATTTAGAGAGTCTGAGAGGAATAGAAAGCAATCTATGGCATTAGATATCAGAACAGTAATTACCTTTGGGGAGAAGGAAGGAGATTGGGTGATTGAACTGTGTACAAAGTGGACTTCAGGTGTTGGTAATGTTCTTTGTTGTGATATCATGGAAATGTTATGAGTGTGTTTAACTTTTGATAATTCATCAAATGATATACCAATTTTGTGCATGTATACAATTCCTCAATTAAAAAGTTCCAAAAGAAGCCAACCTGCTTAAAATAAATAAATGTCATTATATCTAATATAAATGAACCAATCCAATCTCAAAATCAATACATATCTGTATTAAAAGTATTAATACTCTTTATTTGCATGGAGGTCAACAATTTTCACAGCACTCAAGTAAATTATGTCATTTAGCTTCATGACGTCATAATGAATTATTATGCATTTAATTTTAGTTTTGTCTAAAAAACCGGAATAATTCTTTCAGAGAGTTGCCCTGTGACTTGCGGCAAATAATAGAGTTGAGACTAGAACCCAAGGCTATTGAGTCTTCACATACCTTTCTTTCACTGTACTTACTGGTCCTATAATCTCAGGATCTTGGATAGATTTTTTTTTTCTTACATTTTATTCCCTCAGAATCTTTCTATTAGTGTATGCTAAAAAACCAAACAAGGCAATTTATTAGTGAATGTATGAGTAAATCACATTCTAAAATAAGTGCAAACCAAAAATAAAATTCCAGGCTCCCCAGCCAACTGACTGGAACCCCCTCTCAACCAAGGAGATTCCAAAGAAATCTGAAAAACTAGTTCAGGCCATGATAGGAAGTGAGGGTCAGACATGCCTCATTATACCCTGTCCCTTCTGGAGTTCAGGCACAACTGACCAGCATTAGTATTAAAACAGAGATATTAAGACTAACAGAAGAGACTCTTTGTAGCAACAAAATACTAAATTCCAGCCTGACTCCAGTGTAGCATTACCTGACAGTTAGCAGACCCTGGAGGAAATATACCTCCCAAAATATATTTCTTTGACATATTTTGGAATGGACCCACAGAACTGTCTCTTGTGAGGGAAATGCGAATTCTGTAAAGACTCTCCTTCTTTTAATAGGTCTTTACAAGAGAGTCAGGCACCTTTTAAGGTCCAATAAGAGACATTCACATCTATTCTCTCTGAAGCCTTCTACCTGAAGGCTTCATCTACATAAGAACCTTGGCTTCCACAACTCCTGCCACCCTTACCTTAACTCAAGCAGATTTAAACCCTTTAGACAAAGCTTAATTCTTTCAACCAACTGCCAATCAGAAAATCTTTGAATCCACCTATGACCTAGAAGCTCACCCTGCACCCTCTCCCCAAGCTGCTTCAAGATATCCCACCTTTCCGGGCTGAACCAATGTATACCTTACATGTATTGATTTATGTATCTGCTTGCAATTTCTGTCCCATTAAAATGTATAAAAAAATCAAGTCATAACCTAATCACCTTGGGCACATGTTCTCCTGGCCTCCTGAGGCATGTCACAGGTCATGGTCCTCATATTTGGCTCAGAATAAACCTCTTCAGATGTTTTACAGACTTGCACATTTTTCATTAACAGGAGCTTCTTTAAAAAAATTCTCTCACCCCCAGGTGAGATAGCTACCATGACAGCTTGATCACAGTGGTTTGGAATACTTTGTTTTCTGACTATGTTATTTTCAGATATATGGCCTTCAGATCACATTATAATAGCGAATAATTATGCTTATATGTAGACTCAGGTTGGTTTGAGGGAAAACAATCATTAACAAAAGAATGCATTTGCTACTTGGAATTCTAGAAGTTTTCTGAG
>NW_012107264.1:647997-649025 GCF_000951045.1 Mandrillus leucophaeus
TGTGCTCATACGAACAACCGGGCAATCCTCCATTATCAAGAATGCAAGACCCATTGTCCTTTTCTTTCTATTTCAAATTCCTTGTCACTTAAGCTCCAAATTTGCTCTTCATATCTAATTTGCTCTTCAAGTTTTTCCTTGATTCTCTTAGTCCATTGTCTTCATGTGAATGATATGTACTTGCTTTGGCTGTTATTTGCTATACACTCTGGAGAGATTTCTGAATTTATCCTCTATTTCTAACCTTGGAAAAGTACAAACAGAGGCTTAAAGACAACTAAGCCGTGCCATATAATGACCAACACAAACAAACAAACAAAGCATGGGCATGGCTAGGCACTGGTTTGTTTTGTTTATGTTTCCAAACAATTTTAGATTGTTTGGAAATTATGGTTTTATAAAAGGAAAGTGGACCAACAGTTTTACAGTGCTTTCTAGAATTTGTAAACATGAATGACTTCTCAGTGGAAATATAACCAGTTTATAACTGTAACTGCCGGACAGGCTCACCTTGCCCTCCGCCTAGAGAGAGCCCATTTATCAAGACAGGGAACTTGCAATGGAGAAAGAGGAATTCACGCAGAGGAGGCTGTGTGGGAGGCTGGAGTTTTATTTATTTATTTATGTATTTATTTTTTGTTATTTATTTATTTATTTATTTATTTATTTATTTATTTTTGAGACAGAGTCTCGCTCTGTCTGCCAGGCTGGAGTGAGGCGGAGCTACCTCAGCTGACAGCAAGCTCCGCCTCCCGGGTTCACGCCATTCTGCCTCAGCCTCCCGAGTAGCTGGGACTACAGGCGCCCGCCACCTTACTATTACTCAAATCGGTCTCCCTGGAAACTCGGATACGGAAGGTTTTAAGAATAATTTGGCCAGTAGGGGCTCGGAAAGTGGGGAGTGCTGATTGGTTGGGTTGGGGATTAAATAATTGGGGGTCAAAGTGAATTCTTGGTGACTTCTGTTCCTAGATGGGATCTCAGAACTGGTTGAGCCAGATTACCCTTCTGGGTAGTGTCTGTCATCT
>NW_012107264.1:650219-650725 GCF_000951045.1 Mandrillus leucophaeus
AATTATGCTTATATGTAGACTCAGGTTGGTTTGAGGGAAAACAATCATTAACAAAAGAATGCATTTGCTACTTGGAATTCTAGAAGTTTTCTGAGTTCTCCTATACCAAAAGCACAAAGTACAGGGCAAGAGAAGTGGAAAGAGGTCAAATGTAGACACCTGAAGATATAGTCATCTCGCCACAGGTATGCTGGGATTTCAAAGCACCATCCTCAATGGTTGAACTAGTTTACAGTCCCACCAACAGTGTAAAAGTGTTCCTCTTCTCTCCAGCACATGTTGTTTCCTGACTTTTTAGTGATTGCCATTCTAACTGGTGTGAGATCTTATCTCATTGTGGTTTTGATTTGCATTTATCTGATGGCGAGTGATGATGAGCATTTTTTCTTGTGTCTGTTGGCTGCATAAATATCTTCTTTTGAGAAGTGTCTGTTCATATCCTTTGCCCACTTTTCGATGGGGTTGTTTGTTTTTTTCTTGTAAATTTGTTTGAGTTCTTTGTAGGT
>NW_012107264.1:654690-667222 GCF_000951045.1 Mandrillus leucophaeus
AATCAACTTTTGCTACTATGAAGACATGATACAAATTTCTGAGTAAACAATGTTTAAATCAAAGTGCAATGTTTATTCTCAAATACATATTTAAATCAATGTAGTCTTTTTAGTTTGATTAAAATATGAATTTCTCATACTTTGTGCTGTATTAAGAAATAACCATCTAAGTTTTTCTCTTTTTGTTCACCTAAACATTTTTCTTCTCCTACATTAAGATACACAAAGGCAGTGAATTACAATTTGTTAATGGTGATCATAGTAACTCAATACATGAGAAATTCGAATATTTTTTTCATTTCAATATAAATACGTTTTCAGGACAGGCATACAGAGAAAAACTTGAGTGCATTCTGCTTCGTTTGGCTCATTTAGAAGAAAAACTGTAGCAAGTAAAATCGGTGGGGAAAAATTAGACAAGTTTATCTTTTAAAAATTATTTTCATTGTGAAATAATACGTGTTCACATATAAAAGCATAGAAAGGCCTAAACAAGAAAAGAAATGTCTAGAGAACCATTATTAATATTTTTCTATTTCTGTACAGGTTCTTCTCTCTATATATATTCATATAGTGCGTACTTGGGTGTCTGTATTTCATATATATGCACACACACAGACACATACACAGAAATACAGGATATGTATGTGTGTGTGTATATGCATTCCTGCAACTATGTATTCTGTTTTATAATTCTTAAAAATGAACAATAAAATATTAGTATATTCTAATGCTACAATATACAATCTGGAAAAAAGAAAAATCAACTATTCCTTTACTGCATATTTTAGGTTATTAAGCATTTACTATATGTTGCCTCTGTACTCAGTGCTGTGGTCAGAATTTCTGCTCTAGAGAGCGATCAGTTTAACAGAAAGATTAAACAGACAATTTTGCAAGAGTGATAAATTCTGTAGTAGAAGAATGTCTAGGATAATATGGGAACACACAGCAGGGAATTTAATTCATACTGGAAGTAACCAGGATGTTTTATCAGAAAAGGTTCACATCTGAGCTAAGTACTGAAGGGTCAGTATGGGTTTCAGTGAAGGTGGTGGGTCTAGACATGGGGAGGTAGATGGTGGATCAGCTTGAAAGTTATGAGAGTAAAGCACATTAGAAAAAGTGAAAGCAGTTTCCTATCACCACAGGATAGGGTAACAAGAGAGGCGTGGTGAAGTGATGAATGATAAGGCTGGAGAATTAGGTAGGAACAGATAATTAAAAATCAGTGTAAGTGTTTGAATTTCATTCAGAAAGTACTTGAGAGCTAAGGAAACATTTTAAACTGGGGAGTGGTGTAATCAGATTTGCAATTTCCAATGCTCTACTGAGCAGTCTGGTGAGTGCATTGGAAGAGATGAAGTATAGAGTTATAAAGAGTAGTGAGAATTGATCATGATTCTGTGAAAGGAGATAAATATATGCGTATACTGAAGAAGAGGCAGTGGGGAGGAAGAGGAAGGGGTAAACCTGACGGTTAAGTTTTGACAGTAATATTGCTGGGGCTGAGTGATTGTGTGTGAAGTATGAAGGAGAGGAAAAAGACAATGGTAATATTTGGATTTATAATTTGAAATCTAGATGGGTGATTGAGCACTGTAGAGAATAAGATTTTAGAAAGAAGATGAGTTTCATTTTGAACAGACTGGGTTTGAGATTCATGTGGAACATTCAAAATAAGTCATTGGGTAGAAGGGCTGAGCTGAAAATTTAGAGTGGCTAGGACGACAGATCAGTGTATCTCAACTTTGCTGTACATAATAAACAGCTTTAAAAAATTTTTATTGCCTATGCTACATTCCACACCAATTAAATCAGAATCTCTAGGGGCAGGAACTAAGCGCTGACTTTTTTTTTTTTTTTTTAAACTTTTATTTTAAGTTTAGGAGTACATGTGTAGGATGTGCAGGTTTGTTACATAGGTAAATGAGTGTCATGGGGTTTGTTGTACCAATTATTTCATTACCCAGATATTAAGCCTAGTATCCATTAGTAATTTTTCTTGAGTCTCTCCCTCCTTCCACCCTCCATCCTCCAACAAGCCTCAGTGTATGTTGTTCCCCTCTATGTGCCCATGTGTTCTCATCATTTAGCTCCACTTGTAAGCAAGAATATATGGTATTTGGTTTTCTGTTCCTACATTCGTTTGCTAAGGATAATGGCCTCCAGCTCCATCCATGTCCTGGCAAAGAACATGATCTTGTTCTTTTTATGGCTGCGTAGTATTACATGGTATATATGTACCACATATTCTTTATCCAATCTATTACTGGTGGGTATTTGGATTGATTCCACGCCTTTGATATTGTGAATAGTTCTGCAGTGGACATACGTGTACATGTGTCTTTATATTTGAATGATTTATTTTCCTTTTGATATATACCCAGTAATGGGATTCCTGGGTCAAATGGTATTTCTGAATTTAGATCTTTGTGGAATCATCACTGCACTGTCTTCCACAATCATTGAATTAATTTAATTTACACTCCCACTAACAGTGTATAAGCATTCCTTTTCCTGCACAACCTCTCCAGCATCTGTTATTTTTTGAATTTTGATAATAGCCATTCTGATTGGTGTGAGATGGTATCTCATTGTGGTCTTGATTTTCATTTCTCTAATGATCAGTAATGCTGGGCTTTTCTTTATATGCTTGTTGGCCACATGTATGTCTTCTTTTAAAAAGTGTCTGTTCATGTCCTTTGCCACTTTTTAATGGAGTTTTTTTTTTTTTCTTATACATTTGGTTAAGTTCCTCATAGAAAACACTGAAATTTCAAAAACTCCTTGGATGGTGCCAGTGGGCATCCCGAGATTTAGACTCACTCTTCCAGAGAGATGACATAGACCAGTGGGTCTCACTGTTGACTCCAGAATAGAATCATTTGAAGTGCTTTAAGAATTTTCAAGATCCAGGTCACATCGAGCAAGCATTAAATGGGAATATATGGAGATAGAGCCCAGATAGTAATATTTTTGATACCAGCTTTATTGAGGTATAATTTGCATAATATATAATTTATCCTTTTGAGGTGTACAATTCAGTGTTTTTTAGTATACTAAGTGTATATGTACAATTCATATCAGTGGTGTTATACAATATACATTCTCAAATGTAGCTTTAATGTTGAATTGAAATAGGAATAACACACATCCCTGTCTTGTTTCTGATCTTAGAGGAGAAGTATTCCTTTTTTTATGATTAATTACAATGTTAGCTGTGGGTGTTGTTAGTTTGTTGCTATGGATGCTTGTTTGTTTATTGAGTTTCCTGAATTAATTGTGAAGAGTCTGACTTTCTGTCACGCATACCCCTCAATATCTCTGATCAGTTGGCTTAGCAGTCAGCTAATGACTTCACATAGACTTCTTTGAATGCATTGAACCAGCAAGTAGCTGTCATTTTACTGAAGGGCTTTGGGTGCATGTGTTTGAGGGGAATATTTCAACATTCCAGCAGGCAGTTTGAAAACTCTACTTTAGCCTTCATTTCCTGCTTGTGCAAAGCCTCAGAATTATCCACAGGTGAGAGATTAAGGCCTTCCCAGGTCTTTTTTGTACGTGTGCACATTCCTGCAAGTGCATATGATCTTCTAGAGTTCCAGGAATATGTTAGATATTTTCAACATTCCATATAAAAATCCCATCCCCCAGTTTTTTCTTTTAAAGTTTTTGGTAAGTCTCTTGACCCAACTTGTGTCACTGCCTCAGCTGCACAATTGAATAATTGGCACTGATTGATTTTAACAAATTCTTTAAGGACAGGGCTGTTCATACCAAATGAGCTGCTGCCTTAGATTTGAGTCAACTGTCAGTCATATCATCAGATAAAAACAAGCCCTGAGTGTGAAAGTGCTAGTGAGGTGAAGAGTGACAGTTCTCTAGGGATAGGATTTTCCAGGAACTCCAAACCCACTCACTCCCTCCCAGTGGCTCTTAGGCTTCTAGAGTTTACAGTTCGTGTAGCTTTTGGTTGGAAGGCTACCATGGACATAGGGAGGGGGAATAGGGCAGATTTAAATGCCACAAAGCTTGCTGTTTTTACCAAGGGCCAGTTGATTTTCTGGAATAAATGTTCCTCAGATTCTTGCAAGCCTTTGCTTAATTGCTAGAGTTCTGGCAAAATTTATTTTTCTCCTTTTTTAGTAGTATTCTCTCTCTGTCTTTTTTTTTAATGGAGGAGAGGATTTATGGAGGTCTGTACTCTGCCATTCAGAAGCGTTTGCTATTATAATTTGCATACCACCTTATAGATTCCAATGTTCAGGAAAAGTTGAAAAACACTGGTTTTTAGAGAAAAGAAGATCAAGGGTCAGATTCTAGAAAACACAAACATTTAAGACCAGGAAGAGGAGGAGGAGCAAGAGCTTATAAATAAGGCAGATGAGGAATGGTTCTGAAATGAATGGGCTTATAAAAAGCAAAAGAGAAAATAGTTCTAGGAATAGGATAATTAAAGCTATTGAATGCTGCCTACCCAGATTAGAAAGTTGATTGAAAAAATACTGATTTGAATTATCTGCTAAAAAGTCACTGAGATATATGTTTTTAGAACAATTTTAGTGGAGTGATGGGGCAGAACCCTGACTTTAGTAAGTTGTTACATAAATGGGAGGTTAAAAAAGGGAAAAGAATTATAGGCAGCTCAGAAGGCACTGGACTGAGAAGGGAAGGAGAGATAATATAGGCCCGTAGCTGGAACAAGACACGAAGTAAAGAAAGTTGTGTTCTCCCAGGGTTCAGTTAAACTGCTCTATTTATTATTCATAAGTTTTCTTTTTGGCATCTCTTCTAGACCGTAGGGCTATCACTAGTGATTTGGACTTGTGGGTGAGAAGAGTGACCTTTCTTCCATTACGTAATGAAGAAATGTAATCCCAGACATATTAGTTGTGCCTCTAAACAGATTCTCAATGAAATGGTGGTGACAAATAATAACTGGATCTATGAGGGGCAGTAGACTGAAGCATGCATAAAGTCTGAGAAAACTGAGATTAAATCCCTGCTTCACCACCCTACTGGTACTAGTTGTATGACCTTGACCAAATTACTTACGCTCTCTTGACTATGCTTTCCTTGTGTGAATAATAATACTAATCATTCAAGATTGTCATGTAGGCTAATTGAGACAATGCCCAGTCTTGGCAATAAAGAGAACTCCTAGTTCTGCCTCTTGGATGCTGTGTTAGAATGGAAGAATTAGCTTTTTAATATCTCCATTTTCTCATCTATAAAATAAAAAAGTTGGTTTATATACTCTTTATGCTTCTTTTCAACTTTAACTTATATGAGCTTCCAATTTCTTTAGTTCAGTGCTATGCTTCATGTACTTTGTGGACTAAATAGATATTTCGAGTTGGCCTAGGACTTAAACCATTCTGTAGATGATAGTTTCCACCAGAAAAGGCATTCCAAAGAATTGACTTACAAATAAACTGTGGAAGGTAGCTCTGCCAAGCTGGGTAGTAGTTTTAAATAGATGGGCTCAACCTAGGATACATAATAGAGAAGCTCACCAATGCATATTTCAAATCCTTTAGAAATGAGCTTACAAGAGAGGCACAAGTGGCATAAAATCAGATTTCAAAGTTAAGTCTCTGTTTTGGGGGCTCCTGGATTGATCATTATAACTAAAATCTTTCTTTGTTTATGAATGTTTATAAACGCTAGCTTTTGGCAGTTGAGGAGACTTTGAAGCAGCAAACTGCACAAGGAAGGAGGACAAGTTTGAAGTCAGAGAGCGTTCAGTAAGGGTAAAGCCGAGAAAAAGAGTGAGTCATTGGTTGCAGGATGATTGGTAAGACCAGCAAGTGTTATGAGACCTGGATTGGATGAGGGACTCAGAGACTCAGGAAAAGGGAGAACTGGAGGCCCGGCAAGGCTGAGATGGGCCAGAACAGGAAGAACAAAACCAAAAGGATTTGCCTTCTCGGAGACTAATTTATTTTTCCCACCAGTGATTTCGGCTTGTTTTGTTGAATTCACGGATGCATTGTGGTAGAATTTTGTTTGAGTAGGTAGCATGTAATTTAACCTCCCATTTCAGGACAATTAAAGACGTGCTCGTTTTCTTTTAGCAGATTAGTGCTTTAAAGGTTAAGGAAAATTAACTTAGAGATTTAAAAGGAGATGAAATAATTAGGAAATAAAAACATTGAAAAACAATACCACATGCATTGTGATTTTATTAAGAACCAGTTTTTACACGACTTTTAACACATGGTGTCCCAACTGTGGTTTCTGCCTAAATTGTAAAACTATGTCTGCTTTGAAATTTTTTTTCTCCCCTTGCTTATTTCCTTCAGGTGGTCTGTCACATACATTTATGTTTAAATTAAAGATGGCCAATTTTCCTTTAAGGCTGTTCCAGTTCCACACCACTTCTAGAAATAACTGGAGCTGTCCAGCATGGGCTGGGAATACCCTATCTACATTGTCTGCCTTACTGGAGGCTTCGCATTGTCTCAGAGACACTTTGCTCGTGTATACCATTTGGCAAGAAAGAGTCATTGGCATGTCCTTGGATGACCCCTTGTCTAGGTGGACTTTTTGGATGGTACTGTTGATCAATGGGGGCTTTGTAGGCGGGCAGGCAGCGCCGCTGCCCTGAAGATCTCTTCCGCACCCTGCAAATGACATTAACATTATGAAAAATTTCTCCAAAGACAGACATTTTCAATTAGCCAAATTACTCTAACAGTAATTTAAATCAGGAAGATTTAAGGCAGAGCTAGTTTCTATGCCAGCCAAGAAGACTCCTCTGCCAGTTGAAAGGCAAGCACATCCTTCCCTGCCAGCTTCAATGAGATGGTTCTTGCAGTGACAGCAGATCTACTGTGCATGTTTGATTTAAAGCGCTCCATTACCATACCTTTGTAATTATCATCAGGCAATGATGAGTCCTGGGGAAAGTATGGATCTTAAATTTGAGGATCCAGAAGCCCAATCAAAATGCAGCACATGAAATTAGTCTTTCTTCTTGGTATATCTCCTCTTTTCAACCAATTGGTCTTGATTTAAGTAAAACTGTAGCAAAACCCTGTGCCAATATTGCGATTCATTTTCACTTTGCTAATCAAAATGTTGTTTCAGAAGGCTCTGATGGTGTTCAAGACACCTTATAGGAGGTATGATTTTTCTTTAAGTTGGCTGGCATAGATCCTTTATTTCACATAAGTCATGAGAACGATTTCTAAAGGCTCCTTTGATTGGTAAATTCTCTTATTCTGGGATAATGCTCTCACAATGATTCCATGAGGCAAATATTATATTGCTGATTTTTTTTTTAATTTTGCTGTTCCTTAAGGTTAATGATATGTAGACTACTGTAAATCTGCCTTTTTGCTACCTAGGGACTGTATGTTATTTAGGAAACAAAAATTTCAGAGGATTTGTAAGGATGAGAGAGGTTGCTTTTTCTTTATAAGGTCTAATTTCAATTAGCAGCATTTTGTTAAATATCTAACTTTGTCCATTGCCCTGTGCTTTACTTATAGTTAAGCAGCATGATGTGAAGAAGGAGGCTGAGATTTAATTCCAGATCTCAGCACAAATCTGAATTCTTCTTACTTGCAAATTGGTGTGACCATGGATAGATATCTTTACCCTCTTCCATCTCAAATCTTCGTGCAATATGGTGGTATTGGAATAGACCCTCTATAGGTCCCTTCCATCTTTGACACCTGCGATTCCATGAATATGGGAATCCCCCTCTTGAAGAATTAACCATCAGCCCCCAAGTTTACTACTTAGTATACAATTTTGTTTAAACAGTTATTTATGACATTCTTGCAATGCATATTTAGGAACCCTTTTCTTCCAGGACTTCTCTTCCACCTGTCTTTTATTATTTCAGATAATGGAAATTTGAAACCAAAAAGGGATATATCAGCATTATTCTTATATTCATAGACTCAGGGTTATAATGGAACTGGCTCCTTCTGGTTTGGGGAATAGTATCCTCACTGGGACACCTGTATCTAATAGGCTCATGTAGCCTTTAACATTTGCCCACTTTGTATTACTATATTAAATACAGAGTGCTGCCTTGCCAGTTGAATGATAAGTTCTTGTAGGTCCGGGGTCGTGCTTTTGGGCTCCAAATATCTCTGGCACCTAGTATGTTACAGCTAGCCCCACAGCTAATCACCTAATAAGTTGTACACCATGATTTTTTTTTTTTTCTAAGAAAAACCTTATGGAAAAATTGTACTAAAGATTTCTTTTTAATCACTGAAATGCAAACAATTTTCCACAACATCCAATGAAAACAGAATGTATAAATGAATCATTTGGTGTACTGTAATCAACTGAAGTCCAATTTGGTGTAATTAGTGTCAATTTGTTTTTAATTGATAATTCCTCTTATAAATAATATAGTATATAGCTAAGTAGTTCTACTTCACAAATAGCTTACCTGCCTAGTACATAATTTTATACTAAATACCTGTGTAGTCTTTCTCCTCTTAAAACAATACAATAAAAAAAAGAACACACACACACACATACAACTGTATACTTTGAAAACCAGAATATCTCAGTTTAGAAGGCAAATATCCCAGTCTCACAGACTTTAAGGATGTCTCCCTTCACTGAGCTCTTCAGCTACGATTTGGCTGTACTGGTTTGGCACTGTGATGCATATGTTGTGTTGGGATTGGGTTGCTATCACAGTATTGGATGTTGGTACTGCCTCTTCAGCTAGATTGCAAATTTATTGACAGAAAAGACTATGTATTTTATGTTACTTTATTCCAAGTGTCTAATAGAGTTTTATTTATTTAGAAAGATCTCAATTTATAGTTGCTGCAATCATGCAGGTAGGGCAATAGACACATTGCTCATTGAAAGCTCGCAATAAAATCAACAAATATAAGTCTATTTGTTAAACTTATTAATTTACAAAACACAGAAGTAGCTATTCTTATACTAATTAAACTACTGTAAATTTTGTATCCTGTTTTTCTTATGTGAAAAGGTATATTTTGATCTTTTAGAGGTTGCCATAGAGTTTAATCTGGGATCTTATGTGACATAGGGTATTTCAAGAGTTAAAATGCTTTTGATTCAGCTAAAATAACAAATGCATTAGATAATTAAATTTTTCTATATCAACACTGCTGCAAACACTAAAATGCGAGGTAGTTTTGAAATTACTGAAAAAAGATAGATTTTTATTAATAGTAATTTATATGATGTCTAATTCATGTCTCAGAAATGCACTTATAAATAATCCTTAAATTATATCTTTCCCTTATATTTGAAGAATTTTTGGCTTTTTTCAGAGGAAAACTATCCTAGACCTCTTATAGCACAGTAAATAAAACATCTATAAAGGTAGGTAGTAAAAAAGGGACAGTCTAGAAAAATCTGTATAAATCAGGATCCTGAGAGTTCTTTTTAAGATTCAGGATGAGAAGTAATTTTTCAAATTAAAGTCCCTTTGTGTGAATATGATAGTTCAATATTTTATAAATATTGAATAAATTATTATTTCCTACAACTTATGAGCATTTGGACAATTGAACCTATGTTTGGAATATAAGTATGTGTCTGTCTATGTGGGGAAGAGATGATGATCAATGCCTGACACTGTGTGTCTTGAAAAAGACTAGGCAAAAGAATTTCTAAGTTTTACAGAAGGCAGAAAGGATGCTTAGTGGGATTCTTTATGGTACAAATTCGAAAGTGCGTGATGGAAGTGCTTCTTCATGCTTAAATCTTAAAAGTATCAATAATATTATTATATGATACAAATAATGAGCTTGGCAGAGGTAAAATCTTGCAGAAATCATGCTAGATGCTTACATTTCCCAACAACCCTGCAATGTAGACATTAACATCCCCTTTACATTTGAATAAACTGGATCTTACATACTTAAGAACCTGAAGCAAATAAGTGTTGAAACTAAGTATGATTCCAAATCCCTCACACGCCAAACTTTATGTTCTTGTATTGCATCATGTTGATTTCCTGTGCTGAGGAAAAAGTTATTTTTCCTTTTACTATCTATAATATAAGTAGTTATTTGCATACTGGTTCTGGCACTGTCTTACACAGGACCTTCCAATAACTGCCAGTCACATAGTGACGATTATGCTTGATTAAGCAGATCCAGTAAGTACTTGATCGACTTTTTCCCATAAATGCTGACATTCTGCAGCCAAAGGGAAAAGAACACTTGCCATTATTCTGAGCACTCCGGGCATCTCCCCTCATCCCTCTGATAATACCAGACCCTGAGTTTCCTAAGATCAATGTTCCCAGATTATTAGTCTCCGCCCCAATTCCAGGGTTTCCATCAAATTCTTCCTGGGTAATTTGAGATTTTGAGGTCTGTAAGTCCTACAGGCAGGCAGGTGACAATTTGTGAGATTTGGGGGTATGTTCAGCAAGTATCATTGTTGCTATTGGTCATTCTATCCCAGATAATTCACTGTTAGCAATGTTGAAGCCCTCACAGTGCTCCAGAATCCTCTAGAAATACACAGGAAAGAGTGCTTTGAAAATTGTTAATGCATGCTATTATGAGAATATAAATATCCCCACAAGATAACCTCATAGCTATTGGCTAGCACATTGTTTTATAGTCTGCTGATCGGATGACTTCAGCAGTTTCTCAAAAGGTGGCCCAAGGTTCATGTGTATCAGAGTTGCTCAACAATCTTGATACCCCTCTGGACCCTATCCCCCTGCCTCAGATTACCATACCCTCTAACACAGAGTATTAGAGTAATATAAGTAGCTTAATGTAATAAAGTTTAATTTTATGTAGCACTCAAATGGGGGTCAAGCAACATTCCTGAATGGCTTTCCTCCAAAAATGACCCAGGGATGTGAGCTCTTCCTTTGTTGGGTTCCCCGTTTCAGAGTTCCATGCTTCCGGTCATTTAGATGAAGAGATGAAGGCAGCCAAAGAAAGAGTAAGGAAAACCTAGTGAGAAGAGGACATGAATCTCAAAGCAGATATTATGCGCCAGACCCTACCTTTGATGTGAACTGATTACAGGGACCCAGCTGAATGCAAGAGGGCTGGGAATATGTCCAGGAGGCTAACAAACACACTTTGGGGAACACATAGCATTTTCTCTGCCTCATAAGTTATGTGAGTAAGGCTGATTAGAATGGAGAAAAGCCAAGTCAAGTAAGCATGCCACGTTTTGATTGAAATGGAATTTTAATGGGCACCCAAAAATGCCTTTCTAGTTAATATCAGCCTGTGCAAAGAAGCTGGGATCATAATGTGACTTTTAGGCAGGTTGTTTTCATTTCCATACGTCTGCAGTATGGTCTTTGGGAAAATTCAAATGGGAACTGTTGATAAGGGATATCTGAAACCAGGGCCAGCTTCATGTAACCTGTGTTGTTGCACAGGGCTGTGCTCTCACAAAGGTCCACATCTGGCTTAATGCTCCGGTACTGTATTGCTGTCTTTAAATTCTTAATCATTTTGAACAAGAGGTCGTGCATTTTCATTTTGCGCTGGACCATTTTCTAAGCACTCAGGCTGTCTCCCGTTATGTAGCTGGTCCTACCTGAAACTTGCCTTATCAGTGATTAAAATTAAGGCTTCAAGGATAAAATGAAGACACAGTCTTTAAGATGCAGTCAATGCTAATTGACCTTTTAAAGAAGACAAGTTACAGTAATAAAGTTCCAAGGGTGGGGGTGTGGACTCACACAGGTGCATGTGAACACGGGCCTGTGCAAAGTTTATTAGGAGCAATTTGTTTTAATTGATATTCATTGGGCATCATTCCATTGTTTATTCTTACCTACTCATGTGAGGAGTTGGTTGATGTCAATTGCACAAACATTTGTTTCAGATAAATGGGTGTTTCAGTTGGATAAATTTTAATTAAGTAACCTTTACTGCACAAGTTGTTGCTTTTGAAGTCGGGAGTAAAATGCCTATAATTTATTAATTCTATAATCCAGAATCTGAAGATATTGAATCTTGCCTACTGTAACCTTGAATATAATTTTCCCTATGAATGTCCTAAATATTTGGCCACAAGAATAAGGAATACAAAACATTTCCAATGTATTGCTAAATTCCTCTCCTACTGCAAATGCGTAAGCACAATTTAACTATTCTCAAGCTCATATACACAGAACTTGATTGCTGATGCTGGTAAGCAAAGTAGCCAAAAGTCTTGAATGCCCAGATCATTTGGTTCTGAAATAATTTATTTGTAATTGCTGCTTCCACACCACTTGTATACATTACTTACTGTAGTTTATCACATTTCATAGGGATGTATTTATTTACACATATGTCAAAGGACCACACTGAACTCTTAATTCCTTGGGAACAGGTGCTGTAACTTATTTTTCCCAGAGCCTAGCAGATTTACCAGGTACCTAGGACATATTCAATAAAGAGTTGATGAGGGAATGGAGAAACAAATAAATTACGATACAAAAAAATCACTTTTCTTTCAGGGAGTGGCAAAGTATATATTTACAGGTCTTCAAAGAGCCTTCTGCTATTAATAAAGCCAAAATCAGAATGTTTTTGCTTTGCAA
>NW_012107264.1:673132-689949 GCF_000951045.1 Mandrillus leucophaeus
TTTCTTTTCTTTTCTTTTCTTTTTTTCTTTTCTTTTTTTCTTTCTTCTCCTGAAGCAACTTGATTGCCAGCAAGGCTGGTGGCAGGTAGTGAAATAGAAAAAAATGACCTGAGACCATGTATGTGTAGTTATACTAGAGTCACAGAGCTCACTGCATTCAAGAACATGGCCTAAGTAATTAGAAGTCATGGCTGGGTGTGGTGCCTCATGCCTGTAATCCCAGCACTTTGGGAGGCCAAGGCAGGTGGATCACGAGGTCAGGAGTTCAAGACCAGCCTGACTAACATGGTGAAACCCTGTCTCTACTTAAAATATATATATATATATAAAAGTTGGCCAGGCGTGGTGTTGCACACCTGTAATCCCAGTTACTCAGGAGTCTGAGACAGGAGAATCTCTTGAACCCGGGAGGCTGGGCAAAAGAGCGAGACTCTGTCTCAAAAAAATAAAGAAGTCATGAGGTCATGAGGGATGGTGGATCACTGTACTAGTCCAGCTACCAGCAGGAAACACAATCAAATTAGGAAATACCAGGAAGACTTATTTAAAAAGGAACTAACTACAAAGGTGTGGGCAGAGTAGAAGGCAGGGGAACCAATAAGGGCTACGCTGGGAGTGGGAGCTAAGAACTACAGAGCTGTTACTCAATCTAGACCCTAAGACATGAGGAGGAAGAGCAATTACTAGAATCTCAAGGAGGGAGAATCCTGTAAAAGGTCACCTTGAAAGGACTAAAGACCTTTGATTAAGGGAAGCACCAGCACAAGGTGACCTCATAGGGAGAACAAATACCCTGACCTCACTCCTCAGGGAATGAGGGGACTTTCTGCTCACTGAGCCCAACAGGAACCTGAGGGCACAGAACTGGAAGATATTCACGTTATACAGATGAATATCTCTGAGTGAATATCTAGGCTTCACAAGTAGAGAGTACATTGGAGAGGAGAGTCAGAAACATCTCATTTTGGTCTGAATGCTGCTTCTTTCATTGTGTGCTACCAAAACTCACAACCACCCTCCCAATGATTTTATATAGTTTTGTGTGTGTGTGTGTGTGTGTGTGTGTTTTGAGACAGAGTCTCGCTGTGTCACCTAGGCTAGAGTGCAGTGGCACAATCTCGGCTCACTGCAGCCTCCTCTTCCCAGGTTCAAACAATTCTCCTGCCTCAGCCTCCCAAGTAGTTGGGAATACAGGTGCTTGCCACCACACCCGGCTAATTTTTGTATTTTTAGTAGAGACGGGGTTTCACCATGTTGGCCAGGCTGGTCTCGAACTCTTGAGCTCAGGTGATCTGAGGCCTTGGCCTCCCGAAGTGCTGGGATTACAGGAATGAGCCACCATGCCTGGCCGTATAGTTCTTTTTTTTTTTTTTTTAAACCATTTCCTATCTTTTCTTTTCTTTGTCTAAACAAAATTTCTAGCAGCATTGTTTTTTTTTTTTTTTTAAACCATTTCCTATCTTTTCTTTTCTTTGTCTAAACAAAATTTCTAGCAGCATTGCTGTATCTTCAGTATACTGGTATGAACCACCTTAGCCTCTGAGTAATCAGGTATTTTTTTTAGATACACAAATGTGATCCAGACAGTTCGTTATTCTCCCTATGTCACTGTTTCAGTGTAACAGTGTGCTTTCAAATGCCTGTAGTTTGTATTGCTAAAGGAGCACTTAAGATTTCACTTTTTTACATTGCTTGCCGTCTAATTATATTTTTTCTAGTAAAATATTTAACCATTACTTCCTGAATCATGGATTCTAAGGTGCGATAAAAATCCAAAGGGAAATGTATTTGTTTCCTACAGAGACAGATTTTTTTTTCCCAGAGCATTTTCAATGACTGCTGCAGAAACGAATGAGTAAAGGTTTCCGGAATTAACAGTTGCAGAAAACCAACTTACTGTCATACAGAAGTCCGTGCAGCCCCCGGGTAAAAGTACTTATGTATCTCCTTTTGTTGAGTTCTCTATTTTTTTATGAATATGCATATTGGGGGATAAACTTCCATCTGCTCTCTTTTAGCTGATTCTATCACATTTTTGAGCTTTGCATCATTATGGAGCTTCAGAGAAAGATGATCATTTACATTACATATGGATATAAAGGAGAGAAGGAGTTGATGAATTGCAAACAAGTATAATTTATATGGACACAGTGTGCCAGAAGTGCTTTTCACCCCATTTTACTCGGCAACTGGAATGATTCCTGCCCATTCTCTTGGCCTAGTGCCCAAGAACTCAGAAAGGAAATGATCCCGTTAGCCTTACACATCAGGATTCTACTCCTGCCCTGTGAGGAAATGCTGCTTTGCACTCAGGCCCATCAGGGACCCCAGAAGGTCAAAAGAAACCACGGAATATACTAATGTCATTTTTTTACATTCTTCCCGCATGGTTTCTTAACTTATAATGGACGTCACACAGACCTTCTGATACTCTAACTGTTGGTAATTCAAATGTGAGAGGTTTGCATGATGAAGATAGGGAAGGGAGAGTTGTTCAAAGGCCATATATGTTCCTGGAAGCCTCTCAGCCTCTTTCTGCCCTTCGATTTCCCATGGCAGATTATTTGACTAAATGCTCTTAAGCTTTATAAATAGGTAAATATCTACATTGAAGCTGCCTTCCTAAGGGCTTCTCTGCTGCCTATAGCACAATGAGTTATGACTCCATAATGTGTCGGAGACCAGGGTCCAAGGTGCACTAATAGCAGTAATAACCCCAAAACTTTTATTTTTTCACTTATTCATTAGGCATTTATTTATAAATCCTTCATTCTTCACAAATGAGTACTCCAGCGGGGCACAGTGGCTCACGCCTGTGATCCCAGCACTTTGGGAGGCCCAGGCAGGTGGATTCCATGAACTCAGGAGTTCAAAACCACCCTGGGCAACATGGTGAAACCCGGTCTCTACTAAAATACAGAAAAGTTAGCCAGGCACCGTGGTGCACACCCGTAATCCAGCTACTTGGGAGGCTGAGGTGGGAGAATCGCTTGAGCCCAGGAGGTGGAGGTTGCAGTGAGCCAAGATCCTGCTGCTGCACTCCAGCCTGGGTGACAGAGTGAGACTCCATCTCAAAAACAAAAACAAAAACAAACAAACAAAAAAACAGATGAGTACTCCTATCACATGCTAGATGTGAGGAATGAAAGCTAAATATAGCGCAGCCTCTTCCTAAGCTGGTTAGGAGTAAACAAAGAAATATTCTTTCATGAAGAAATGGTCATTCATCTGAGAAGTTCTGAAATGCTGCTTTGCACTCAGGCCCATCAGGGACCCCAGAAGGTCAAAAGAAACCACGGAATATACTAATGTCATTTTTTTACATTCTTCCCGCATGGTTTCTTAACTTATAATGGACGTCACACAGACCTTCTGATACTCTAACTGTTGGTAATTCAAATGTGAGAGGTTTGCATGATGAAGATAGGGAAGGGAGAGTTGTTCAAAGGCCATATATGTTCCTGGAAGCCTCTCAGCCTCTTTCTGCCCTTCGATTTCCCATGGCAGATTATTTGACTAAATGCTCTTAAGCTTTATAAATAGGTAAATATCTACATTGAAGCTGCCTTCCTAAGGGCTTCTCTGCTGCCTATAGCACAATGAGTTATGACTCCATAATGTGTCGGAGACCAGGGTCCAAGGTGCACTAATAGCAGTAATAACCCCAAAACTTTTATTTTTTCACTTATTCATTAGGCATTTATTTATAAATCCTTCATTCTTCACAAATGAGTACTCCAGCGGGGCACAGTGGCTCACGCCTGTGATCCCAGCACTTTGGGAGGCCCAGGCAGGTGGATTCCATGAACTCAGGAGTTCAAAACCACCCTGGGCAACATGGTGAAACTCGGTCTCTACTAAAATACAGAAAAGTTAGCCAGGCACCGTGGTGCACACCCGTAATCCAGCTACTTGGGAGGCTGAGGTGGGAGAATCGCTTGAGCCCAGGAGGTGGAGGTTGCAGTGAGCCAAGATCCTGCTGCTGCACTCCAGCCTGGGTGACAGAGTGAGACTCCATCTCAAAAACAAAAACAAAAACAAACAAACAAAAAAACAGATGAGTACTCCTATCACATGCTAGATGTGAGGAATGAAAGCTAAATATAGCGCAGCCTCTTCCTAAGCTGGTTAGGAGTAAACAAAGAAATATTCTTTCATGAAGAAATGGTCATTCATCTGAGAAGTTCTCTTAAGCCAGCTGACTGTCTCTCATTGCTTCTGACAAACACAGTGGTCATAGCTCTGAGACAATTTGTGTCTTAAGAACTTCAAATGCCTGCAAGTCCATGCCTACATCGTGGCAGCCTGTGCACTGCTTCCACTGAATGTCCAGACATCAATGAATAAAAATGACGTTGTGGAAATAATAGCAGTAGCTGTTTTTATGCACATACTACATGCATTGTGCTGTGTGCTTTACACACATTATCTCATTTAATTGACAACATTTTGTAGATTTAAGAAAAAAGGACTAAGCTTAGAGGATAAATGACCCGCCCAGAGTCACACAATTTTCAAACCAGATGCTTCAACTCCATGATCTCCTCCAGTCTCTATGTTTAGGTGAACATTGGGTGTGATCAGAGGAATTCGGCAGTTAAGTAGGAGGCCACGTAAAAGGAGTGTTGCTTTTATCTCATTTCCATAGCCAAGAAACCTGGTCAAGTTTAGAAGCTGCTGTTCTTTTACCTACATTTAGTCCCTTTCATTTTGCTCTCAACCTTTACATGATTGTAGCGTGACTTCCCACTTTATGAAAGAGTACTTGAAGTCTGTATGCAAATTAGTTATTCAAGTTTCTTTGATGGTTGTGGGGAGGATGGAAGTGCGTGCGTGTGTGAGGTGATGGAGTATCTAAAATTTCTTCATATTATTTTTCTCAGAACTTCTGCTTGTAACGGAAGTTTCTCAACATGAAATGTCATCAATTTAGCCTCACTCAGGAAGTTGCAAGGCACTTGACTGTAACCTCAGTAAATTGTACGTTTTCTGAAATCCTGATAATCTTTAGCTGCCTATCATTTTGAAATTTTAAAAGTTATTCTATTTCTGAACTAACTTGCTTGGCAATTTAATTGATTAAAAGAGAAAAGATTATAATAAAATACTTCAGAGTGTAGATATATTCATGTTTACATTACAACAAGGAGAACTCAGAATTTAAATGATCTAATTTTTGTATTCATCAAAAAATTATTACGAGGATTTTATTTATTTATCTGGAATAAAATTCCTCTAACCATGCATATTGTCACAACATACTTGAATTTGCAAAGATACGGAATCTCTGGGATCAGAGTAACAGTATATTCTGATCTGTGTATACGTGAAAGACTCAGTGGGTTCCAATGAGAGAAGCTATGGTATGATTTTCACCCAGTTGTATCGTTAAAAAGACCTTTGTTGGCATCTTCTTGGAGAGCATACACGTTCCAAGTTTAAATATTACTGAGTGAATAAATAAACAAATGAGACTGGGAATGCCGTCAGGGTTCAACCTAGAAACACAAAGCCAGTGTCATGATCCTGTAATTATTATAATGTTAATCCTTTAGCCATCTTAAAAGGCTTGGGCTCATGTCTCTCACTCAGCCAAATGCAGCAGAAGGTCCAAGTTCCTCCACTACCTCCCAAACTTGGGTGAGCTGTTTCTTATCTTTCCGCTCCTCTTTGTTCAGCTTTGCATGAGAGAGAAAACCTGTCTTCCTTCTGTTGATGTTCACTCCCCCATGTTGAGGGAGCTGAGGCTAGAGCTGCAGGGGATTGTAAGGAGCTGTGGGTAAGGTGAGGACAGCAGCGCTCCCTTAATGTGGAGTATACGTCTGCCATTCTTGTGTCCTTTTCAGTGCAGAACTCGGTGATGAGGCCTTCCTCCTGACCACCTGAGCCTCATGGTGTCTCCTCTTTTAAGGAATCCAATCTCTCTTCCTCTGCTTCAATCTCCTCAAGGCCTCTGCAGCACTTCCTCTCAAAAGCATTTCCCTACATCCTTGACTGGATACCAGACCTTCATTTTTAAGTGATTGAAGTCGTGGCTGAGTATGCGTCATGGGCGATTGCCACCGTTTTAAAGTCAAGTAGTTTGTTAGTTGCTCCCCAACTTACAGTTTCCTGGCATCTCCATGAAGAAGCTATCCTGTCTTGATCTCCCTGAGGCAGCAGGTTGATTAAAGTTTTAAAATCATGGTTAGTGACTTCTGTGTTTAAAGACGCCCAGAATAATCGATTTGGAGTGGTAGCCATAGCAAGAGTGGGGTCAGAACGGAGGCAGCACCTCAGAAAACTGAAACTGAAACCCCATTTCATGCTGTGAAGCGGGAAGAATAGAGGCAGATAGGCGCATTAGCCTCACCTGGGCACTGCACAGGCAGTTAAATCTCAGGAGTCTGGGAAAATATGCCAGACATTAACAGTGTAATATCCTCCAGCATTTGAAATAACACTGTGTGTTTCCTGTTTTTTCCTAAGGTATTATGTTTTATTTGTTAAAAAAAAAAATAGGTCACATTGGAAGGTACTTACCTAAAGTTTGAATGGATCAATTTAAATAGGAAGATGGAATCTGTTCTATGGGAATAATCATCATATTCAATGCCTTCTAGCAAATATTTCCTCAGTGCCCACTGTGTGCCAGGTATTATGTTAGGCACCGGTGATTAAAAAGGCTAAGCAAAATAATCTCTGTCACAAGGAGGTCACAGTCTTACGGAAGGGCAATTGTCATACAAATATATAAAGCATAATATGACAAGTGCTATGACCCACAATTGACAAGTGGAATGGAAACACAAAGAACAGGGCACCAAAGGGAATCGTGGAAGGCTTCACAGAGTAAGTGACCTTCAGGATGGAGAAAAGAGGGAGACTTCCTAATGTGGAAAATAGCAGGAGACACTCCAGGCAAATAAATATGAAAAGTCACAAAGGGAAGAAAATTGCAAGTCGATTGTTATGACTGGAGTGTAGATTGAGAGGTGTGTGTGTGTGGTAGTGGTGGTGAGGGGGTAGTTACAATTCATACTGTAGGTACAAAGCAATTGGGGAATACCTTATGCAGCCTGGAAGAAAATTTGGATATTATACTAAAGACAATGAAAAGCCATCCAAAACTTTCAAGCAGAAGAGTACCTGATTTGATTCATGGGTTAGAAAGATTTATCCGGAGGCTGTGTGGAGGATGGATGAGAAGGTAGGGGGTCAGTTGGAAAGTTACTGCCATATTCCGTGCATGAGATCATGAGGATCCAAAGCAAGACAACCACCGTGGAAATGGATAGAACGCCATGAATATGAAAGCATTTTTAGAGGTAGGATCCATAGGGCTTGATTACTTATTGAATTTGTATGAGGAGGACATATGTGAGATGAAGCAAGAAATGATTTTCTGCTTTGATGACTGGCTGGGTGTTAGTAGCAGTGAAGAGGAGTTGGCAATAAAAAAGCAGAAACAAATTTGTAGAGAAAATCGATGGTTTGGTTATGCGGAATTGAAGTTTCCTGGGGGTATCAAGTGAGTCAGATAAACATCACTGGGGTTCAGGGGACAGATGAAGTTGAGGAGGTTGAGATTATTGCTATGGGATGCACTTATATTACAAAAAGTAAGGGGTATCTGGGAGGAGATATTTTCTCTAAAGTCCAATATTAAAACCTCCAAGTAACACTACTCTGGAAAATGCAATATGCAAATAGTTCTTTTTATTATTAACATTAGGTTATGTCAAATTTTAAAATATTTACACTTAAAGACAAAACATCTGTACAATTATTACAATTGGTTTCACTAGATCAGAAGTGACAACACATTATCTATACTTTTATACTAGAAAACAAAATGAAGTCAACAAAATATAATTACTGAAACTCCACTGTGGATCAGGATAAAATGTGTCTGATATTAACTCACACTTTCCCAATAAGTGTAAAAATGAATATGGCATTGCTTGGACAACTTGTTTCAACAGTGAATCCTCTATTACTATTTGTTCAATAACATATACAAATTCAAAACTGGCAGGTAGGAAAAAAGGTTACTTTGTTTTTTGCAGATATTGTACTTGTAAAAGAAAGTCAAATGAAGCATATGTCACACGTACCAAAGTCTTACATTATGCCTTTCTAATACAGGCAAGTGAAATATTAACACATAGCATTTAAAATAATAAATATGTATTTTATTGACAATAATTTGGAATGTTAGTGATACAAAATTTTATGTACAATTACTCAGATTAAAACATTTAAATCCTAGGTTTTATTTACAAATATTTATCTTCCTCTCCTATTTGATGTTTTAGCTCAAGAAGAGTTAAAACGGAATGCATCTGTAGATATATAGTTGAGAGTGTGTGTTCAGTCACTTGGCTCTGTGAGAGTAATCTTACGTACCATGTCAGACAAATTTTCAGACTCCAGATCCTCTTTGCCATTATCTGAATTTCCTGATGAGATATAACAACCAGAGTCCCTTGGGCAGTCATCTAACTGTGACTTATTTAAGGAGATGTCTGAGCTCAAGGATAGGGGCACAGGTTCATTTTCTTGCTCTTGAATAACTGTAAATGGAAAAGAGGGCAGGAGTTAGGTAAAGCAACACAAAATCTTATTCATGTACTCATTCACTTTCAAGTATTATCCTATTTTTACTGTTTTAGCCATGACTTCATTACAATGGAAAGTTCTGCAAGTAAAAGATATCTTCGTTTATTTCAAAAGAGAGATTTGTACTCAAATATTCAAGCTACTGTTTTATTAGAAGCCAAAATTTGCCCCTCACTCTTCACTTGCAGTTTCATGGAATTCGTGTGCATTTCCTGCATAAGCAAAGATCAATATGGACTCTCATTTTACATTAATAATAAGCTGCCAGAGAAAGCAGATTGTATCCACAGTATGACTGATGCCTTGTCCAAATACTCCTTAAAGTATCATTACAAAAAGGCACTTATAGTTTAAATGCACAATCCAAGTCAATAGTGATCTTTGTGAAGAATTTTAGATTCATGTTAATTAATACATTATCACTATGAGTAAGAATGTACAGTAGGACTTCAATTATTTGGAAGTTAACTAATAAAACTTTAAATATCCAGGGTTTTCCTATGTTTGCATGTATCACAAAATAGATATAAGAAACCAGGTTGCTTTTAGAAAGTAAAACACCAAAATTTCCACTGAATCTACCTTATGAATATTTAGTCTTCCGTATCTTTGTCTGTAGTCCTGAATAATAATCATTTATTTTCAGATTGATAATTCTGCATTCTTAAAGCAGTGTTCTATATTCAACAGGCATTATCTTTTAGAAAAAGATGAATATTAAGGATATAACAAAATATATTTTGGAAGAACCCCTAAGCAGCTGAGGTTCAAATGTTACTCTTCTCGATTCCTTTAGTGTCAGCTTTCTCTCTGTCCATGTGAAGCTGAGCTCCTCAGAGAAGAAATAGGTCTCAGGTACTGCCTCTTAACTGCAGTACCGTATCTTCCTCTTTCCCCTTATAACATTGGGGCTTCACCACAGTAGGTATTTGAATAGTTCCTTGTTGAAAGAGCCAAACACACATTTAAGGTTGGGAAAAGAACTCTGCCTACAGAGGCTTTGCACTTCATCCCATTCCAGTGAGAATAAAGTAAATCCAAACCTCGAAATCCTTCAAAGAAGGAAAATGTACAATTTTCTTCAATAGGCTATTATAATGCTAATTAATTTATATCTAGGAAATCTACTCTTTATCTTATGTATTTTATATATATATGTATATACTTTGCTTTAAAATGCATTTTCTAGTTTCCATATGTTTTGCTAACATTAGTTTGTGATCCACTGTGTGTCCGATTGCCATCAACTTCCATTACAAATGAGAATTGTGCTGTAAGTTACTCTTGTATTAATGAATTAACCTCTCTTTAATATTTATAGAATGGTACTAGTTATGCACCATCCATGGGAGAAATTGAAAAGTATTAGTTAAAATATGTTCTAAGTTCTGTAGTTTCGAAGAAGAAGACTAGTTGAGAAAGGCTGGAAGAAAATCATAAAAATTGCTTCTTAGTCTACTCATCTTCAGAATGAGTCATAAAAGTTCTTTTAACCTTTTCCTTAGGGCTTGTATTTGCAACAGTGAAATCATATTCATGCCATTCTTCTGAATCTTTTGCCCTTCAACTTCATTTAACTATAGATTCAAATATCAGGTATTTGTCTAATGATATTATAACTAGTTCTAGGTATAAGATGACAATTTTAATATGCACCTATCGTGATTGTTATTTTTAAATTTTAGCTACCATGGAAGCATTTTGTGTTCATTATTCATAACAATGTCTAAGTTTGGGAGGGTTTACTTATGATTCACTAGTCTTTCTGAGTATCAGTCATTCATTCTTCTTTCTAAGCCCTTTTTTTATGAAAAGGCAGCACTAAAGTGGGACCTCATTCTCTGAAGAATTGCTTTCTATCCTGCCTCTGCTTTTCTATCTTATTGCCACCGAAATGAAATGAGCCAGCTCTGTGTTCCATTATCCAAGTGTTTCTAGAAAAGGCCAGAGGAATGAGTCGTTTTGTATGCATTCTGCCACATCAGCAGTGATCATCCTATTTGGAGTGTGAACCTCTTAGTCATAATGATTGTGGGGATAAGGCCACATTTCCCCAGATTATGTTTGGGCCTATATTACCTCAATGCAAAATTAAAAGAACTGATCTACTTCCCTTCACATTGATATCCTAAACAAGACTTGGCATAATAAAAACTGTTTGTTCCCAATACTCTGTTCTATTTAGGCTGATTACCAATTGTGGGACTCTCTTCAGGATACGAAACAGAGTCTTTAAGAACTATAATTTCCAAAATTAGTCCTTCTCCTTTTTTTTAAAAAAAAAAAAGTATTTAGCTTGCTATTTCACCCCCAGAAGCCTCTGTGCATTCACCTCAATGGGGAACAAAGTAAATAAATTAAAAACTGTCTTTACCAGAGAATATGTCATTGTGTAATATTAGTAATAAGAATGTATTTGTTTTTATTTCCACACGAGAAATGCTATATCACATTCTCTAAATTCTAGGAATGATTTTGTTTTAAACACAGGTCATTTATTGTAGAAACCTTTCATCTGCAATTTTTATGGAAAAAGAAAATAGTTTCTCAGTATGAAAGTTATGCAGCACAGTAATTTACAGAACAGCAGTAATTTGCTAAATGATTTCCTAGTGAAATGAAAACATGACTGTGCCTCCTCAGATGCTTCCCACCAGGCTTGCAATAATTTCAGGCAGGTGATCAGCTAGAACCCCTCAACTGTAACTATAAAAAGGCAGGTCATTATGTTATATTACGGAGATGAAAGCTATATTGCATTCACTTTTGTATTTGGAGGATCGAGATTTTCCTCTTCTTGTTTCTTTTCATTCTGACACTAATGACAGAGATTGGCGCAAACCTAGGTCTTGTGCTATGGGTGTGTTTTTCCTGCAGAGGAGATGAGCTCATACTAATGCATCCACATTTTCTTTCTAAGTCATTTAGTCCCTTCATGTGGCCATGAAACAGAGTAAAGCTAACTGGTCTACCCAGAAATTGAAACCATAACCTTCATCAGTTTTGTCCCATGGTTCAATCATCTGGGCTAACCAGGCAAGTAACACATTGGAATAAGAAACAGGTTTGCCTACGAAATTACGGACTTCCCATAAGATGTTTCAGTGCATCTTTTTATACTAAACCGTTTCGGATAATACGCCAGGTTTAAAAAAGTATACATAATTCATGTATTCTATTATTAAAATTATATAAAAACATACACATATGCATACAATTTACAAACGAAAGTGTTCAAATTTGTTAATTTCCTCTCTATTTCTAAGGTCATCCACATTGCTTTTTAATGAAAGAATTAAAATGGTATAATTTTTCAATAAAGCCCCCAAATGGTTTGTAAATATCTTAAAGGCCAAACATATCTAAATTAGAATACACTGAAGCATTATTAAATAATTTGAAAAAGGGTCTTTCTTATTGCTGCCAGTTGACAGCAGGCATAATAGGAACTCCAGAAAGCTGTATAATTCTCTACTGTATGTAATAAAAATAAAATGATAATATTAAAACATTATTTAGGAAATATTTTATCATGGAGAGCTAATTTGCATATTAAAATAATTTATTTCCTACCAAAATTGTTATAGAATTGTATAAAGCCCATGAAAAAACATTTTAAGATAGGTGTCAATGTTGAAAAAAAAAAGCGTGGCCTGGTGATGAAAACAGAAGACAGCTAATATAATTATTCGCAAAATAATTATATTGGAGTTGTGACATTTAATTAACTTAAAAAGGCAATCTCAATTATACTAAAAGTGAAGATAGTTTTAAGGAAATAAAACTGGATCCTTATTCTGGGAAAAAATTCTAAGAAGAGAAATCTGCCCCACCTTTACATATTAAAAAGTTAAAGATTCAACTTTTATGAAAACTAAATTTTGCTTGACTCCCAGATTTCTTTGCCCAAATCATCCAGACTTTGTCTTTACCATTTTGCTTGCCTTAGTTCTGAAGCCTCTCTTTCTTTGAGCCAAGTACTATAAAATTATGCCACCTTGAGGGCATAGGAAAATTCCTGGCTAAAGGAATTTCTCAATAAATAATTTTTTAATAAACACAATGATATTTAGATGAATTAAAGAAAATTAGAACTAAAGAAGAGCAAAACAGGAATTTTGTTAAAATTCAAATGAGAATACCTCTAAGCTCCATCAGTCATCCTCCTGTTTTTCTCTTTCCTGGGGCCATCTCCAAAGAGGGAAATCCCAGGGACACACATCTCAGGATGATTGAAAACCTCAACCTCATGTTTTAACCTCACTGGAGTCACTCAAATGAAAACCCAGCTACTGTTCAGGTAACTATGGCTATATTTATTTGTCCAGAGGCAGCATTATCCATGGAGGAAAATTTAGTGGACAACATGGCATGTCTCTCAGCTATTTTTTATTTCATCTAAAGCACATTAAGTTACCTGAACACTTTAATTCTCCTAATAACAGTGACTATCTGGTATTCATTTCACTTGAATGCTAACCCACTTTTTGGAAACACAACAACAAATGAAAAATAGGATTCCATTCATAGGAAAATAATCCGTTGCTTCTGTTCCCCTGAGGCCATGAGAGGATATGGAGTTGAAATGACTTCCCCTGCTCTTGCCTATCTCCTTTTGGAGCCTAGCTTCTAACGAGATGTGTACCTGGAAATAGATCTTTTCGCTCTCAGCCAGGGCAATCTCCACTTCCACTGTGCTAGGTACTTCAGCAGGGGCAGAGGCATACTCACTCAAGATCACCGTAACTCAGCACCTACTTGGGCAATCTCTTTAGACTGCTCCTCTCCCCAACCACACACCCTACGGAGGGCTTTGGCCCCAGGAAATATTTATCCTCCTCAGTTAAAGTTGTCATATTGTACTGACTATTTTGGTAATGACCAAATAACATTTAAAACTGTCACACATTATTTAATTAGGGGCCTTGGAAAGTCAAGTTCATATTTCTTACAGGTTAATTAAACCCATTTACTTGATGAAGGAGTTAAGAACATATTACCCCAAAATACGCTGCTCTGGCATATTGACTATTTTGAGTTGAAGACACTTGAAGAGAGCAGGTGCAAGAGTATCACTCTGACTTTCCTCTTTTTTTTTTATTTTTAAGAGAGAGAGAAATAGGGTCTGGCTAGGTTGCCCAGACTGGTCTTGAACTCTTGGGCTCAAGCAATCCTCCTGCCTCAGCCTCCCAGAGTTCTGGGATTACAGGCGTGAGCCACCATGCCCAGTCTGACTTTCCTTCTGCTACTTAAAGGCAGATGACATTTCCATGTGAAAGCCACTTTCCCGCTACCAGAAGGAAAGTATCATTCCTATCCTCGGGGACAGGAAGTTGAGGCAGAGGGAAATCTGTACAAACAAGCAATGTTAGACAAGCCCTTATCTTTCTACCACTCCACCCAATTAGCTAGCCTATTTCAAGCTTCTGTGACTTGTCACATTTTCACAACTTGTTACTCTTTTTCTACTTCAGTATACAAGTGTTCAACTCTAACTGCATCTTTGGGTCTTCATTTCCTATGACAGCTCCCTTGCCACATGAAATTTGTGTTAAATAAATTTGTGTGATTTTTCTCCTGTTGGTCTGTCTTATGTCAATTTAATTTTCAGCTGTTGTAAAAAGTCTAAGAGGGTAGAGATAAAATTTTGCCTTCCCCATATAGATATGGTAAAAAACTAATCTAATTTCATTATGTCTAAAATTATTACTTTTGACAAAAATAGGATTACTCTGCATATTTTTGGTCTACAATTTGCTTTCACATTTAACATGTTTTTGAAAAACTTTAGTATCAGTAAACAGCATGCTGTATCATTTTCCTAACATAACACCTTCAAAACTACTTTATTGTTTGGGTATATCTTAATTTATTTAACAGGTTAATTATTGATGGAAGTCCCTATTGTTTTTAGTTTTTACCCAAAACTACTAGATTTTTAGCTAGTATTTTTATGCGTTTGTATCTTGACTTTAGTAGAACAAATACTTAGAACTGGAATTTCTGGATACGAAAGTGTGCATATTTTAAACTTTGATTGTGTTTTACGTTATTACCTTCCAAAAATGCACTTATTTACACTCTTGCACACACGCATGCACACATGCATGGTTAGCATATTCATAAACTAAATCTTGACAACATACCCGAATACCGATCTGCTTATTACAAATACCTGTATGTGTGAGGTGGGATTGCAGGCAACTTTATCTTTATAATAATAGAAGACTGACTTAACTATTTGGGGATCTTTTGACCTCCTCATTCATCATTTACCCATTTTACGTGCATTTGTTAACCATCCACTAATGCAAATCACAGGACTAGGGGCTTGGGGAAAGCACATGGTAATAGAAGATTCGGTCTTGTTTGGCCAGGGTAATCATTACAATGCTATGTGTAGTATACAATCACAATGCAATATAAACACAGGTATAGGAGTGCTCTATACATACAGGCATTAGAGAGGTACTTATGTGACTAAAGTGAAAAATCTGTGAACACTTTTCATTGGAAATTTTCTGATAGAAAAGTGAGAATCCTTAGGCTTTATTTTATAGTTTTTTTGTGTGATGTAGAATACGGCATCCATCATAAATGAAAGTTTAGAGGTAAAATTAAAAAGAAATCTGAAGAAATTAAATTGCATGAGGGCGAACAACTATGACTGTAGATATTAAATAGATACAAGTAAAATGCCTGCATGCTTTCTCTACTCTCTGTGGACAGGTAGCATAGCTTTTCTTCAAAGCTGTATATTTCTTGAATCTAGATGCAAATCATATGGCAAGTGGGTTGGAAACTCCAGGTACACATGTCAGGGGCTAGGGCACCAGGCTATGCTGGCATACTGTTAGGCCAACTGCTGGACTGCTGCTTGGCATAACTACAAATCTCCCCTGCTGACAGCTCGTGTTCCAGGCTCCTGGCTGCGGCCCGCCATTTGCCCTGCATCGATTTGGGCAGGCAGGCAGGCAGGCAGGAAGGCACAACTGGGGATGCTTGAGCAATGAGGGGCTGCTGTGACCACAGCTGGTATCAAAGTTCTGGCACACAACCCATCCTTTCCCCTTCCTCCTCATTTGGCACTGCAACCAGAGCTTGCAGGTACCTCAAATGCATTGTATATAGATTCTGTAAAGTTTGCTTATTCTGTTACATTTTTTTTTCAATTTTAAATTTAATTATCCCTGTAATCTAGAGCAAACAAGGTATTTCCATCACCCATTTTCCCCAAGGACAATAGTACACATTCTCATAGACACAATTTTAAGACACATCGAAGTGCTTCTAAATGTGGAAAATGAGGAACAAGTGCAGAATAAAGAAAAGATGTTTACTATAAACAACAGTAAACCATCTTATTATTCTAAAGAGGCACTTCAGAGTAAGACAAAGGGGCCTTGAAGATTGTGTTTATGGAACAACACGCGCACACACACACACACACACACACACACACACACCACACATTCTCTGTTCTCTTTTTTATTTGGGAATATTTACTCCCAAAGTAAATGAAACATTTTTAAATTCAGATGACAAATAGAAAAACCCAAATATGCACAAAGTAAACAGATCCTGCTCTCTTGTCCCTTCAAGAACTGCATCTCACCCCAGTTTTTCTTCTCCTTATAACCTTATCTAGATTCCCAGTTGAGGGAACCAATGACCTAATTCCTCTCAGTTCTAATGCAACACAGGAGCAAGTTCCAAATATCTATGCTGGTCTTGCTGGGACTGCAGAACCCCAGGGGTAGTTATCCTCCTCCAGAGGTAATCCTGTGATCAGTGCTAACACCACATGCCAGCCCTTGTATCAGCTTGTTGGAGAAGCATCTTTACTTCCCTCCAAACAGTGACCTAGATACCATCTCACACCCGTTAGAATGGTGATCATTAAAAAGTCAGGAAACAACAAATGCTGGAGAGGATGTGGAGAAATAGGAATGCTTTTACACTCTTAGTGGGAGTATAAATTACTTCAACCATTGTGGAAGATAGTGTGGCAATTCCTCAGGGATCTAGCACCAGAAATACCATTTGACCCAGCAATCCCATTACTGGATATATACCCAAAGGATTATAAATCGTTCTACTATAAAGACACATGCACACGTATGTTTATTGCAGCACTGTTCACAATAGCAAATATTTGGTATCAACCCAAATGCCCATCAATGACAGACTGGATAAAGAAAATCTGGCACATATGC
>NW_012107264.1:690030-692723 GCF_000951045.1 Mandrillus leucophaeus
CAGCCATTAAAAAGGAAGAGTGCATGTCCTTTGCAGGGACATGGATGAAGCTGAAAACCATCATTCTCAGCAAACTAACACAGGAACAGAAAATCAGACACCATATGTTCTCACTCATAAGTGGGAGTTGAACAATGAGAACATATGGACACAAGGAGGGAAACATCACACACCATGACTTGTCAGGGGCTGGGGGGCTAGAGCAGGGATAGCATTAGGAGGAATACCTAATGTAGATGAAGGGTTGATGGGTGCAGCAAACCACCATGGCATGTGTATACCTGTGTAACAAACTTCCACGTTCTGCACAGGTATCCCAGAACTTAAAGTACAATACAAAAAAAAAAGTATAATCCAGTTTACATTTTCAAGGTCAAAGTGGGTACAATGCTATCTATCTTGGGCTAAGATGAGAAAAGGAAAAATGCTTGCTTTAAATCTTAGAAGTCTGTTTTGTTTTTTTTTTGTTTTGTTTTGTTTTGTTTTTTGTTTTTCCCCCATGTTTTGTACCCCATCTTCTTGGTCTTTCTAGATATATTTAAGTCTCACATAGGACTTGTTGTCTTTTCTACATTATCTCAAAATTTTAGCTCTTATCCTCATGATATGTGGCCATTTTGCTCAACTTTTATATTGAATGATTAGCAAAGCAGATCCTTTTATGTTCTCAATTTAACAAACAATGAAACACCAAACTAGGAATTTATTGCGATTCCTCAAACTGACATCATTCACTGATCAAAATAAAATGCATCCATAATATCTTAGAAAATTTACATGCCCTACTCTTAAAAAAAAAAAAGCAAACTATTTTTAACCTTTAACGTGACATGCATTTGTTTTTAACTGTCTCAGTTTTATATAACCATATACTCAAGGTCTTTATCATTCAAAGTACAGGAAGGTTGTGCATTTAATCTTTAGCATGGTTGTAGGAGATATGATTCACAGAGTAGAAAATAGATAAAAATAAGCATGCAGCCAGCATGGTGCCAAATCATCAGAACTCACCATCTTATCAACAAATGGAAGTCATTCTTCTTTATTTCTTGAGCAAAGCAGTTTCATATAAGATAAATAGCTTTCAGTCAGAATAGCCTAACATGCAATATGCATCTTTTTGACATGTATATTCTAATACTACTCTAAACCGTAAGATTAAAATAAGAAAAATCTCAGGGTAGTGTGTTGACAAGAAGCACTGGTTGAATCTGTATTTTTTTTTTTCCATTTTTCATCTCCCAGAATTTGGCTGTGTGTATGTTTGTACCTTACGGGCTGTCATTAAGTAATCAACTTCTAGTGACCTTCAAGTATCATTTTCTAAAGTTTTATGCAGGGGAATAACTTCTGGGACATGTCCTTTTTATATCAAATATATATCAAATATCAAAAACCATTTAATGCTTTGGAGACACTATGTTTTGTTTTCAGAGACCAGGATATGGGCAGAACATGTTTCTAATAGATGTAAGAGACTGAATTATGGATTTGTGAGCTTGAAAAAGCCACTTAGCTACTGGATTTTCATCTTCTCATCTTGCAACGGAAGAATTTTGTGTCAGGTGTTTCTTTTTTTTTTTTTTAATTACACCAGCTCTATAAATAATTTTACCGTCTATGAATAATTGTTCTTTTGTTAGCATAGAAAGGAGACAGGTGATGAGTGAGGTGGAATGAAAAAATTAAGGGATGCAAGCCTTTGGCACTGAACCCATCTTCCCTCTATGGGTCCCTGGGGACGCTGATCATTGCTGAAAGTGCTGCTTGCCCAGGTTCCCAGCCCCTTCTCTCCACAAACCCTGTTGACAGGCAGCCATGGTAGCCTCTCATCTTTCACTTTCTGATATAGAAAACTGAACTAAAGCCCTAGAGACAATTGGTGAAGTAGCAGAAAACTTCAATTTTCAAATATTCATTGCTTTCCTATTGGCCAATTTGCACATGTGGAGGAGTTTATAGCAGACTCCCTTTGATTCAATCTCCATCTCTGCACTCATCTAGCTGTTTGACTTCTTTGAAATTCATCTCCCAATTTTTTCCTCATCTGTAAATTGGGTAAAATACCTAGATGTGTACTATTATGGAAGAAAAGCAATTATTTACAACCATTCAAAAAATACTCTTCTCCTCCCTGTACTTCATGGCCAAATCATCTTGGAGAATATTGGCGATGACACTGGACATTGTCCATAATAAAACTCTATAGAATCTATTTCTAGGCCAAACATTGTTTAGTGAGGATCTATGTCTTGAAATGACAAGATGTGAAGGAAACTGACTCCTTTACCTGAAAGAACTTACTATATCTGTTTATACTGATCAGTTTTGTCTTGACTTGAAATATTGATTAAATTGGCTACTTTCTGAAGTTTGAACTTTGTCTGCCTCTGTGACCGCATCTCCCTCTCTTTTCCATCTCCCAGCCCCACACTTCAAAGAAAGCATGTAATAACCTAAGCCTGATGATGAAATCAGTCCTGCTGATGTCAAATTAGTTATGTCTGTGAAAGCTCTTGGAAAAGGATGATAAGAATAAAGTAAAAAACAATTTCTTAAAAAGTAAACTACTTTTCACTAGATAAAAAGCCAGTGTATAGGAAACATGAAACATGTGCTCTGCCTCAATTTTGTGGGACTTATGAGAAACAGTATAGAATAGCCCACAAAAGGACAATCAGGAGGCCTGGTCC
>NW_012107264.1:694248-729143 GCF_000951045.1 Mandrillus leucophaeus
AAAAAAAAAAAGCAAACTATTTTTAACCTTTAACGTGACATGCATTTGTTTTTAACTGTCTCAGTTTTATATAACCATATACTCAAGGTCTTTATCATTCAAAGTACAGGAAGGTTGTGCATTTAATCTTTAGCATGGTTGTAGGAGATATGATTCACAGAGTAGAAAATAGATAAAAATAAGCATGCAGCCAGCATGGTGCCAAATCATCAGAACTCACCATCTTATCAACAAATGGAAGTCATTCTTCTTTATTTCTTGAGCAAAGCAGTTTCATATAAGATAAATAGCTTTCAGTCAGAATAGCCTAACATGCAATATGCATCTTTTTGACATGTATATTCTAATACTACTCTAAACCGTAAGATTAAAATAAGAAAAATCTCAGGGTAGTGTGTTGACAAGAAGCACTGGTTGAATCTGTATTTTTTTTTTTCCATTTTTCATCTCCCAGAATTTGGCTGTGTGTATGTTTGTACCTTACGGGCTGTCATTAAGTAATCAACTTCTAGTGACCTTCAAGTATCATTTTCTAAAGTTTTATGCAGGGGAATAACTTCTGGGACATGTCCTTTTTATATCAAATATATATCAAATATCAAAAACCATTTAATGCTTTGGAGACACTATGTTTTGTTTTCAGAGACCAGGATATGGGCAGAACATGTTTCTAATAGATGTAAGAGACTGAATTATGGATTTGTGAGCTTGAAAAAGCCACTTAGCTACTGGATTTTCATCTTCTCATCTTGCAACGGAAGAATTTTGTGTCAGGTGTTTCTTTTTTTTTTTTTTAATTACACCAGCTCTATAAATAATTTTACCGTCTATGAATAATTGTTCTTTTGTTAGCATAGAAAGGAGACAGGTGATGAGTGAGGTGGAATGAAAAAATTAAGGGATGCAAGCCTTTGGCACTGAACCCATCTTCCCTCTATGGGTCCCTGGGGACGCTGATCATTGCTGAAAGTGCTGCTTGCCCAGGTTCCCAGCCCCTTCTCTCCACAAACCCTGTTGACAGGCAGCCATGGTAGCCTCTCATCTTTCACTTTCTGATATAGAAAACTGAACTAAAGCCCTAGAGACAATTGGTGAAGTAGCAGAAAACTTCAATTTTCAAATATTCATTGCTTTCCTATTGGCCAATTTGCACATGTGGAGGAGTTTATAGCAGACTCCCTTTGATTCAATCTCCATCTCTGCACTCATCTAGCTGTTTGACTTCTTTGAAATTCATCTCCCAATTTTTTCCTCATCTGTAAATTGGGTAAAATACCTAGATGTGTACTATTATGGAAGAAAAGCAATTATTTACAACCATTCAAAAAATACTCTTCTCCTCCCTGTACTTCATGGCCAAATCATCTTGGAGAATATTGGCGATGACACTGGACATTGTCCATAATAAAACTCTATAGAATCTATTTCTAGGCCAAACATTGTTTAGTGAGGATCTATGTCTTGAAATGACAAGATGTGAAGGAAACTGACTCCTTTACCTGAAAGAACTTACTATATCTGTTTATACTGATCAGTTTTGTCTTGACTTGAAATATTGATTAAATTGGCTACTTTCTGAAGTTTGAACTTTGTCTGCCTCTGTGACCGCATCTCCCTCTCTTTTCCATCTCCCAGCCCCACACTTCAAAGAAAGCATGTAATAACCTAAGCCTGATGATGAAATCAGTCCTGCTGATGTCAAATTAGTTATGTCTGTGAAAGCTCTTGGAAAAGGATGATAAGAATAAAGTAAAAAACAATTTCTTAAAAAGTAAACTACTTTTCACTAGATAAAAAGCCAGTGTATAGGAAACATGAAACATGTGCTCTGCCTCAATTTTGTGGGACTTATGAGAAACAGTATAGAATAGCCCACAAAAGGACAATCAGGAGGCCTGGTCCCTAAATAACGCTTTCCTCCCTCCTTACTCTCCATCTGGGCTGTTACGTGTAGTGTTAGAAAGTATAACATAGCAGCACATACACTGGGTTGGAATCCCAACTCTACACTTCACTAAGGGAGTGTTTTTAGACAAGTTACTTACTGTCTCAATTTCTCATCATGAAAATGAGGGCGGTACTGTCTAACTCAAAGATCTGAGGTAAGTACTCAAGAGAATAATCAGGAAAGACCCTGGCCCAGAGTCTTGCTCAGAGCACACATGTTTTAAAAAATGTAGTTAATAATTTCTAGTATTATTTTTACTGCTGGGTGTGGTGGCTCATGCTTGTAAAGTCAGCACTGTGGGAGGCCGAGGTGGGAGGATCACTTGAGGTCAAAAGTTCGAGACCAGGCTGGCCAATATGGTGAAACCCCATCTCCACTAAAAATACAAAAATTAGCCGGGTGTGGTGGCATGCCTATAATCTCAGCTACTTGGAGGCTGAGGCATGAGAATCGCTTGAACCCTGGAGGCAGAGGTTGTAATGAGCCGAGATCGTGCCACTGCACTCCAACCTGGACAGCGGATTTAGACACCATCTCAAAAACTAATAATATTAATACTAACAATTATTTCTAGTAGTAGTATTTTTTGATAGAGAAGGCTGGATTTGATAATCTAAGTTCCTCTTCATCTTTAAAGTTACACTTTCCCCATTTGGTTGCTCACAAAATACTCCTTGCAGAGTCTGGCACACCCTAAGCTCAGTGTTTGGGGACCTGACCAGATTTGGCAGGAAAGGCAATCTGGATGGATAATTATAAAAAATGAAAGCTATTCTATCATTACAAGCCTAGTTGGTGTAGACAGTGTTCTGTAAATCTCCATGATCATTTCATCTTCAGTTAATACTTACAAATACAGAGAACCATCTCATACAATAAAAGTGAGTGCGGAATATTTTTGCAAGCTATTAGAACATTTTGAAAGAGTACTATAAACATGTACAAGATGTGACTATGTGGTAATGAAATGAATTTTCCTGTGTGGCATGAAGGCTCATTATCTTAAAGCCATGCTCTGTGCTGTTTTACAGAAGCCATGTGTGACATTTCTCACTAATGGCTTATGCTGTTACTAAATCCTTGTCTCTAACTCCCTCAGTCTTTGGGAATGCAGGCATCCACTTGCATGTAAATTAATACCTTTGCAGAATGGAAATGAGGTAGCCAGAAAAGTCCTTTCATTTCTTGAGTCCAATAAGGAAATAAGTTCCTTTTCCTAATTATATATTTGACCATAGTTACTGTTTTCAAACTTACATGGAAATACTCATTTTATGAGAAAGCATGCTTTCATGATCTCAGTAAATAAAACGGGGGCTTTGTTTCTCATGATTATACTATTTACATTAAACTGTGATTATCAGCTAGGGAGAAGAGTAGGTGTGCACACTTACTTTCTTCTTCGAGGAAGTTTTCAGCGGCTGATAGTAACCTTCTTCTGTCGTCTGGGTTTTCAATATTTAATTCAATGAGGTGACTCTCTTTTATATCCTTTAAATCTTCTAGAGTCTCATAACCATTGAGCAAAAGTGTTGAGGTATATTCCTGTGGGACAAAAAATATAATGCAAATTAGATTCAAATATTTTATTTCTAGTTCTCTTTAGATTTAAAGAAAGTATAGAGATGCATATAGGAACCAAAGGTGCCAATACAACTTTCGCTTAACTTCACTTGTATTCGTTTTTGACATATGAACTCCAGGGCTCTTCAATGGTTGTGTTGTGTAATTCTCGCCTTTTGGAAGGCCAAATGTAAAGAGGAATTAATTACCTTAAGCTATACAATTCCAAATCCTGGATCCATTAAATAGTTGGATCATGCATCCCATTTGGAAATTTTTCACTTCTCAACTAACTGAATTGGCAGAACTAGCATTGCTTTAAGTCTGTCAATAAAATGCCTCTAGCAGAGTAGCATGCTACAGTTATATTTCAGAATCTACATCTCTTCTTGTTTTCATGATTGCAAAAGCATCTGCTCTCAAAATGTTCTTGGGGTAGGTTAAAAAATGAGTTTGAAACAGATGTAATTCTGTACAAAAAAGTGGGTGTAGCATTTTGGTTGAAAGGCATTATATAAACCAAAGGAATTCAAGACTTTCTACTTAATTGAAAACTTTTACTAAGCATAGAAGCACTGTAGTTGGGGCAAGAATTGTTTTCTCAGCATGTATATTTTGTTCATCATTTGAATCAATATATATTAGTTTAAAATTCATAGGTTTCTGATTTCAAAGTCTGTATGTTATTTTGAAACTTCTATCCTCTCGAACAAAATAAAAATATTAAATGAAGTTGAGTGCTTTTTCAACTTCCTCAGATTCCTCCCTCATTTTACTTGATCTAATTTCAATATCCTTATTTTAATTACTAAAATAGAATAAGAGGAAGTCTAAAAGTTTTAAGTAATCAGGAAGAACTTATGACTAGCCCTTTTTAAAAAAAAAAAAAAAAAAAGGGGAAGAAAAGCAAGAAGAGTGACAATTCTTTCTTTAGAAAAGTATATTCTTAGCACTGAATTAGAATAAAGAAACACAAATTCCTGTTCTGACATATAACCATGTAACTGCGGGTTCTTGGGGAAGTCATTTCAGTCTCTTAGAGTTTGGTTTTCTCACAGGTCACAGAACAAACAAGATGCAGAGGCAAGGCGCTAACCCGTACATTCTCATAGGAATATCCCATTTGAGGTGCACCAATAGTAATATAAGAAGGCTTAGATACTGTGTGTACAGACAGGAACATAACTAGATAATTCAGAAAAAAACAATTAAGAAAAGTGTAATTGACTATTGTCTTGATGAATTTTGAAAACTATCAAAGTACTTCTCAGTTAATTTTAGAAATGGATTGCAAAACTGTAAATTGATTGATACTAGATGTATTATATGTACACACCATTTAACAAGGTAGATATTTCAAAAGATATTTGGTAATATAACAAGAAAATAATAATTGGGTTATAAATACAGACAACACAGTTTCCTTAACACAATCATTATGGGGCTTGATGATCACCGTTTCCCTCAAATTATTTTTAAAATAATTACATTCAGTTATCTTCTCTCAACTTGATTTTGACCTCTGCTTTGTAGAAAATACATTTCTCTTTTCATTTTTCCTTTCACTTTTTTAGACTTACTTTATTCCTTATATTCTCTTTACCATTCTCATTTAGACATTTTATTAGGGCCTTTTATTCTCCTAGATATTTTTCATTGTTCATTGCATTTTCTCAACGTTCATCTCTATTGTCACTGCTAAATACTATTAAGGTATAGTCCAAGGGATATTAGATCAAGACTTGTCCTTGCATAAAAAAAATGTCATAAAGGAGAAATAAGAGCTCTTCTAGGAAAACAGGCTTTCCTTTGCTTCTAAGTCTTGTATTTTTAAGCAACGCAACACAAATACTGATCCACTCCCTTCAATTTTTCCATTTACATGCCACCAAAAGCAAACAGGACATAGATTTGCTCACCTGAAGATGAATCCTCTCTAGGAACTCCTGCAGAGTCTTGGATTTTTCACTGCTACTCCTTCGGTTTGCCTTTATTTTCTTGGGGGCTGCTTCTTCTTCTGAGATGACATCCACATAAATGAATTTGAAGTTTCCCACTTTATTGTTCAACATTCCCGTCCACATCCCCATTGGTGTTTTGCAGATAATGTCTATGATGTCTCCTTTCTAAGGACGAAGAAATCCATAAACATTAGGCTTCAGAGAACTATGGTGCTATACAAATTGGTAGAAAGAATGAAATCATAGGAAACTAGGATAATGAGGACATTATGCTAAAGCGGTTCAGATATAACAGAAACAAATCTAAACATTCACTTCTTTCAAAAGTTCAGGCTGGTGGCATGGTGGGTCATGCTTATAATCCCAGCACTTTGGGAGGCCAAGGTGGGAGGATTGCTTGAGGCCAGGAGTTTGAGACTAGCCTGGGTGACAAAGTGAGATCCCATCTCCACAGTTTTTTTTCTTTTAATTAGCCTGGCATGGTAGCATGCATCTGTAGATTGAGGTGGGAGGAGTTCAAGGCTACAGTGAGCTGTAATCATGTCACTGCACTCCAGCCTGGGCAACACAGTGAGATCCCATCTTAAAAAAAAAATTCAAAGAAGTTATGTACTAGTTACAATGAAGAAAACTTCAACATTCTTGACAAAAAGCTCTCACATAGTTCGATGACATGTTTCTGTTTCTGTTATTGTATCAATTTATCAACTTATAACTGTAGAGCGCAGTGTAATTTACAAAACACTTTTGCCTACTCTAAGTTATTTTTGCTCACAACACACCTCTTAGATACATAAAGGGGGTATCATCATTATTAATTTAAATATTACAGAAAAAGAAACAGAGATATTAAATGACTTCTGAAGAGCTTGCAGGAAGTTAACGGCAGAACAGAACTCAAGTCCAAGTTATCTGAACTAAAAAATGATGCTCTTTTTATTTATACTGTCAAAGTAATATATATGTAACAAAGCTCAAGTTATCATTCCTGGAAGTGCTCCCCAGCTGGGGAAGGAGATGAAACAGAAGTCTGTTACTCTATGTATTTCTAGTGTATCTGAAAAATTTATCTACGGTATAAAATAAACCCATTTCAAGAATTTCATCCATCTAAAATAAAGAAATTTTGCAGAATTCACATAAAAGTATGTGTGCACTGAGGATAAATTACGCTACTTAATTCCTTTTAAGGTATTCATGCTTTCCTCTTATTAAGAAGAGATAGCACTTAGATTGAGCTCACAGCAAAGTTTAGATTGAAGTGTGAATGAATCATATTAGTATGGACAAACCAATTGGTGTTTTTCTTTACTCACATCTAAGACCATAATTAACTATAGGCTGTCAGTTATTGGCAAGGGTAGAAAACCTCATGGGGATGTTTCTTTGTAAAGAAAATTTATTTCTATGCAAATATGATGTCTATGTTCAAGAGTTATAGTTCCTCCTTTGAGACTTAAAACTTTCTGCCTCAGAGAGGACTTTACAGATTCTAATATTTTAGCCCCTTTTAAGTGTCTACCCTCAAACAAAGCATCAAGCCTGCTACTAAAAGTACTTTTTTCTTGCTGCTCTGGGAATGTGTGTTCTTCCATCTAAAAAACAAATTTTATTTGTAATGGTATAATTCACCATGACTGAAATATCTGGTCTACCTCGTGATCATCTGTCTGTTTAGTCTTGTGAACTGTTAGACTGGGTCTTTCTGCCTTTAACAAAAGGGAATCAAATCATAGGTTGGATGGTATCAGCTAGGGAGACTGAGAAGTTCTCCTGAAGCTCTAGAAAGTTGCTAGGCATGGAAAAAACCCTTTACTGCATCCTTCCTATTATCCTTGAAACTTGTAAATTTGCAACTTTAGCCTTTACAGGTATATACTTGCACATTCCAGGAAAGCCCACAGGTCATCAAGCAAAGACTCAATTTCATTTTGGATAAGACCCTTGATGGAAATAATAGTATTTCAATTTTCATGGGTAACTGGGGAATTCCTCTTGTGTCCTCTAAGAGCTCCACAAAAACTCACCTCAGGCAGCAGCAGCAGTGGTACCCTGGCATGGTATTGTAGGGAAGTTGAAAGGCTATCCTGAGTCAAACTGTGTTGTGTTTATTTCCTTCTACTGCTCTCTCCCACAATGGTTACTAGGTTATGGATATCCTTTCCCCAAGACTTGAACTTAGACATCAGATCATTCCATATACATAACTAAAGAGCTTAGTATGGGGAACAGTGCATTTTTTATTCTCCAGTTGAGCTTACTCTGATTTAATAGCATGGAAGGGATCAAGAGAAGGGCTGAAGACTTTAAATGTTAAATAATAATATAAATACTCCATAATATATCATAATTATTAGTTAACATTGGTTTAGTGTTAACAATATAGCACATTCATACTTTATGTCCTTTGACTTTTAGCACTTTGTGATACTAGAAAGGAATAATTTAACATCTATGAATTCTTTTAGCACAAAACCTTCTGTTTGTGCCATTGTAACCGACCCCTCTCCTTGAGTGTGAGCAGGATTATGAAAATGATGGATTTCACACTCATGATTATGTTACCCTTATATGATAGGGGGGACTTTGCAGATCCAATTAGGGTACTGAGTTATTTGATTTTGAATTAACTGAAAGGGAGATTATCTTGGTTGGTGTGACAAATCAGGTAGGATCCCTTAAAATAAAGATTAAAGCCTGAGCGAGCTTTTCCCTGCTCATCCTGAAAGAGCAAACTGCTGTATTGTAGAGAGGGCTCTGGCTGGTGGGATCTAGAGGCTGAGAATGGCCTCCAGTTGACATCCAGCAAGAAAATGGGGTCCTCAGTCCTACAACCACAAGGAACTGAATTCTGCCAACAGCCAGTGAACTCAGAAGAGAACCCTGAGCCTCCGGTGAGATCACAGCTTGCTTAGAATTCAACTGAGCCATGCCCACAATTATGACCTATAGAAACTGAGTTTGTGTTGTTTCATGCCTCTGAGTTTGAGGTAATGTGTTACACAGCAATAGAAAATGAATACAGAGGATAAGAAGAGGGAATTCAGGAGGGAATATCACTGGGAGAAAGGTCTCTGGTTACTCATAGCAACCAACTTAGAAAGTGCTAGACATTTCCGGGGCATCATGGCAGACGGGAGGCAGGACCAGGTTGCAGCTCCAACTCGAGCAGACAAAGGAGTGTGTGGACACTCACATCATGAATTTTTGCTTCAGAACGATTGCAGAAATAACTCAGGAAACCTGGGAGGACTCACAGACCCCCTGAAGGAAGTGGATTCCTCCTTCAGTAAACAGGAGACAACCCAAATACTGCGCTGGTATCCACAGTTGAGAGGCCCACAGACAGTTAACATCACAAGACTCTGTGCAGACAACCCTTAGTACCAGTCTAGAGCCTGGTAGACTTGTTGGGTGGCTAGCTGTAGAAGAGAGGTAACAATCATTACAGATCGCTCTCAGGAAGCCTCATCCATAGGAAAAGGGGGAGAGTACTACATCAAGGGAACAGCCTGTGGGACAAAAGAATCTGAACAACAGCCTTCAGCCCTAGACCTTCCCTCTGACAGCGCCTACCCAAATGAGAAGGAGCCAGAACACCAACTCTGATAACATGACAAAACAAGGTTCTTTAATACCATCAAAAAGTCACACTAGCTCACCAGCAATGGACCCAAACCAAGAAGAAATCCCTGATTTACCTTAAAAAGAATTCAGGAGGTTAGTTATTAAACTAACCAGGAGGCACCAGAGAAAGGTGAAGCGCAATGTAAGGAAATCCAAAAAATGATACAAGAAGTGAAGGGAGAAATATTCAAGGATAGATAGCATAAACAAAAAACAATCAAAACTTCAGGAAACAATGGACACACTTATAGAAATGCAAAATGCTCTGGAAAGTTCCAGCAATAGAATCGAATAAGTAGAAGAAAGAAATTCAGAGCTCGAAGGCAAGGTCTTTGAATTAATCCAAACCAACAAAGACAAAGAAAAAAGAATAAGAAAATGTGAACAAAGCCTCCAAGAAGTCTGGGATTATATTAAATGACCAAACATAAGAATAATCCGTGTTCCTGAGGAAGAAGAGAAATCTAAAAGTTGGGAAAACATACTTGAAGGAATAATCAAGGAAAACTTCCCTGGCCTTGCTAGAGATCTAGACATCCGAATACAAGAAACACGAAAAGCACCTAGGAAATTCATTGCAAAAGGATTATTGCCTAGGCACATTTTCATCAGATTATCTAAAGTTGAGACAAAGGAAAGAATCTTAAGAGCAATGAGACAAAAGGATCAGGTAACCCATAAAGGAAAACCTGTCAGATTAACAGCAGATTTCTCAGCAGAAACCCAACAAACTAGAAGGGATTGGGACCCTATCTTCAGCCTCCTCAAACAAAACAATTATTAGCTAAGAATTTTGTATCCAGCGATATCAAACTTCATATATGAAGGAAAGATACAGTATTTTTCAGACGAACAAATGTTGAGAGAATTCGTCACTACCAAGCCACTAAAAGGAGCTCTAAATCTTCAAACAAATCCTGGAAACACATCGAAACAGAACCTCTTTGAAGCATAAATCTCACAGGACCTATAAAACAAAAGTACAATTTAAAATGCACACACACACACACAAAATGTATGCAGGCAACAAAGAGCATGATGAATGGAATAGTACCTCACATCTCAATACTAACATTGAATTAAATAGCCTAAATTATCCACTTGAAAGTTACAGAATTGCAGAATGGATAGGATTTCACAAACCAACTATCTGCTGCCTTCAAGAGACTCATCTAACACGTAAGGACTCACATGAACTTAAGGTACAGGGGTAGAAAAAGACATTTCATGCAAATGTACACCAAAAGTGAGCAGGAATAGCTATTGTCATATCAGACAAAACAAACTTTAAAGTAACAGAAGTTAAAAACGACAAAGAGGGACATTATACAATGATAAAAAGGCCTTGTCTAGCAGGAAAATATCACAATCCTAAACATGTATGCACCTAAGACTGGAGCTCCCAAATTTGAAAAACAATTACTAATAGGACTAAGAAATGAGATAGACAGCAACATACTAATAATGGGGGACTTCAATACTCCAATGACAGCACTAGACAGGTGATCAAGACAGAAAGTCAACAAAGAAACAATGGACTTAAATTATACCCTGGAACAAGTAGACTTAACAGATATATACAGAACATTCTGTCCAACAACCTCAGAATATACATTGTATTCAACAACACATGGAACTTTCTCTAAGATAGACCCATATGATAGGCCAAAAAATGAGTCTCAATAAATATAAAACAATTTAAATTTATCAAGCACTCTTTCAGTCTACAGTGGAATAAAACTGGAAATTAACTCCAAAAAGAACCTTCAAAACCATGCAAATACATGATCCTTGGGTAAAAAATGAAATCAAGATGGAAATTAAAAAATTATTTGAACCGAACAACAATCGTGACATGACCTACCAAAACCTCTGGGACACAGCAAAGGTGGTGCTAAGAGGAAAGCTCATAGCCCTAAACACCTACATCAAAAAGTCTGAAATAGTCCAAACGGACAATCTAAGGTGACACTTCAAGGAAAGAGAGAAACAAGAACAAACCAAACTCAAAAACAGCAGAAGAAAGGAAATAACCAAGATCAGAGCAGAACTAAATAAAATTTAAGCAAAAACAATACAAAAGATAAATGAAACAAAAAGCTGTTTTTTGAAAAGATAAACAAAATTAATAGACCATTAGTAAGAATTCAAATAAGCTCAATAAGAAATGAAACAAGGGATATTACAACCGACACTACAGAAATACAAAAGATCATTCAAGGTTACTATGAACACCTTTACATGCATAAAGTAGAAAACCTGGAAAACATGGATAAATTCCTGGAAAGATGCAACCCTCCTAGCTTAAATCAAGAAAAATTAGATACCCAGAACACACCAATAACAACCAACGATATTGAAATGGCAATTTAAAAATTACCAATAATAAAAAAGTTGAGGACCAGACCGATTCAGAGCAGAATTCTATCAGACATTCAAAGAAGAATTGGTACCAATCCTATTGACACTATCCCACCAGACATAGAAAGAGGGAACCTTCCCTACATCATTCTATGAAGCCAGTATCACCCTAATACCAAAACCAGGAAAGAGGATAACCAAAAAACAAAACTACAGACCAATATCCTTGATTAACATAGATGCTAAAATTCTTAACAAAATACTAGCTAACTGAATTCAGCAACATATCAAAAAGATAATCCACCATGATCAAGTGAGTTTAATACCAGGGATGCTGGGATGCTTTAACATATGCACGTTAATAAATGTGATACACCACATGAACAGAATTAAAAACAAAAATCACATGACCATCTCAATAGGTGCAGAAAAAGCATTAGACAAAATCCAGCATTTCTTCATGATTAAAACTCTCAGCAAAATAGGCATACAAGGGACATACCTCAATACAATAAAAGCCATCTATGACAAACCCACAGTCAACATAATACTGAATGGTAACAAGGTGAAAGCATTCCTTTTGAGAACTGGAACAAGATAAGGATGCCCACTCTCACCATTCCTCTTCAACACAGTACTGGAAGTCCTAGCCAGAGCAATCAAAAAAGAGAAAGAAATAAAGGGCATCTAAATCATTAAAGAGGAAGTCAAACTGTCACTGTTTTCTGATGATATGATCATTTACCTAGAAAACCATGAAGACTCTTCCAGGAAGCTCCTAGAACTGATAAAAGAATTCAGCAAAGTTTCTGGATACAAAATTAATGTACACAAATCAGTAGCTCTTTTATACCCCAACAGCAATCAAGCTAAGAATCAAATCAATAATTCAACCCCTTTTACAATAGCTGCAAAAGCAAAACAAAACAAAGCAAAACAAAAAAACAACTTTGGAATATACCTAACTAAGGAGGTGAAAGACCTCCACAAAGAAAACTACAAAGCACGGCTGAAATAAATCAGAGATGGCACAAACAAATGGAAACATGTTCTATGCCCATGGATAGGTAGAATCAATATTGTGAAAAGGACCATACTGCCAAAAGCAATCTACAAATTCAACAGATTTCCCATCAAAATACCACTATCATTCTTCACAGAATTAGAGAAAACAATTCTAAAATTCATATGGAACCAAAAACGAGACTGCATAGCCAAAGCAAGCTTGAGCAAAAAGAACAAATCTGGAGGCATCACATTACCTAATTTCAAACTATACTATAGGCTATAGTCACCAAAACAGCATGGTACTGCTACAAAAATAGGCACATAGACCAATGGAACAGAAAAGAGAACCCAGAAATAAATCTAAATACTTAACAGCCAACTGACTTTTGAAAAAGCAAACAAAAACATAAACTGGGGAAAGGACACCCTTTTCAACAAATAGTGCTAGGATAATTGGCTAGCCATATGTAGGAGAATGAAACTGGATCCTCAACTCTCACCTTATACAAAAATCAACTCAAGATGGATTCAGGACTTAAATCTAAGATCTGAAACTATAAAAATTCCAGAAGATAACATTGGAAAAACCTTTCTAGACATTGGCTTAGGCAAGGATTTCATGACCAATGACCCAAAAGCAAATGCAATAAAAACAAACATAAATTGCTGAGACTTAATTAAACTAAAAAGCTTTTGCATGGTAAAAGAAACAATCAGCAGAGCAAACAGACAGCCCACAGAGTGGGGAAAAATTTTCACAATCTATACGTCCGACAAAGGACTAATATCCAAAATCTACAATGAACTCAAATCAACAAGAAAACAAACAAACAATGCCATCAAAAAGTAGGCTGAGGACATGAATAGACAAGTCTCAAAAGAAGACATACAAATGGCCAACAAACACATGAAAAAATGCTCAACATCACTAATGATCAGGGAAACGCAAATCAAAACCACAATGTGATACCACCTTACTCCTGCAAGAATGGCCATAATCAAAAAATTAAAAAACTGCAGATGTTAGCATGGATGTAGTGAAAAGGGAACACTTCTACACTGCTGGTGGGAGTGTAAACTAGTACAACCACTATGGAAAACAGTGTGGAGATTCTTTAAATAACTAAAGTAGAACTACCATTTAATTCAGCAATCCGACTGCTAGGTATCTACGCAGAGGAAAAGAAGTCACTATACGAAAAAGATACTTGCACACACATGTTTGTGGCAGCACAATTTGCAATTGCAAAAATGTGGAACCAACTCAAACGCCCATCAATCAATGAGTGGATAAAGAAACTGTGGTATAGGCTGGGCGTGATGACTCATGCCTGTAATCCCAGCATTTTGAGAGGCTGAGGTGGGTGGATCACAAGGTCAAGAGATCGAGACCATCCTGGCCAACATGCCGAAACCCCATCTCTACTAAAAATACAAAAATTAGCTGGGTTGTGGTGGCCTCCAGCTACTTGGGAGGCTGAGGGAGGAGAACTGCTTGAACCCAGGAGGCAGAGGTTGCAGTGAACCAAGATCGTGCCACTACACTCCAGCCTGGTGACAGAGCAAGACTCCATCAAAAAAGAAAAGAAAAGAAAAGAAAACCATGGTGTATGTATACATACAATGAAATATTACTCAGCTATAAAAAGGAATGAATTAATGGTATTCACTGTGACCTAGATGGGACTGGACACTATTATTCTATGTAAAGTAACTCAGGAATGGAAAATCAAACATCATATGTTCTCATTCATAAGCAAGAGCTAAGCTATGAAGACGAAAAGGCATAGGAATGACCCAATGGACTTTGGGGACTTGGGGAAAGGATGAGAAGGTGGTGAGGGATAAAATACTACAAATAGAGTGCAGTGTATACTGCTTGGGTGATGGGTGCACCAGACTCTCACAAATAACCACTAAAGAACTTAATCATGTAATCAAACACCACCTGTTCCCCAATAACCTATGGAAATAAAAATTAAAAAAGTACTGGAATTTCCTGGCCACGTCTGGTTCCCAAGGCCTTTGCTCAGCTGGGCTCTTGCCTGACATTTGCACCTTTTCTCCCTCTCTCTTCATTATTTCTATTCCTGCAAGTATCAGGCAGAGTTGAGCACCTTCAGCAACTGTGAGGCTTTGGTTTTCAGGAAAATGGAGAGAATTCTTTCCTCCCTGATAGACTCTGAACCTGAATCATCTACATAATAACAACTTACACTAATAGCCTGAACAGACTGATACCCCGCCTCCACCTCACATATTTTATTCAAATTCTTAGCACTGTAAGCGAGCCTCCACTTCTACTGTTGGGAAGAACATACTCACACTCTGTTCTCCCACTGCTTATACTTGCTGAAACAGATCATATAATCAGCATTTGACAAACCATTCAGAAGGGGGGATATGATGTCCTCTCACCTTGATTTTGAGGGAGTCAGTGTCATAGGGACTTGGCGTGAAATCCGTATGCACTCTGGCGCGACCGCAGAATGGTCCTGAATAGGGGCCATCGTCATCCAGTCGAAAGCTGTCCCGGTTACTCGTACCATCTGAACAGCTTGTTACGCCACCTGATGAAAGCAGAAGTTCGCAGTTGTCATTGAAGACTTGTAACATTCTGGACCATCATCTGGACACAACTAAGTATTGATCATCCTGGACCGCTGGATGCCAGGCTCAGGAGGAGGTTCTAATTGACCCATCCTGGTGTCCCTCTCCCAGTTGGTCTCAGTCAGTGACGTCTGTCCTCTGAGTCATTTCTAACCTTTTTCCTGACGATCTGGCCACTCTCTCCTCTACCACCAACCCAAGTACCCTCTCACTTCATTCTCCATAATCTGACCCAGGACATAGTGTACTAAGTATTGGACACTTGCCAAAAGCATGACATTACAAAGTTCCCTGCAACTTATCACAAGACTTCTTCCCCAGAGTTCCCACTGTGTACCAAAGGCCATTCTGAGGCCATATTTTTGACATAACAGGTGGCACTTTTGCTTGTTGTATGAGTGTAAGGGAAGGAGAAAGTGTGTCTGAATATCTGCACCACCATGTGGTTTGAAACTTCTAAACTGGGCCTTTAAAACTGCTCCAAATCCTTGTTGTCTGCTCCTCTTATTTTTGATCTTAAACTTCAGGAAAAAGAGAAAAGAGAGCATTTTGTCACCTCACTGGGAACAAGAATGGCTCCCAGTGGAAGTAACTCTCCTCCCCTACCCTCATACTCAGTCATCACTTCATGTCTTCCTTCAGTCTAACCTTTCATCACTCTCTTCAATGAGGGAATAGCCCACGTTTCACTACCACGCATTGTGGAAATAAGGTAAAGCTCCTTCAAGATGCTCCATATTGTATGTGAAGTGATGGAAAACACAGAGGAGTTGCATTTAATCACACAAATTAAGTGGTATATGGTAATAGTAAAATGAACCACCATCTCTTCACACCCTGCCTTCCATGACAACTCCAGACCAGGGCTTTTCGCAGTCCATTCTAGTTAATAAAATTCTCCCCACATCTAGCATCACAATATAGAGTTTTAAAACTTCCAGCAGAAATGAATACTAATGAGATCTGAATTTCATACATGCAAAAAAAAAATTCTTTAAATGTTTCTGTGTTAGCTTTTGTCACAAAATAACTATTCTACAGCCAATAGGAAAATAGGAATAAAACTCAGGATATTTGAAACATCTGGTCTTTGCCATACATGTTCAAATAACAGAAGCAGTTGATTTAAAAGGAAATGGAAAATAAACTTTGCAAAAACATTTAAAAGCCCTGAAAAGATTAGAGAGATGTATAACAGTCTACATATAAAAAGTCATAAGGCACCCTGCAATATCAATCGTTTCATCCAAATATTGTAGCTGGAAATGTGACTAAATTCTGAGTGATTTCCTTCTTAGAAAAAATATTGATCTTCATTAGAAAATCCTTGTTGGTTACTTATGGATCCCGTTTTGTCACCTAATGGTGATAGTCCTACCATTTATTATTTGCATATTGCTTCACTCTTTACTCGTTCATGCTGGGTTAAGATCTAAAAAGTAAATGTCAGTAAAGTAAATTGATGCAAATGTGCTACATTTTTCAGAGTACTTCAGGAGAAAAGGAAAGTGGTGGGGGGAGAAAGACGGGGACACAGGGAAGAGGGAGGGAGAAAGAAAGAGACAGAGAACAGAACAGAAAATAAATTTCATTTATCTGAATACTTCAAGTCATTTTAAAATATTTCGGCTCAAGATAAAGCTGGCTCCCTCCAACAAGGATTTTTATTTTAAAGATGCATATTTAATCTCCTAATATGACTTTTTTGAGGCATATCCCCAAAAGCCCCGTTGACTACAGTGTTAAAAGTTTTAACACAGTATATACCTGTGTCAAATATATTATGTATTATTTAAACACCAGCAACTCTATATAGATTTAATATATCTTACATTTTTACCATTTCTCTTATCAAGTAGCTGGAACCTCATTGCTAATTTAACTTGTTTTTTAATTGATTTAACCCGGACCTCACACCCAGGATCTCATCCCTGATTCATTAGCCTTACTTGATGAGCTCTGTCCACTGTAGAGACTATCCATGGAGTCACTGGCTTTGAGGGACACCTTCTCTGTGTGGGTCCCAATCACAGGGTCACTGTTTCTATATGGGTGGGCGTTCTCTCCGTCTTCCTCATCCTTCAGAAAACATATCAGAGGTTAGGTACAGAGAGAAGATTTCCACGGAGATGTTCATTGTGTATATTGATTTAACAGGCAAGACATATTTTAGCAATAAAATACTTAAGGATACATAAGGATAAAATACGAAAGTAGTTAATCTTCAGTTCAATTTCTAGCAAAACCTTTTACAATATACTTGGAAAAATTATTCAGATGACACATTCTTTTTGTAGAATTCAGTTGAAATTATAATGGCTCATTTTTACAAACTAGGATGAATATCATATCAATATTATTTAATCAAAAGTGTTAGATTTATTGACATCTATGGTTTATCTTTTAAAGCACTTTTGCTTCTTCATGTTGTCCTTATCCTTTATTTAACACCATTACTAATCCATTGAGATCTGATCCTACAAGCTTAAACTCTGCATAGTTGTTTCATGTCAGTTATTTGCACCCTACCAGATCACTAGATATGAATAAAACATGTGCATTTTGCAATTCTAAAGCAAAGCTTATCTAAGAAGCTTTACAAATCTAATACCGTGCTTGCCACCTAGTCAAGTGAGAAGCAAATCTTGCATAAAATTAGAAAAGACAGACAATTTCAAAACAAATTATATTTTCTTGAAAACATCTCCAATGTTTTCCATATTTCAATAGTTTGGATTAAACCTATGAATTTCTTAATATTCATCAGAATGTAATTCAACATTCTTTATTTGTGAGCATTTCTAAACACTGATAAAACTTCAGAATATACATACGATATACACTCAGTTTGATTCTCCACTTTTATCCATTTCTTTATTCATTCAGTCATTCAACACAATTTTATGGAACACCTCCTAGGTACTGGGCAATGTTCTGGGAACCAGGGATTTTCATGGTGAACAAGGTAACAGAGTGCTTGCTATAATGAAGGATATTCTATTGTGTTAGCTCTGTGTGTGTGTGTGCACGCGTGCGTGTGTGTGTCTGTGTAGAGTATTTGGGGAGGTGTGTATAAACACAATAAGATAATTTCAGAGAATAGTAAGTGTTATGAAAGACATAAAACTGGGTGATGTGAGAGAATTTGTTGCTGAGGTTAGGGTTACAGGTTGGCTGATTTAAATAGAGTATCCTACAAAGACCTCTGCCATACAGTAACATATGCCCTGAATTATTGACCTAAATGATAAGAAAATGTAACTTATGTGAAGCTTTGGAGACAGTTTTCCAAGCAAAAGGAACAGCAAGAGCAAAATAATTGAACTCAGAATTATCTTGGGTTATGCAGGGGAAAACAGCAAGGCTAATGTAGTGAGACAAAGGAGAATATTAGAGTGTGAGTTTAGAGAAGCAGACTGGAGCCACATCAAGAAAAGCTTCATAGACCATGTGTGGTGGCCATGGAAATGTGCCACTTAGATCTCTTGCTGCGGGGTCCCTTCTTTACTGACAGCCCCAGGACTACCCCTCTGTATCCATCACTTCGTTGGCACTAAAGCCATGCTCCCTGTTAGTAACTGAAAAAGCAGGGGTATTGTTTGAGCCCATTCTAGTGGAATGGAGGGTTCCTGTAACGGAAAACTTTAGTATAACAATCCCCCATCAATCTGACCAAAGCTTTCTCAGAATTCTGCTGAAGTATGAGACTCTCTCTACCTGATTCTTCTTCCTTTTCCTTATCCTTTTATAGATGTCAGGTTTGCATTGCAGTCTAAAGGCTTTCTCTTAAGCCTTCCTAGCATTTCTTCCCATAAATCTGTCTGTGGTGTTTCTACTCCTTTCTTGGGATCTGCTTCTCAGAGGACTAGAATGAACACAGCAAGTAAAGGGGTGCACTATGAAGACACTGAAATTTTAACCATGATCTGATTTCCACTTGTCAGAGATATTTCTGGATTTCATATGGAGAATAAATTTTATGGGGGAAAGAATAAAAAGAATGGAAAGCAGTTACGGGATTATTATAATAATCCAGGAAAGAAAGGTTGGTGACTTAGTCTAAAGCAGGAATAGTTTACATGGAGAAATTAGGGAGTTTATATATACTTGGTAATACAGTTCAGATAATTTACTGATGAATTAGTGTGAAAAGTGAGAAAAAGAAGGAATTTAGGGTGATTCTTAGTTTTTCTTTTCTTTCTTCCTCTTTTTTATATTTTTGCTTTTATTTATTTTGAAGATCAGTGTTGTCTGCTGCCACTGGGAATACTGGATGAGAAAACCATTTTTTTTGTAAAAGTGTAGAGAATCAATGTATTAGCTTTGGATCTATTAGGTTTTGGATGTCTACTGGACAGCTAAATGAGGATATCAAAGAAACAATTGATTGTATTAATATGGCAGATAAGTGAAGAGGTCATAGCTAGAGATACAGTTGTGAAAAACGAAGTCATGAGAGCAGATGAGCTGACTTAAGGGGAGAGTGTAGATTCAGTGGTGCATCCAGGAACAAGCCTCAGGAAGATCAGATGTTTCGAGGGATGAGAAAGAAAGCAGAGTCAAGAAAGGAAGCTATGAGGAAAAAGAAATGTCAGAAGCATGCCCAGTCAAAAACAAGAGAAGTGGATGTTTTATATGTAAGAAAATCAGCACTTGAGTCAAATACAGTTGAAAAGTAGTAAGGAGAAAGAAAAGTGACCATTGGACTTGGCAACACAGAGGTCACAACTGATGGTGACAGCTATTTTAATGGAGTACTGGGGACAAGCCCTATTGAAGTGGGTTGAAAAAGAGAATGGACATAAGACATAAAAATCAATAACGTAGAATTGAGAGCCCATAAGTAAACCCACTTATTTATGATCCATATATTTATGACAATATATTTGTGGTCAGCTGATTTTAACAAGAGTGCCAAGACAATCAAATAGGGAAAGAATAGTCTTTTCAACAAATGCTTTTAGGACAACTGTATATCTACATGCAAAAGAATGAAGGTGGACTCTTCCTATATACTATACAGTAAAATTATCTTGAAATAAATCATACACCAAAATTTAAGAGATTATTGGCCTCTTAGAAAAAAACATAGGAATAAATCTTCATTACATTAAGTTAGACAATGGTTTCTTAAATATGTTACCAAAAGCACAAGTGACCAGAAAAAAGATAATCGGACTACAATAAAATTAGAAACATTTGTGCTACAAACAATACTATCAAGAAAATAAAAACACAGTCCACAGAATTGGAGAAAATACATTATATTGCAAGTCATATATCTGATAAAATCTTGCATCCGGAATATATAAAAAACATTTAAAACTCAACAATAAAAAGATAAATAACCCAATTAAAAATGAACAATGGATTTGAAAAACACTTCTCCACAAAGATAGATAAATGACTAAAAAGCACATGAAAAGATTCTCGACATTGTTAGTCATCAGGGAAATGTAAAGTACAACCAAATGTAAATCAAAATCACAATGAGATTCCACTTCACATCCACTAGGATGCGTAGTACTAAAAAGACAGACAATAACAAGTGTTGACAACAATGTAGAGAAATTGAAACCCTCATACATTGCTGGTGGGAATGTAAAATGATGCAGCTGCTTAAAAGACAATTTGCCAGTTTCTCTATTAGACATGGAGTTACCATATATCCAAGAGAAATAAAAAAATATTTCTGCACAAAAAATTGAACAGAAGTATCTGTAGCAGTGTTATTCATAATAGCCAAAAAGTGAAAGCAACCCAAGTGATCACTAAGTGATAAATGGATAAATTAAATGTGGTCCATCTATAAAAGGAGAAATATTATTTGGCAATAAAAAGGAATGACATACTGTCACTTGCTACAAAAATAAGGACATGTTGTTCTTCACATTGCTCTTCACATCACATTCTAGATGCATGATTTTTTTTTTTTTTTTTTTTTTTTGAGACACAGTCTTGCTCTGTTGCCAGCCTGGGGTACAGTGGCGCAATCTCGGCTCACTGCAACCTCTGCCTCTGGGTTCAAGTGATTCTCCTTCCTCAGCCTCCCGAGTAGCTAGGGCTACAGGCGTGCACCACCATGCCCAGCTAATTTTTGTATTTTCAGTAGTGACGGGGTTTCACCATGTTGGCCAGGCTTGTTTTGAACTCCTGACCTCAGGTGATCTTCCCGCCTCGGCCTCCCAAAGTGCTGGGATTACAGGCATGAGCCACCACACCCGGCCAATGCATGATCTTTCTGAGTGTCAGTTTCTTCTGTTAAAATGAAAGTAATACTTCCTTCCAGCCAACTTCTGGGCATAATGACTGAGGAAGAAAACAAATGCTTAAGTACTTCATGAAGTACCAAGCACTTCTATACTCTAGCTGAATAGTTTAAGAAAGTTTTAGTAGAAAAATACAAACGATTATCAGAGAATATTTACCTTTTCCTCAGAAAGGGCTTTGATGTACTTTTTACCAACTTTTTTCTTCATTGTCCATGAAATAGCTCTCATTTTTTTACCCAAACCTCCTCCATTATTTGAAGCTTTACTTGGTTCTCCACCTTCATTTGTGGGATCTCCTTCATGTACCTAGTTTAGCATTTTTACAAAAGATAAAATAATAAAGGAATAAAAAATACTGATCTGAAATCATTGTTACAGAGAACATTCTGAGTTTGTGGACTTCGCATACATTCTGTGCAGCAGCCTCCAAAATTTCTAAAAATCTGGACATAACCCATATTTTTAAAGTTGTCCAGGCCTGGTTGCTTGAGTTACAAACTCAGAAAGTAAAACTTGTGATGTTAAAGGACTTGAGCCTCACATCTGCAACTCTTTTAGAGAATTTCGGCTATTTTTTAAATAGCTGTATTGACCAATCATTTTATTCCCTCTTCTTGAGATGAACAAATAAGATTAAATACTAGGTATAAGGAGTTCTTATGTCTACATAGGTGAAAAATATTTTATTGGAAGCTTTAGATAGGCTGGAGCATCTATCCGTGTTGAATAGACCTTAAAATACCCTCTTGCTTCTCATAGAAATTGAGATGATTGTGGTTAAAGAAGTTTTCGTGTTAATTAAATCCATTGAGAAATGCTAGAGTTTGTTTTCATCTTAGCGTGCACATTTCCCATATTGTCAAGCAATAGTATATATTAACTAGTTCCAGCCATTAGTACAGAAATCTTCATGTAATTCACATGCTAGATTAATCAAACATCTTTCTTGGTTGGACTGCTCTGGTCTTTGCTTAGGAATGCTGTTAAACCAATGCCTCAGAATAAAACACACTGTTCACAGCCACAAGACTCTATATATCATAACATAAAATAATGTTCTGTCAATATCATTCATATATTATGTGATATATATTACATTATATAGAATCTATATGAAATAAAATATCCTCACCACCCACCTTGCCCCTCGCTACTTCTCAAGTCTCCCTTACTCACTAGCGCAGTGGTTCTCAAAATATGATCCCTGGACCAGCAGCATCAGCATCACTTGGGAGCAGTTTGTGCCTTAGCAAGCTCTTCAAGTGATTCCGATACTCACTAAAGTTTGAAAACAACTGTAATAAAGTATTGCCATGCTAGCCCCCTTGCAGTTTCTCTATCAGGTTCTCACCAAGTTTGTATTTGCTTTTGCCATTGGCTTTCCCTAACTATCCAAGAATTTCTTCCTTCAGTCATCCAGGTATCTACTCACATGGTATATAATAGGAGAGCAATTTTCTGATTGATCACCCTCCACACTTCCATATGTCCTGTTTATTGGCCCCGATTAATGATTCCTCTAAGCAGTTAACATTACCCGATAATATGTTTGTTCATTTCATTATTGTCTGCATCTCCCACTATGATGCACGTTCCATGAGACTTGAGACTTGATCTGTTTTCTTTGAGTGTCTAGAGTACTTCCAGGCACATAGCTAGCACTTGATATTATTTCAGTAAATGAAACTTCTCATGTAGAACATTGCAGATTTTTTTTTTCTTGGAGGATATGTTTGGGTTACAAGTCCTAAAATACCTTATATTTGCAAGAAAGGAAACTTGAAGGACATCTAGTTTAACACTGTCCACGATTCCTGATAGGTGGACAGATAGTCATTCACTGAGTATAAAAAATGATGGGAAACTTCCCTTTAGTGAACTTGAATATTTTAATGCAAAAGTTTAACCACATAGCTAACATCATTATTAATCAATATTATATTTTGCTTCGTATCTTACCCCAAATTGCCTATGATAAATATGAATGGACAGCCAATTTAAACCCTCATTGCACTTTATTAATTTCTACATTCAAGGTTATAAAGGCAAAGATTCTTTGCTTAATTCAAAAACCCTGAATAAAATATAATTTGGAAGCACTTTAAAACTTCAGAGTTAGCCTTTTTCTTCTCTCTTCTTAAACTTTCTCTGTCTTCATTGTAAATTTGTTTTTCTAACATAAATAAGAAATATATTATTTAATTACTACTTGTGTTACCCTAGAATTTCTAAACTTCAGAAAGATGTACTATGAATATTTTTTCTGGTTTTTCTAGCATTATTTACAGAAGCTACAAAGAAACTACGTTTATGTCTTTTGAATGTTCACATTTTTCTATGCCTTTCTCCATAGACTGAATTAAATTTCTGTTTAAATATTACTTATGGTTTTGTTGTTGTCTTTTTAAGATTTGTCTTCCCCTATAAGCTCCAGGCATGAAGTAAGGATTTTATTGTGTTATTGCAACAGTACTTCCTGAGTGTCTAACGGAAAATCTGTCATAGAGTGGGTATTTTTTGAATGAATGCTGGATTTTTGAAAAATATGCACACTATTTTATTAGGTTCACTAAATTCTTTCACAAATTACTAGGCCACCATTATTAACCAATGAACCTGAATGAACATGAGCTATCTTGTATAGGTTAATACCAGAATTATAAACTAAACAGCAGTGGAATATATGTATGATTGTGGAGAATTAAAAATGTATACAAGATGCCAACTGAAAATAAAATTATATACAGTTTCTCTCTCTTTCCATATATATATACACACACACAAACACATGTATGTGGCTAGAGAGATTTATATGTATATATTACATTTATTACTCACCATTACGTAAATGTTGATTGACTATATAATTATGTACAAGTTTACTCATAAATGTGAATATATACATAATAAATTAATAAAAGGAATCATTATTAATATTACAATATTTTAAAATATTGCAGATAAATATATTTGAAAATAAGCATAAGATCTAAAAACCTATTGATCTAAAAAGAATATATTACCTGTGAGGTTGCTGAATCAGGTTCAATGGTAAACAGTATTTTCAGTTTTCTTAGTAGACACCCCTTCTCTGTACTATTTTATTAGCTGTTGTTGTACCTGTCATTAATCACTTAGCAAATGTGGCCCCTACTTTATGAGACAATATGGCAAACTTTGGAGTCAGAGAAGAGGTTGAGTTCTGCCTTTGTCACTTACTCACTCTGTAATTTAGAAGTAATTTTATTTGATGAAGCAAGCATATTTCTGCAATGGCAAAATAGATATACTAATAGTTCCTATGTTATAGACAGGTAAATTGTTATAAAGTTAGCATTGTGCTTATTTCATCATGAGTGCTCAATTAAATGTACATATTATTGAAATTATTATGCAAACTTAATTCTATGGGAAGTTTTTCTTAAGCTACAATTAAAATGTCCGTAGTTTACAAATGTGTAAGTAGCGCTCACCAATGGGATATTTCAGTGTACACTGAAGTGTGAGAGTCCAGTTGAGCAGCCGTATGCTCTCCTTAACAAATGTACAGTCGGGCCGCTTAATCTTATCTTGTTCTAATTTAAAGCAATTACAACTGACATAAACTTTTACATATATCTATCAAATAATGTGTATAAACACAATGTGTGTGTGTGTGTGTGTGTGTACACGTATATGTATACACACATTGTTTTATAGTAGAAATACTCAGGAAATTTGGAATTGTCAGTGTCACTTTGAATTCTATCTTTTCGGATTCATGTTTTGCTTTCCCAAACATCTGTTAGGCTTCTTAAAATAGGATTTTACTTTTAATGCCCAGCATGGTACTGGGTACTGATAGAGACGGGAAACAGCCAAGAGTCCTTTGCGAAACCTCGCCTTCAAGCCTGAAACAGCTTGAAGGATGAAAAACCAGACTGCTGATCCTGGATGAAGCTCACCCTTTCCCCACTGATTCTGTCTTAATAATGCCCACCTGTGCACTGGGGGAAGGGGTGGAGCTATGGGAAGTTCACGTGATTTGCTGCCCGGGGGGCGGGGGAGAGGGGGCCTGGCCTCTTTTGTTGCTATGTGGTGGCCTGGGATTCAATCTGTAAGGTAGGGGCCTGCTAGCAGGACTCTCCCTTCCTCCTTTTTTTTTTTTTTTTTTTCCTTTTCACGCAATAAACCCTGCCTTACTCACCCTACAATGTGTGTGTGTGCCTAAATTTTCCTGGTCGTGTGACAAGAACCCATTGCTTTCTACAACAGTACTAAATAATGGTTTGTTCACTTATCACAAAAATACATGCAAGGCTATAATTTTAAAATGTGTTTATTTTTCTTATTTTACTTTGCAAAAGTGACATTGTCTTCATAATATTTCATAATGTGTTTGCATAACATTCATAAAAATGGAATAAACTACCAACCTCAGTTGAATCATCTGGTTTTGATAAAGAATGATTCCGAAAACGATCGAAATTCCCAAAACTGCTGCTTCGCTATAAGATAGAAAAGAAAAAGGAAACTTAGAGCTTGCTATTTTCACTGCCCAAACTGATAAGTATATTAGATTATAGTTTAATAAGCACCATCTCTTGCAAATATAGGCTTTAAGAAGCTCTTCTCTCTGGAATATCCAAAGGCTGTGAAGGCATACCTATTAACACTTTTATATTTACAGTTGATAAAACGTCTTCCTATGTTTTATGTTATAGTGTTAAGTAAGCACCTCAGAGAAAATCTTGGTTAAATTATTTTAAATTTTTGATTTTAATTTTGTTCTTCGAAGCAGCAGCTGAAGAATCCATGAATTCTAAACTAAAGCTTCTTGAAATGAGCTAACCACAAACTTAACAGCATGTGGTACTAACCAACTAACCAATAAACAAATAACAACAACAACAAAACACACAAACAAAAAGCAAGCATCTGAGTAGATCCATCATTATGCCTCACAAAGATCAAGTTTGTTCACACACTGGGGCCTGTGGGGTGGAGGGCGGGGAGAGGGAGTGCATCAGGAAAAATAGCTAATGCATGATGGGCTTAATACCTAGGTGATGGGTTGACAGGTGCAGCAAACCACCATGGCACATGCTTACTTATGTAACAAACCTGTACATCCTGCACATGTACCCCGAAACTTAAAATAAAAATGAAAATAAAAGATCAAGTTTATTAAAAAAAAAAAAGAACATAAGTGCATTTTCTATTACCAACTCTTGATCATTTGAAATTCTCTGCTGGATATCAGAAAAAGAAGGCACACACATAGACTTATTAATAAATTGAACACAGCATTTAGGTATGCATAGTCCAAGGTTGGGAGTAAAACGGAATTTTTCCACATTTAACATAGAATTACAATGAGACCTCTGGGTCAGTTTCATTCACTGTTTTGAGAAAAATCTCAGTATGTTAATAGAAGATGTTGCCTTGAATACCTTCTGCTAACAAAGCTGAATTTTTATTATGCAACTCATTCTAGGCAGGTAATTATAAATAATTTCTGATAGGTGACAAAATAAATGAATCCCTTAAACACATTTTAAAATTCTTTAGAGTCATTGAGTCAAAAAATTGATATTTTCTCACTATCTAATTCTATGCATTGTTTGGGATGGTGGATATCTGATGCTGTGTTCTTTGTGTACTCATAAATCCCGAGAATATTTTCTTTCTAAAGGACTTTATCTTATTTCAAGCTTATCATATTTTAAAAATAAACTGGTGGTACTGACATATAATCTGGTAATTTAGAAAATTAATAATGGGAGTCAGTAATCTATAAAGCCTTATACAACAAGGTCTCACTTAGTGCTGTTGATGGGATCTCGGAAATTGCTACCTTAACCTAAACCAGGTGTAATAAGATCCTCTTTACCATAGGCTGCTTGAAATAAAAAGTTCAAATAACAAGTTCCTATGATCCATTTCTCGTCACAAAAACATTATCAAATTTCTAAATAAAGACCCAAACACTTCTAATGGTAAACACTGAAACAAATGCGATCCATACACACATTTAGGAAAAATTAATTTAAAAAATTAACATCATTATTTACCCAGTTATTCCAGCTCAGGGTTGCCGTGAGTGGTCAGAGCCTATCCCCACAACTCGGGACACAAGGCAGGAGCCAGCCCTGGACAGAGTGCTGTCATCGCAGGGCACGCTGAAGCCCACATCCACACTCACTCATTGTGGAACAATTTGGACACGCCAATTGACCTGAGATTCCCCTCTTTGGGATGTGGGAGGAAACCCACACAGAAATGAGAAGATTGTGCAAACCCTGCAGTGACAGTGACCCTGGTCAGGAACTGATATTTTTCCTCCATCAGTGTTATTATAACAAAATGATGTTGGAGAAAACGATGTTATTGGAGGACCTGCTATATTATCCTTTCAGAAATCACAGCCCATTTCAGTAAAAGGCAGCTTCAAGGGCTCCTAATCCCTGAAAGCTCTCATGCCTCCCTACCAGCTATCTTTAAAAATGTTTGTTTCCCTTTTAAATGAACGGAAATAAAAAGATCCTGACGTGTGACAAGGGGTTAGCTTGATAGACGGTGTGATACAGAATATTGCCCCAAGGATGATAGCTGTGTTAGACACAATTAACGCCTTTTGCTGACTGGCCACCCCTGCTGAACAGGCCCCTCAGCCTGTGGTGAGAGGAGCAGAAGCGAAGGCTGAAACTGAGAACCACACTGGAAAATACAAAGTCTTCTTATGTAGTACTTACTAGCCTAGAGTGGCTTCTCAGAATATTAATCACTCCAACTTGCCTAGTAGGTGTTTCCATCTGGCCGCCATTGCTCAGCAATCGCAGAAAGGAATTGAGCCTATTGTTGTCCAGCTTATAAACAATCTGAACACACGGTAATCTATTACTCTTTTTTATACTTAAAACCATTCTATGGCCGATTGGAGCCCATGCCTAAGGCAATTTTGTAGCCTACATATAGCCTGTTAAATATGAATGAGAGTTAGGGTATGATTTCCACAACTGGATAATGGGTCCTGTTGCACAGGAGGGCACAGAATAGACTCGCTTCAGCATTTTGCTACACTGTCTTCTTCCATTAAGTAATCAATAGCCACCACCTTTTAAAATTAATTCTCCCCTCGTTATATCAATAAAGAAAAGCAGATTTAGGAGTCGTGGTTTAAGAAGAACACAGGACTATTACCCTGGGTTTTGTCAGTCATCTCATTGCTAATTACTCAATAGCTTCAATCCGTGTTAAGACACCCTTAAGAAAAAAATCTAAATATTTAAAAGAACATTTACATTTGTTCACTATTCTCTAGTTTAAAAGTTAGTAACTAACTTTCTCAGATGGTATTATAATGTATAGATTATGGTTTATGACAAAAAATGACTAAGGTCTACTATGAGGTCTGGACAATGAACACATTTATAACTTCTGTTCTTGTCAAGTTTTATGATAACAAGGTGAATTATGTGGAAACAAAGCTTACTTCCTAAATAATAGTACTTAATAAATGAGAATGTGTTTGAATATTAGTAATGTTGCATTATATAATTGTAATGTATTAGACTTAGTAAATATTATCAAGTTCTTATCAAGACAGAGTTATTATATAAACAAATAGCTGTCAAAAAGAAGAGGAGCTTAAATAAAAATGCTATATATATTTTAGATAATTCTTTGTGTCTGCTGACTTTGTATCATATTTACTCATTATACTCTACATAAACGTTTCCAGTCTTTCCTTATGCAATTAGAAATGCATTTGTAAAATGGCACAATACCTATATAGGGGAATTTGGCCATATCAAGCAAAATTACATATACATTTGCCCTCTGTCCCAAGAATTCCATTTCTAGATGTCTTTACCAGCAATACATTTGGATATGAATTGTTTACATTTCCACATTCACTGTAGCACTTTCATATTATCAAAAAGCTGTAAAGCCTAATGTTCATCAAGAAGATACTGATTGAATAATATATGGTACATCCACACAATGCAAATGTATGAAGCTGTAAAAAATTAAATACATGTTTTTATATGCAACAGAACAACCTGTAGGATATAGTGTAAGTTGAAAAAGTAAAATGGAGAAGAGTGCAATATGTTTAAATACATCTAACATCAAAATTCATGAGTTCATAAGGATACTAAAAAGAAAAATTCATCAGTTACATTGGGAAATGTTGTAGTTATATTTTGAAAACTAATAAAAGGACAACTTAGGCATTTAATCTGCCTTTCCTGTATGAAACCTATTTCATCAACCAAATAGTTCATCCACTAAATAGTTGATGAGGGGAAATTGTTCTATATATGTTCATACTTCAGCTAATCAATTAAAAGTGATGAAATAATAAAATTACCATTTTGCAAACCCCTAATGCAATGTTGGATCCAGCCAATGATCATCAATGGTCACTAAAATCACACAAAAGGAGATAACCAGAGTATGTGCTTTGTGATGGAAGCATTAAATACAACTAATGAAATATTGTTTATAAGAAAGAAAGGAAGCAAGAAAGCAATCACACCAAGCTCTGTATCTAGCTACCAGTTTTAAGGAAAAAAAGAGACAGAGGAGCATGTTAAATGATACCAAGAAGATACAGTCAGTCAGAAAATATACAGACAAGAAGATACAGGACAAAACAACTGAGCTTCTTCAGCAAATCAATATAAAGAAATTTTAAAAAAGAGTTAAAGTATAAACTAAGAGACTTCAGAAACATATCATCCAAATATAATCCATGAATCTTGTTTAAATATAGATCAAATAAACCACTATACCAAAAACATCAAAAGACAACTGGGGAAATTTTTAAATGACTAGCTATTTGATGTTAAGGAAGTAATGTTACTCTCTTATTTATAATTTGAAATAATCTAGTGAGGAGCAGCAAATGTGTGGGCATGAGGAAGAAACACAATTGGTCATTCTTGAATAATTAGCTGGGTGGTGGATATATGGGGGCAGTATTTACTAATCTCTACTTTTACATATATTAAAAATTTTCCATAATAAATTGTTGGGTTATCAAAAGAAATATTCCTGTATAATAGCTAAAATGATATAAAAGTTAGTGGTCTCATAACTTTATTTATTTATTTATTTACTTATTTTGAGACCGAGTCTCCCTCTGTCGCAGGCTGGAGTGCAGTGGCTCCATCTCAGCTCACTGCAACCTTCGCCTCCTGGGTTGAAGCGATTATCCTGCCTCAGCCTCCCGAGTAGCTGGGAATACAGGTGTGTGCCACCAGGCCCAGCTAATTTTTTTTGTATTTTTAGTAGAGACAGGGTTTCACCGTGTTAGCCAGGCTGGTGTTGAACTCCTGACCTCGGGCAATTCGCCCACCTTGGCCTCCCAAAGTGCCTGGATTACAGGTGTAAGCCACCATGCCCAGCTGGTTTCATAACCTTAATAAGGAATCAATTTGTTTTAAAAAAAAATCATAATATAGTTTAGGTCATGGTTGTTTGGAAGTGCAGAAAGGGAAGAAAATAAAGTTGTGTTTCTTAAATTCATTTTAGTACGACTAACTTTCTGATATAAATATGGACCCTAGGATTGCTGTTTTCAAGACTACCTGCAATCACACGGTGAAGTTAACCTTCTTCCACATGGTCTACTTGGCTTACCCAAAAATAGTGCAGAACCAGGTCAGCTGGGGTGTCTGAACACATTTGTATATGTGTGTTTCCATGCAATCTAATGAGTAATATAAAAGAACTTAAGAAGATTCTTTTTTTTATTAGTCACCTCTCCAGTTTTGCAAAACAATCCTAATTATTACAGAACATTGTTTCATAATATAAAGCTGGCAGCGTTCTTAGTTATCATCTAGCTCTTCTCGATAAGGAAACTGTTGAAACCAGAGCTTGCAAAAAAATTCTTTTTAAAAATTCTCCACTCTGATATACTCTCCCCTATGCCATTCCATTACAGAATCTAGATCCTGTCTTCTTTCAAAGATACTTGCTTCCTGAGCAGAATAAAAATTACGGCGAAGTTAGTTTGACAGGAAGAATGAAACTAACTAGGTTTCCTAGAATACTGACCAACCTGCATTTATGAACATGAATGAAAATTAAAGGGTCTCTATGTAGAAATCTGAATCAAGCTTCTGATCAAAACCAGAAGAACTTGACCCTCATTTTCTTTCTTAGCCAGCCACTACCTTTGGGGGTCTTCAAATGAAATCTCATCTCCAGCATGACTTAATATTTGGGTAAGGTGCTGCTGGAAAAGTTTCACAGTCTATTTCAAAGAAAAAAATTCGCATATATAAGTCACACATCTGCAGTACTTTGTAATAGACTGGCAAATTAAAAATTACACACAGTCTTCCAACAAGTTCTCACCTCTTCTAAATACTGCACAAAGAGCATTGATTAGTAATATACTCAAAGATCAGAATTCTGTTTCAGCACACCCTTGTATGAATATTCTACTATAATAAAAGCTGAATCTCAATAAGCCTGTCAGCCTTTATCCAAAGGCACTCGAAGATTTAATTGTTCTAACTAACTCGGGTACTCAGATCTTTTGAAGAGGTGAAACAAATTTAACTCACTTAAAATAATCCGTTAGAATTGCCTCAGTGTCATGTGGTGCCAGTGGAATACACTTCTGTGGGGTATCAGGAAACTGAAGGCTGAAAGACTACTACAGCTGTTAAGCCTTGTCTTCGACACTCACATTTTATCCTGGGATAAAGTCAACCCAAAGCTCAAACATATATCAATGCTTTAAATATTTTCAATGTACATCTGGATTCTAAGAACAAAAACTAGTCAGTCTACTGTATCTCTCTGGTTCAGTAACTTTTCTGTCAACTGCAAAACATCTTCAAGAAGTGCAGATGCTGACTCCACCACGGTTTTACAATGTTTTGTCAAAATTTCCATGCTAAAGATTTGCTTTCAGAAGTTGATGTGACACTAAAAATATTTTCTGCAAATTGAAACCATCTCAAAGATTACCTGAAGGAAAGAAACTAGAACTAAAAAAAAAAAAAAAAATCAATGCAGAGTGATCCACAACCTCTAAAAGTGGTTATTCATACCAGCCTATTTTATGCAACAAAACAAGTTTGATGAGTAAAAAAGACTCAAAGGTACAACCATATCTCCTTCTTCTTATTTACCTTGTCCCCATAGACTACAAATCATGCTACCCTTCTGGGAATTGAGTAGAAATTATGATATTCTATTTTACTTGAAAGGAGTTCTTAAATAATATTTTGATATTTTTAAATATCAAAATTAAATAATATTGTTATATGTTTTAAATATTGCTTTTTCAGGTAAAAAGCATAACACGGCCAAAGAATTGGTATCATCAATTCTTTAAAAATCTATTAAAAAGGAAATGAAAAGCTTTAGAAAATGTGCCCATGATTACACTACCATGAATTGCTCAATTTGTTTTCCCTATTGTGAAACTTCTGCTTGGCCTACTCACTCCTACAAAATTATGTTATTGCGCACTTTCTATTCCTTCTCTCTCTTCTTCTCTAACTACTAAACCCATAAATAAGTACCACTAAAATAAATACTAAAATAAATAAATGGCACTTCTTGGTCCTCCTGGAATTCTTTCATTATGCCAACACTTCCTTAAAATTTTCAAGAATTTCCCCAGGGAACCCAATTATATGTCTGCCCCAGCCTCTGCCTGCCTCTGCCTGCCTCTGGGCTGCAAGGCAGATGTACTAGCAAAAGGCTCTGTGCTTACGTCCTGCTCCCCTGAGGATCTGTTTTGGCCCAACCTCTGAACCCTTACCAGCCCCATTGGAAAATGGTATTTGCTCATTGCTCTCTTTGGAGAGTTTGGACACATAATGTAAAATGTAATGACCCACAAATGCACACTCTCCCAGCCTATACCTGTGTTCAATTCTTTCTCCAAACTTTATTGAAAGTATTTTTTTCATTACTTTTACTCAAGTATGTGCTGATTCCTGAACCAATGCAACAACTTTCAGATTATTTGTCCCCAAATTCTTGCCCCTCTAATCATCTAAAGTACCACGTCTCATCATCTCATTCTTCTTTCCAAAATGTAAAGCTTGCTCCACATTGCCATGACTGCTACCAAGACCCTTCCATCTGCTAAACTCCATGCCATGCTATTTATCTGTAATTATTTCATGAGATAAACACAATCCCCCTCTGAGTTAGGTATTCATTTCTCCAATTCACAGATGATGAGAACTGAGGCTCAGAGTGTTTAAATAGTTTTTCCTCAGTCAACAAAATGAGGCTCATACTGAGCATGAAGTGCGTCTGTGATTCTGTGCGGTGGCAGACAATGTTAGTCCATCTGATTTAGCAGAATTTCTAACACTTCTTGCTGGCCACTGTGGATGAACTCATTTATATCTCTGAGCTTTTGCTCCTACTGTTTTCTTGTTCAAGGAATATTGGTCTTCTTTTATTCCACCTACTCAAACCCAGCCCATTCTTCGAGGACAGGATTAAGTCTCACTTCACTTATGAAACCCTTTTCTGATGCCATTTTAGTGAACGTTCTAGTGCATATTGATTGTCCCTGTTATTACATGCTGTATCTCCAATGGACAAAAATCCTACAGTTGTGAGACTTGCGAAAAACCATGGCAAATGGCAGATCCCACATTACTCTTCAAGTTAAATGTCAAAAATCATACATCTCACAGTTACACAAAAACAAATTAGAACTTAATCATGTTGCAACTAATGACAATAATTCGTTGATGTTTAAAGACCGTAAGGGTTTGCATCATGTAATTTAACATAAACACACTAAGTGGCTTCTGTGGTTCAACTTAGTACTCAGTGTAAGGTCTGTCCGTATGAATAAATAAGAATCGGCCCTGAGAGAAATGTATACTATATTAGTGCCATGGACCAAATCATTCCAAACCATAAGAGCTAAATAGAATCATGTTCAAATGGAAGATACACAAATATAGAATCAATTCGTATAAGCAGATTATATTCATATACAAAACAAAAGAACTTAAAATGTATAGTAGATGTCAACTTGGAAATTTGTATTCATTCATTTACAAATACTTATTTGTATTAACTACTTAGCACCTGAAAGTCATTTTGTGTGCCTATGCATATACCTACTTAATTTATAGTTTGTCTACAGAATGGTACACTAAAATAATCACAGATTTTGGGAGTAACATTAGCTGAAATCAATAGAATTTGAATTCACTTAACCATTTTTCAAAAATTAGTAGATTTGTATAATTGTTAAACAAGAGGCTCTTTAGAAATAATCACCAAATCCAAAGATTGTGATTGCTAAAGTTATGATATGTAGCAAAGGTAGTGGAACATATGCTATGTATAAGATGGATCACTGGATGATAAAAAGTGTGTCTAGTATCTAATATAATTCTCTCCCAAACTTTCATAGGAGAGAAATAAATACTGTCTCTAGTAAACATAATCATTTAGGTCACTATAAACATGTTTTGTATTTGTTATAGGAATATTTCACTGGGATTTTTCATTGTCTGGATGAACTATCTCTCGAAACTAAAATTGGCAAAAAGT
>NW_012107264.1:729193-783082 GCF_000951045.1 Mandrillus leucophaeus
AAAAGCATAACATGGCCAAAGAATTGGTATCATCAATTCTTTAAAAATCTATTAAAAAGGAAATGAAAAGCTTTAGAAAATGTGCCCATGATTACCCTTCTGGGAATTGAGTAGAAATTATGATATTCTATTTTACTTGAAAGGAGTTCCTAAATAATATTTTGATATTTTTAAATATCAAAATTAAATAATATTGTTATATGTTTTAAATATTGCTTTTTCAGGTAAAAAGCATAACATGGCCAAAGAATTGGTATCATCAATTCTTTAAAAATCTATTAAAAAGGAAATGAAAAGCTTTAGAAAATGTGCCCATGATTACACTACCATGAATTGCTCAATTTGTTTTCCCTATTGTGAAACTTCTGCTTGGCCTACTCACTCCTACAAAATTATGTTATTGCGCACTTTCTATTCCTTCTCTCTCTTCTTCTCTAACTACTAAACCCATAAATAAGTACCACTAAAATAAATACTAAAATAAATAAATGGCACTTCTTGGTCCTCCTGGAATTCTTTCATTATGCCAACACTTCCTTAAAATTTTCAAGAATTTCCCCAGGGAACCCAATTATATGTCTGCCCCAGCCTCTGCCTGCCTCTGCCTGCCTCTGGGCTGCAAGGCAGATGTACTAGCAAAAGGCTCTGTGCTTACGTCCTGCTCCCCTGAGGATCTGTTTTGGCCCAACCTCTGAACCCTTACCAGCCCCATTGGAAAATGGTATTTGCTCATTGCTCTCTTTGGAGAGTTTGGACACATAATGTAAAATGTAATGACCCACAAATGCACACTCTCCCAGCCTATACCTGTGTTCAATTCTTTCTCCAAACTTTATTGAAAGTATTTTTTTCATTACTTTTACTCAAGTATGTGCTGATTCCTGAACCAATGCAACAACTTTCAGATTATTTGTCCCCAAATTCTTGCCCCTCTAATCATCTAAAGTACCACGTCTCATCATCTCATTCTTCTTTCCAAAATGTAAAGCTTGCTCCACATTGCCATGACTGCTACCAAGACCCTTCCATCTGCTAAACTCCATGCCATGCTATTTATCTGTAATTATTTCATGAGATAAACACAATCCCCCTCTGAGTTAGGTATTCATTTCTCCAATTCACAGATGATGAGAACTGAGGCTCAGAGTGTTTAAATAGTTTTTCCTCAGTCAACAAAATGAGGCTCATACTGAGCATGAAGTGCGTCTGTGATTCTGTGCGGTGGCAGACAATGTTAGTCCATCTGATTTAGCAGAATTTCTAACACTTCTTGCTGGCCACTGTGGATGAACTCATTTATATCTCTGAGCTTTTGCTCCTACTGTTTTCTTGTTCAAGGAATATTGGTCTTCTTTTATTCCACCTACTCAAACCCAGCCCATTCTTCGAGGACAGGATTAAGTCTCACTTCACTTATGAAACCCTTTTCTGATGCCATTTTAGTGAACGTTCTAGTGCATATTGATTGTCCCTGTTATTACATGCTGTATCTCCAATGGACAAAAATCCTACAGTTGTGAGACTTGCGAAAAACCATGGCAAATGGCAGATCCCACATTACTCTTCAAGTTAAATGTCAAAAATCATACATCTCACAGTTACACAAAAACAAATTAGAACTTAATCATGTTGCAACTAATGACAATAATTCGTTGATGTTTAAAGACCGTAAGGGTTTGCATCATGTAATTTAACATAAACACACTAAGTGGCTTCTGTGGTTCAACTTAGTACTCAGTGTAAGGTCTGTCCGTATGAATAAATAAGAATCGGCCCTGAGAGAAATGTATACTATATTAGTGCCATGGACCAAATCATTCCAAACCATAAGAGCTAAATAGAATCATGTTCAAATGGAAGATACACAAATATAGAATCAATTCGTATAAGCAGATTATATTCATATACAAAACAAAAGAACTTAAAATGTATAGTAGATGTCAACTTGGAAATTTGTATTCATTCATTTACAAATACTTATTTGTATTAACTACTTAGCACCTGAAAGTCATTTTGTGTGCCTATGCATATACCTACTTAATTTATAGTTTGTCTACAGAATGGTACACTAAAATAATCACAGATTTTGGGAGTAACATTAGCTGAAATCAATAGAATTTGAATTCACTTAACCATTTTTCAAAAATTAGTAGATTTGTATAATTGTTAAACAAGAGGCTCTTTAGAAATAATCACCAAATCCAAAGATTGTGATTGCTAAAGTTATGATATGTAGCAAAGGTAGTGGAACATATGCTATGTATAAGATGGATCACTGGATGATAAAAAGTGTGTCTAGTATCTAATATAATTCTCTCCCAAACTTTCATAGGAGAGAAATAAATACTGTCTCTAGTAAACATAATTATTTAGGTCACTATAAACATGTTTTGTATTTGTTATAGGAATATTTCACTGGGATTTTTCATTGTCTGGATGAACTATCTCTCGAAACTAAAATTGGCAAAAAGTGTTCAATTCATGCACCAGCATGGATAGTTTGTCAAAGTTTCACGAAGAGCTGTGTTGAGAAGGGTTCTAAAGCCACTTTCAGAGTTAAAAAGTCATGATTAACTGTGTCCACAGTGGTTACAGAAGATAGTGGGTGTTTGGGGGAAGATGTGAGGAAATGCATTTGCCAAATCTATTCAAATCATTTCCCTGGGCAAATTTTGCATCACTAATTTTGTTATCTATGTACCTTGATACAGGGAGGGCAATTCAAAGGATGGATGACTCAAATTTTCAATTTACAAAAAATATATATTATTCTTCCATAAGTTTGGAAATTAACTGTCTGTTCTGTGCATGCATATTTTATTGTTCTATTTATTATGGAATATTAAATAATATTTTAACTAGTCACATCATTATCAACTATTTTAATTCTATAACTAAACTTCAAAAACAAGTAATTCTACAAATAAATAATTCTGCCTAAATAATACTCCTGTATAGGATATGGCAAATAGACAAAAGGTAATATTGAAATGATGGTTTTAAAAAGCAACTATTAGTTAAGAGAAGAATAACTTTGAATATTGATCTCAATAGACCTTACTACATTAACCATAAACTTAAATACCAAATTTATTCTGGTTTTTGTAATAAGTGACTGATTTTTCTATTTGTTGTACTGTTAATAAGATTTATCATATGTATTTTGTATAGTGTCATTAATCTAAAAGACAAACTATTAAAAATGTAAAAGAGAAATTATGTCTATTCAATTTTATCTTCAAAGGAGTTAAAAAAGAAAAACCCAAAAGTAACTTATTATTAGCTAAATTAAATTGAGCAATTTCTTTCAGGATCTTGGATATAAGCTTTTTTTTTTCTTTTCAATAATCAGAGAGAGAGGAAATCTTGAAAAATTTTTATTATCTAACATGATGGAAGAATATGCAGTACAGTTCCAAAACTTTTAAACATATGTGATAATTGAGTATGTTAACAAAACTTTAGTTTCCTGAAATATTTCCTAACAGTTTACCCATCTCATCTTTACACTACTAAATTCCAGTCACTCCAGTTTTTAAAATAAAATAAAATTATCGCCAAGAGGCAAACATTTATAGTACCCATAACTTTGAAATTATGATTAAATAAAGATGTAAAAATTAAGTTGGGAAAACAAAATCCTTTTAACCAACTTTCCCATCTAATTATCTGGAACAAAAACTCCCTTTTACTTCCGTGAGTCTTAAAAGTCCTCTGCAAAGATATGGAACCAACCCAAATGTCCATCAATGACAGACTGGATTAAGAAAATGTGGCACATATACACCATGGAATACGATGCAGCCATAAAAAAAGGATGAGTTCATGTCCTTTGTAGGGACACGGATGAAGCTGGAAACCATCATTCTCAGCAAACTATTGTAAGGATAGAAAACCAAACACCGCATGTTCTCACTCATAGGTGGGAATTGAACAATGAGAACACTTGGACACAGGAAGGGGAACATCACGCACCGGGGCCTGTTGTGGGATGGGGGTAGTGGGGAGGGACAGCATGAGGAGATATACCTAATGTAAATGAGGAGTTAATGGGTGCAGTACACCAACATGGCACATGTACACATACGTAACAAACCTGCACATTGTGTACATGTACCCTAGAACTTAAAGTATAATTAAAAAAATATATAAAATAAAACAACAACAACAACAGCAACAACAACAAAAAGTCCTCTGCATTCACTTGGTCTCTGGGTACACAGTAACCTTCCGAAATGTCTGCCCAGGGGATATTTTAGTCATTTCACGACCTCCTTGAACACAAGTAATGACAAACAATAAGCTAATTCTCAAAAAGTTTTGGGTTTTTTTGAGTCATTTTTACTACTTTTAAATGAGTGTGTTTGATGCATGATTTGGGGCCCCCTGATTAATGGTCATCGCCAGCTTAGCTTCTGGAGTTGTAATGTTTCCGTGAGCTTCCCTCCAGCAGGGCTCGACCATTAATCCAGTGGCATATGTCAGCTCAGCAGAGCAAGGTCACTCTTCTGCTTCAAGGGGAACCTTTTTAGAAATAATAAAACTGACAGAAAGTTCTTTTTTGCATGCTTTATGCCACCTGAGGTTGAGTACTGCAGTTAATATCATAAAGCTTATAAACATTCCCATCCCAGGCAGCACCCGCTGCGGCTGGTCTTAGGAATTTAAACGCTTTTTTTCTTAGTAAGAACAGACATGTTTATGTGGGGCAAATATATGGTATGTAATCCCAAACAGGGGAAGAATGGGTGGGAAAATAAAACAGTACGTTCATGTTAGGATGTTTGGAAGAGATGATAGTGTCCTGTAACTATTTTTATTTTCAATTACATTTATTTACCTTTCAGCAAACTGGGATTTGGTTAGATGAATATTTCAGTCTATTGAGGGGGTTCATAGCAGAGTTGAAATGTTAAGAGTAGTGGTAAAAATAAACTCAGTTTGTAATCACTCCTTGGCCTATAATGTAATGTTCAATAATTACAGAATACTTATCTCTGAAGGAACTGTATCTTTAAAGTCATAAACATTTGTTTGATTGGTAATGACTTTTTCATAATTGATAAATAAATACAGTGAGATAGTCATAATCTTAAAGTAATTTGAAATTTTTAGATGTCCTAACATACAAATCAAACAAAACATAAAAGATGATTGCTATGTAATAACTAACAATGTAAAGAAACTATAATCATAAGTATTACAAAATGTATATATTTAATATTTTATTACATTTATTATTTATTTATCTATCTATCTATTTATTTATTTATTGAGATAGAGTCTCTTGCTCTGTTGCCGAGACTGGAGTGCGGTGATGTGACCATAGCTCATCGTAACCTTGAACTCCTAGGCTCAAGCAATCTCCTGCTTCAGCCTCTTGACTAGCTGGACTACAGATGTGCACCACTATGCTCAGCTAATTTTTTTTGTTTTTTATTTTTGGTAGAGACATGTTGCCCAGGCTGGTCTTGAACTCCTCTCAAGGGATCCTCCCACTTCAGCCTCCCAAAGCATTGGGATTACAGGGGTAAGCCACCCTGCCCAGCCACTTTTATTTAATTAAAAATATCAGTAGCATAACTGTCACCACGTAAAGTATTCAGGTGGAAAAAAAAAATGAGAAAATTCCAATTTGCTCTTTTTAACTAAATACTGAGACTAACGCCGTATCACTGTGTAGATTTTGATACAAGGCAAATTTGACTTGACTCTTACTCCAGGAGTTTAAGTTGTTAAAACTATAAAAAAAAAAAAGATAAAGAAACTTAGTGATTTAATCGTATTCATTTTCCTTTTGTAGGGAAAATGTACTTGGAAGTGAAGTCAGTTAGCAACTTAGTTCAATCCTTCTAGGAAGCCAACACGTTGGCCAGGTATCATGTCTCTATGTCCAGGGTCAGGTCCTCACCTCAACAAGTATGGGAACTTTATTTTTGAAGCATGCAGAAATATACAACTTCAAGGCAAGTAATTCATAAACCAAACAGATAAGATATCAAAAACGGCAATACTAACCAAGCAAGCATTGATTTGCTGTGAGAAATTCATCTGCCAAGAAAAATGCATATTCATGTTGACTGATCAAAAAATTGTTTCCCCTGGAAGGAACACTACACGGGACACCAGATCATTGCTGGAAGTTTGTTTGATTCATGTAGTGGTCACAGTAAAGTCAATTAAGTGGTATTAAGACTAGAGACATGAAGTTATCCTAGCCTTAGGTACACATCTCACCTAAGGGGAGAAGTCTGTCCAGCCAAATGGGATATCTGCTTCAGCTGTTTTGCATTATTTGCAGACACAGTGGCAAATTTCTACTCTCCCACACATTTCTAGGCTGTCTGCAAACAACACCTTTTTGCTAATACTTTTTTTCCTTAAGGCAGATTACACTACAATGTTTGATTATTTTGATTCTAGGAATGGTTACTTTGTTTTGATGTGGGTGTTACCCAGATCTTTATCAGTGACCCATTTACAAACTATCTTCTGGAGTAGGCTACTTCTGTAGATGACTAATATTATCCATTAGTCATTTCACGCTCATTATACATATACTGAGAAATCACTACTATGTTCTATACTATCAATGTTTTCAGTGGTAGCCAAAGTGTAATAAAAAGCACACGGAATCTGAAAGTCAGGTAGACTGAGTTCAATCTCTCTTGAATCCTCAACAAAAATCCCAGGGATACAAATATAAGTAAAATACATCCACTGATCGTCTGTTCTTGATGGTGAATATAGTTGCGAGTACATACTGAAAAACTATGAGTTAAAAAACAAAAAAACAAAAAAAACAAGGAAATGTGGAACAAGCACTATGAAAATAGAAAGGAGGGACAGATTATTAAGTGGATATGTACTACCAGCTAGGAAGCTTACATATGGTAATTTACTTAATTCTCACATCAACTCTATGTGACATGCTTTAAGACTTCCCCTTTTCCTGATTACCACAACGAGGCTCAAGAGGCTTAAGAAAATGTTCAAAGTCTCCTGGTTAAGAAATATCAAAGTAAGAAATTCACACTCAGATCTCTACGCCTTCAGTTCATGTTGCCTACTGCTCTGCCAGACTGCCCCTAATACACTGCGCTGGGGTAACTGATGGAGGCTTTCTTGAGGAAGTGACAGTCCACCTATACGTTCTAATAGACTGGAAAAGCAAAAAGAGCACAGAGCATTTTAGGCTAAGAGAAGCACAGCCAGAAATGTATGAGAGTGGTCAGATCATCAGGAACATGGGCCTCTCACTCTACCAACCAAACCAGAAGATCTGGTATTAGGGCCCAGACACAGGTATTTTTGTAAAACACCCCAGATGATTTTAATATTAGGTTGGTACAAAAGTAATCACGGTTTTTGCTATTGTTTTTAATATGCAGCCAGAAAGCACTGGTCAAACAGATGTTTTACTTTTTAGTTTTCAAATGATTCCTAATAGAGGCCTAGTGGTTTGTGGCAGAGTTACATTTGGATGGGAGGAAGGAAAGAATAACTAACACTGCCGAGTATGGGTAAAGGCAGTCAAGTCAAATGTGGGGCTGGCAGCATTAAGGGACTGGTCAACTGGAAGTGGAGAAAGATCTAGAGTCATTGGAAGGAAGGAAGCAACTAAAATCCTAATCCTTACTTCCAATTAGTACAAGCTCACGAACTTTGTTATGAGCTGAATTGACTCCCACAAATTCATATGTTGGAAGCCCTAACACCTTGTACCTCAGACCCTGACTGTATTTGGATATAAAGCCTTTAAAGAGAAAATCAAGTAAAAAATGTGACCGTTAGGGTAGGACCTAATCCATTTCTACTGGTGTCCTTATAAGATGATGTTTGGACATACAGAGAGAGACATCAGGAGCACATAGGCTCAGAGGAAGAGGCAGTAAAAGGGCAGCCATCTACATGTCAAAAAGAAAAGCCCAGAACAGTTCCTTCCCTGAAAGCTCTCTGTGAAACCAACCCTGCCAGCACCTTGATCTTGGATTTCCAACCTCCAGAAGTGTGAACAAGTAGATTCCTGTTGTTAAAGCCACTCGGAGTCTGGTATTTTGTTATGGCAGCCCTAGCAAACTAATACAGACTAGGTGAAGGAAGGAGGGGGACTTAGCCAGCTGTGGTGACAAATGGCTCTCTTTATCTATGCAAGAATCACTTCTTCTACCAACAGAGACAGTTTAAAATCTTCTGCTATTATTAATCAATTTTTAATGGAGGACATTTTTGTTCTCTACTAAGAAGCTGTATGAATGTCTTGTTTCTGAAAGTTCATCAAAATCTTTAACACTAGAAAGGAAGAGAAATGGATCAGTTTGGTAAGGCTAAATTTGGAAACAGATATGCAAAGCATGGACTTGATTCCATTATTGTAAACAAACAAACACACAAACCAAAAAAAACCCTCAGCTTTCAGGGATTTTGAAACCATTTATCTCCAAAGCAAGGCAAAGAAAGACTAAAGAGATAAGTCTGACTAAATTGATTTTTAACAAATTCAGCATTTTGGTAGTCAAGATAGTGACTCTATAACGCTTCTTAAAAAATACAATATCCAAGTTTCCAAACAAAGGGGAGGCTACGCTTCTGTCATTTCTCTAGCTGTTCATCTCCTGATCTTTCTGAATATTATCTGAACACTTTTCAAGTATAGCTAATATATTTGGCCCCAAACCTTTTGCTGCCTGCTTGGGATAAAACTTGATTACAGATTCATATTCTGTAAAATGGAAGCGCTAAAATGAACTAGTGCTTTGTTTGCAGAGAAGTCGTGAAGGCTAAAAATTATTTAAAAGGTGCACTACAAATTAAAATAAAATCCAATGGAAAATTATATGTTTAAGAAAGAAGAAGAAACCTTTGGAAAGTGAGACATCAATTTTGGGGTGAATTTCTGGTGGCTGTAAACAATGGAATGAGGCCATTTCTCCTTGGAAGGCAAGCACCAACTGGAAGCAAGAATGGGACAGGACAGTGGAAACTTTCTGTTTGCTGTCTTTAGACTGCATGTGGTACGTTTCCTATAACTATCCACATGGATACAATAAGTACAAATATATCCCAAATTTAGAGTCTTCTCACCATCCAAGTCAACTGGGCCGTTCCTTTGTCAGAACCACAGTTATCCCTTGCCTGGTTTCTGCAATAGTCTCTTAACTGGTCTCACTCCCTTCAGTATATTTGAAACACAAAGCCGAAATAAACCAACTAAACCGTAGGCCAGATTCTATCACTTCTCAGAAATCTTTCAACACTAGCTAAAATTCTTTTAATGGCCTAGAACGCCCTCTGTGATCCAGCTCTCAGTGGCTGCTCTCCCCGCCCTGTGTACTCAACTCCACTGCTTCTCAAACACACCAGAGACAGTCCCATTTCAAGACCTTTGCACTTTCTCTTCCCTCTGCCCAGAGTACAGTTTCCTTCACCAATCCCAAGACCAGCTCCTTCACTTTCTTCCAGTCCTGTCTCCAATGCCCCATTCTCACCAACGCTTCTCTAGTTCTTCATATTTCAAATCTTCCTTTTCTGTTAATCTTTTTTGCTTCTTGACACCTATGATTATCTAGCGTACTGTATTTTTAACTTATTTATCCTATTGATTGCCTGTCATCCCCAGTAAATATACGTCCTATTAAGGCAGAGATCTTTGTTTTGTTCACCTTGGTATCTCCAGTGTATTGTCCATCATAAGCATTTAATAGACATTTGTGGCACTGAAGGATAAATTAATGAATGAATGCATGGATTAGTGAATTAACTTTTAAGTCTTTTGTAAAGTAGAAAAAAGTGCTGCCAGGTTGGAAAACTTTAAAAATTCTTGATGCCCAGTCACATTTTATGTTAGGTAAATAAGAATATCTGGGGATGGAACCCAATCAACAGTATTTTTTTTAAAGCTCTTCAGTCATTCAAATGTTCAGCCTAGGCTCCAAAAACCATCGGCCTGGAGCATCATTTCCAAATTTTGAAGTGCTCACAGAACTGCTGAGTATCTTGTTAAAATGTATGTTTTAATTTCATAGGCCTGGGGCAGACTGGAAAATGCACATTACTAACAAGCTCCTGGAATGCCAGGCTGTTGCTCTGTAGGACCACAATGAGTAGCAAGTCGTTAGATTCAAGTCAGCCTTGATGAACCTTGAGATACATTTTAACATGTTCTAGACTCCATTTTCTCCTAACTTGTCTTATTTGGTTTTATCTTTGCATTATAGTTTATCAAAAATATTTTTTTAAATGCTACATAAACACAAAAGTGAAGACAACCTTTTGAGAGATTTGGTTTTTTGTTTTGTTTTGTTTTTGGAGGAGACGGAGGTAATAAGTAGAAGTTAAAATAAATATTTATTTATAGCTACCATCTTTTAAAGGGGAAAAGAGTAAATCTAACATATTGCCGGCATTTTATATCACATATTTTATTCCAGAAAACTCTGTTTGTAAAGGCAAACATTCAACAAAAATTGTACCCCAGATGAAGAAGTAATAGAGAGTAGGAGGGGAGAGACACAGGCTTAGAAGCAGAAAGTTGTGCCATAAATCCCAAATCTTTTAACTTGGGGAAAATGTTTTGCATCTACAGGGCTTTTTCCTTCTTTGTAAATTGGAGATAAAAATAATGTGTATCTCATGGGATTTTGAGAAGATTAAATATAATAATGGACATGAGCATCTTGGACAAGTGCCTGGCCTCAAGTAAGCACCAGTGCATATAAATACTTCTTCTCTTTCTCATACCTGGTTAGATAAGAGTTAAAAATGTATCTTAGCAGTCTTGATACAAAAAAAACAGTGAAGAAAGCTCTTTAATAGCACAACTATGTGTCATCCTTGTCTAGGAGCATAAATTTGCACAGCAGGCAGTGCAGTGAAAACAGCTCATAATCAACTCATCACCTCTCATCATTGCTAGGATCAAATGCAAATGGGAAAGAATGCCACTTCAGTCATTGCTAGTGAAAATTAGCATCTGTGACACTAATGGTGTCTCATTTAGTATGCACTTTAGATTAAAAAGAATGGTTTTAAAAAGGCTATTTCCAGAACTGTCATTATTTTTAACGTTTCCCTCAAAAATAACAATGGTACTTGAATCTCCTTTACTCAAAGAAAAACCAGCTAAAATTTGTTAACACAGATCATTAATCCATGCCAAGTAAAGGCCAAAATGTTCTAATTACAGTTACTAACTTTAATTTATGAGATCCATGTCTTTCTATTTTCAAAGTTTCTACCATATTCTTTAACCTGGACCAAGATCTACCCTTAGATAACAATGGGATTCTTTAATAACATGGGTATATTAGGGTTCTTAACATAAAGTTTAAAATGAATTAGAGTTGTACATATACACAAACATTTTTACACACATATTAACAGATTTGCTACAAAGAAACAATAAGACAGGGATGCCCTCTCTCACCACTCCTATTCAATGCAGTGTTGGAAGTTCTGGCCAAGGTAATCAGGCAGGAGCAAGAAATAAAGGGTATTCAATTAGGAAAAGAGGAAGTCAAATTGTCCATGTTTGCAGATGACATGATTGTATATTTAGAAAACCCCATTGTCTCAGCCCCAAATCTCCTTAAGCTGATAAGCAACTTCAGAAAATTTTCAGGATACAAAATCAGTGTGCAAAAATCACAAGCATTCCTATACACCAATAACAGACAAACAGAGAGCCAAGTCATGAGTGAACTCCCATTCACAATTGCTTCAAAGGGAATAAAATACCTAAGAATCCAACTGACAAGGGATGTAAAGGACCTCTTCAAGGAGAACTACAAACCACTGCTCAGTGAAAGAAGAGGACACAAACAAATGGAAGAACATTCCATGCTCATGGATAGGAGGAATCAGTATCGTGAAAATGGCCATACTGCCCAAGGTAATTAACAGATTCAATGCCATCCCCATCAAGCTACCAATGACTTTCTTCACAAAATTAGAAAAAACTACTTTAAAGTTCATGTAGAACCAAAAAAGAGCCCACATTGCCAAGACAATCCTAAGCCAAAAGAACAAAGCTGGAGGCATAACACTACCTGACTTCAAACTATACTACAAGGCTACAGTAACCAAAACAGCATGGTACTGGTACCAAAACAGAGATATAGACAAATGGAACAGAACAGAGGCCTCAGAAACAACACCACCCATCTACAACCATCTTATCTTTGACAAATCTGACAAAAACAAGCAATGGGGAAAGCAATGGTGCTGGGAAAACTGGCTAGCTATATGTAGAAAGCTAAAACTGCATCCCTTCCTTACACCTTATGCAAAAATTAATTCAGGATGGATTAAAGACTTAAATATTAGACCTAACACCATAAAAACCCTAGAAGAAAACTAAGGCAATACCGTTCAGGACATAGGCATAGGCTTCATGACTGCAACCCCAAAAGCAACAGCACAAAAGTCAAAATTGACAAATGGGATCTAATTAAACTAAAGAGCTTCTGCACAGCAAAAGAAACTACCACCAGAGTGAACAGGCAACCTACAGAATGGGAGAAAACTTTTGCAATCTACCCATCTGACAAAGTGCTAATATCCAGAATCTCCAAAGAACTTAAGCAAATTTAGAAGGAAAAAACCAAACAACAGCATCAACAAGTGGGCGAAGGATATGAACAGACACTTCTCAAAAGAAGACATTTATGCAGCCAACAGGCACATGAAAACATGCCCATCATCACTGGCCATCAGAGAAATGCAAATCAAAACCACAATGAGATAAGATCTCACACCAGTTAGAATGGCGATCATTAAAAAGTCAGGAAGCAACAGGTACTGGAGAGGGTGTGGAGAAATAGGACTGCTTTTACACTGTTGGTGGGACTGTAAACTAGTTCAACCATTGTGGAAGACAGTGTGGCGATTCCTCAAGGATCTAGAACTAGAAATATCATTTGATCCAGCCATCCCATTACTGGGTATATAACCAAAGGATTATAAATCACGCTACTATAAAGACACATGCACACATATGTTTATTGCGGCACTATTCACAATAGCAAAGACTTGGAACCAACCCGAATGTCCATCAGTGATAGACTGGATTAAGAAAATGTGGCACATATACACCATGGAATACTATGCAGTCATAAAAAAGGATAAGTTCATGTCCTTTGTAGGGACATGGATGCAGCTGGAAACCATCATTCTGAGCAAACTATCGCAAGGACAGAAAACCAAACACCACATGATCTCACTCATAGGTGGGAACTGAACAATGAGAACACTTGGACACAGGGCGGGGAATATCACACACCAGGGCCTGTTGTGGGGTGGGAGGAGGAGGGAAGGGGGAGGGATAGCATTAAGAGGAATACCTAATGTTAATGAGGAGTTAATGGGTGCAGCACACCAACATGGCACATGTATACATATGTAACAAACCTGCACATGTACCCTAGAACTTAAAATAAAAAAAGGAAGAAAGAAAAAACAAACAAAATCCTGTTTAAAAAAAAAAAAAAAAAGAAAAGTACATAGCTCGGGTGAGTATCCATACTTGAACCAGGCTGTATGTAGTAGACCAAGGGTGTATTACCCTGTAGCCCCAAGATGGCTTTGGATGTGGCCCAACACTAATTCATAAACTTTCTTAAAACATTGCGAGATTTTTTTGTGATTTTTTTTGTTTTTGTTTTTGTTTTTCTTTTCTTTTCTTTTCTTTTTTTTTTTTTTAGCTCATAAGTTATCCTTAGTGTTACTGTATTTTATATGTGGCCCAAGAAAATTTTTCTTCTTCCAGTGTGGCCCAGGAAAGCCAAAAGATTAGACACCTCTAGAGTAGACTGAAGAAACTTCTTTCACTTTACAAATATTTATTGAGAGTCTACTACATTGAAAGTATTATGCTAGCTGCAGAGGGAAGATATGTGGTGCTTACTTCAATATTAGATCATTTAAAAAAATATTTGACTATTAAGAAAGTTGTTGGCCTGGACAACCTAGCGAAACCCCCATGCCTACAAAGAATATAAAGATTAGCTGAGCATGGTGGTGCAGGACTGTGATCCCAGCTACTCGGGAGGCTGAGGCAGAAGAGTCACATGAGCCCAGGCAGGCTGACGCTACAGTGAGTGGTGATTGCGCCTGCACTTCAGCCTGGGTAGCAGAGGGAGAACCTGATGAAAGAGGGAAAGGAAGCGAAGGGGAGGGAAGGGGAGGGGAAAAGGAAAGAAAGAAAGAAAGAAAGAAAGAAGGAAAGAAAGAAAGAAAGAAAGAAAGAAAGAGAGAGAGAGAGAGAGAAAGAAAGAAAGACAGAAAGAAAGAAAGAAAGAAAGAAAAAGAAAAAGAAAGAAAGAAAGGAGAGAGGAAGGAAGGAAGGAGAAAGAGAAAAGAAAGAAAGAAAGAAAGAAAAGAGAGAGGAAGGAAGGAAGGAAGGAGAAAGAAAGAGAAAGAATGAAAGAGACAGAAAGAAAGAAAAGAAAGAGAGAAAAAGAAAGAAAGAGAAAGAAAGAAAGAAAAGAAAGAGAGAGAAAGAAAGAAGAGAGAGAGGAAGGAAGGAAGGAAGGAAGGGAGGGAGGGAGGGAGGGAAGGAGGGAAGGAAAGTTTTTACAATCAGGTGTTGACATGTGTGTGTCCCAGACACCTAGAGGGATTTCTCTGATGAACTTCCTGCATAGTCAGAGACAGGAATGAGGATTTCTAAACTTACAGATGCTCTTACAGACATGGTCTCCCTGATCTCCATAAACTTTAGCCAGCAATTCAGGTGGAAACAGAAATAATATCTACAGTCCTGTTGCTTATAATGGCAGTATATTAAGAACGGAAGTATTGGAAACTAACATATTTCACATCAGTTTCATTTTTCATCTAACTCTGTGTCTTCTTCAAGGTAATTAAGCTTCCTTATGCCTTAGGCTCTTTACATATGAGGCTAAATAAGAGTCATTCTCTCACAGTTGTTACAAATATTAAATTAGTGTACAAAAACCTGTAAGCACAGCAACTGACATGAAAATAAACCAATGATGAATATAGAAAAATAAAATATTTTAGTTGGAAAAACAGATAAGGAAAATTGTTATGTTCTATAATTTAAGCATTTGTAGAGTGTAATGCAATAACATTTCATCAAATCTGAATACTGTATATGCTTAGAAGTTTGTAAAATCACTATCAGTAGTGGGCACTAGTAGTAAGAGGGTAAAACAGTCAGTTGTGGTTGCGCATGCCTGTAATTCCAGCACTTTGGAAGGCTGAGGTGGGAAGATCACTTGAACACAGGAGTTTGAGACCAGCCTGAGCAACATAACAAGACTTCATCTCTACAAAAAATCAGAAAGTTAGCTGGGCTGGTGGCATGGCGCCTGTGGTCCCAGCTACTCAGGAGGCTGAGACGGGAGGTAGTTTGAGCCCACCCAGGAGTTTGAGGCTGCAGTTAGCCATGATTGGACCACAGCAACTCCAGCCTGGGTGACACAGCACGACCCTGTTTCCAAGGTAAAAACAAAATTCAAGAAGAAAAATAACAGTAACTTGCATGTATATTAAGCAAGCCTATTTTTAACTAATATAAGTATAGAATACTTAACTATTATTCTTCCTATTTCTTTTTTAATTTGGAATTTATCTATATACAGCAGAGAGTTCTGAGACATACATTAAAACCCTTAGAAGTTATTGAGATTCCAGTACATGCAATGGGTTTCTTTTGTAATAATTCTGCAAGAATTTACCAGTTTCTGTTATAGAATATCTATAACAGGCACATGGTAAAACTGTGGTTAACATGTATTCGGATTTACTCTTTTTAAATTCATGAACATGTTTATTGATAAGTTTTAGGAATAAAAGAAAATAATAAATTATTTTTGATATAGGACTCAAAATCTATTGCTACATGTTATATACATGAATGTTTTGAACCTTCTCATAGCTGTAAGACCTATTTGAAAATACTAATAACAAAATCTTTGCCCATTAATTATTAATTGAAAAGTTTCATCATTTTTATTTGAGGTAACATTATTTATAATATGCATTGCATTTGAATTGGCCAATAGGTCACTTGAAATAGAACCAATGACAGTTAACAAAAGCTAAATGATTAAATATTTTCTTCATTTTTAATATTGTCACTTTTTACCCTACTATAGCATTTACGATTAAAAACACACACACACAAAAACAAGAGAATCTCTTTCAGAAATTCTGAGAGTATAGTATGCAGAGTTTATGTTTCTGGGTTAGGAAATGTAAACTAACATCTGGTGTGTAGTGAAGACAGTGATTCCCTATATTTCAGACCAATTTCTTGATGGTTCTGTTTCTAGACATAGACCCTTTCTAGACAAAATTTCTTTTCAGTAAATGAAAGGATTTGCACTCCTTTTTCTACGCGCCTTTCATTTGTAGGGATTATCGTAGCATCCACCTCTGCCAATTTTTTTTTTTTTTTAGAAAGGGTCTTGCTCTGTTGCCCAGGCTGGAGTGCAGTGGCACGAACATGGCTCACTGTAGCTCTCAATCTCCTGGGCTCAAGCAATCTTCCTGCATCAGCCTCCTGAATAGCTGGTACTATGTGCACATGCCACCATGCCCAGCTAATTTTTGCATTTTTTTGTAGAGATGGGGTTTTGCCACGTTGCCCAGACTGGACTAGAACTCCTGAACTCAAGTGATCCACCCGCCTCAGCCCTGCAAAGTACTGGAATTACAGGTGTGAGCCCATGCACCTGGCCGGATACTGCTCTTTATTCATATAATATGCAAAGAAAATTACCCACCAAAATAAATGTGAATTAAGAGGAAAAAAGAGTTATTTTAAGACATAATTACAAATGGAAAAATATCACTTCCATGTTAAAAGGAAAGAATCCAGTTGAATGTATGAAAAACATACACATCTCTTTAAATTCATACAGAATGAAACCATCTGTCTAATGAAAATAAGAATTCATTCACAACAAAACTTAGCATTTCCAATGTTACCATTTTCTGTGATATGTTTTGTTCAAAGATATACATATTTTCAAATATATTTTTATTTTGAATAAGGAAGTCAAGATTAACAATATCCTAAGCATATTATAACAGTTACTGCTCTTAAGGCAAATAATGATGGAGTAAAGTATCATTTTGAAAATTGTTTAATGTCATAAATATGACTCTAACTAACTATAAAATACAGACTTTATTAAATACTCTATCTTTAGGTTTTAAATATTTTGAGGTATATCATTCTCCATATTAACTTTTATGATCTTCCCTAAACCTACAATTGTCAACTATTTGTTGCACTTAATCAAGTAAATATCATATAAAATTAATCTTAAATAGAAGCACAAGTCATGCTTTTAAAAACTTTTTTGTATTATTTGGAAAATGTTACTTTGAATTTTTCTTATATTAGGGAAAAAATCATGATATGTTATCTAGCTATATTTTAAACTAAAGATGCTTGTCTATCCATTATTATGTATATGGGTCAGAAATAATTAATATTAAAAATCATTTATTCTACCTTTCCAAAGATAGGAAATCATTTATTTTTGTTTCCTTCAGAAAAACCTGGATGGTAACTTCCAAAGAGTTTCAAAATATTGACCATTGTTCTGTATCTCATCAATTCAAAAGGTCATAACAAATGAAAGAAACCAACCTCTTTCTCTGAAAATGGGTGCCTAACATACAAAGACTGATAGACAATAAATGAATCCTTCAAAAAAAACTGGACTCAGCTATTGTTTATCTCAGAAAGAGATTAAAAATTTTATTTACCTAAGAAAAGAAATGTACACATATTGGAGAAATTTTCTGACATTGGTACATTGTAAATAGTTGTTTTATGTTATTAATAAATCTAGAGTTCTACAATAGAATCTAAACTTTATCCCATGACCTATTTTTTTTTAAAGTAGCACTTATTGCCAAGACAAAGAACAGAGCAACATTCTACATATTAATATTACCAATTTGTCAACTTACCAGTATATGGTGTTTTGATGCTTCTCGAAACACAGCCCAATTTTTTGTGTAGTGATAACATTAGTTCAAGAGAATAGCAAATATACATCTCTACAACAAACTATCATAACTTAACATTCAAAAATGAGAAAAGTCTTATATTTAACCATAACATTTCCATTTTACAACCTTCTCATAACTCTATTTTGAAGAGCTAACCTCTTAAGAGATAAAATTCATTCAGTAGACTGTTTAATAGACATTGACAATCTCATAGTCATTAAAAACGTGCAAGAAGACTATGATAACAAACACTCAGAGACCACTAAATTGATTTTTTTGAAGTTGAGCTGAACTCAAACTTCACTTACAGATGTAAATGTTCCAATATGCACTATAAGACAAAATTACAGAGACAATAATTGCTAGGTGTGATTTAAAATCCAACTTTGCAATTTAATTTTTCCATATTTGCCATGAGGCATTAAACCCTATGTTTGACTTATGACTCACAGATGAGAACATTGTATGTGTTCAAACACACGTATGTGTTTATTTTCTATTAAATAGTTTGATTTTATTTAACTATGTATGAAATTTCCTTACCTTTGGTTTTTGATGTTTCTCCTTCTCTGAAACATTGGATGGCTTTCTCTTGAGCATTTTGAATTCTGACTACTCCTAGTGAGTGCACTTTCTGCTGTTACAGAAACAACTGAAAATAGTCAGCAGTGTGCTGTCTAATGTACAGCATCAGATAAGGTTGAGCCCAGGGACCTGCCACTTCCTCCTTCGGTCAGGATATGACTTCAACATTTACATGGGTAATTTTTTTTTCTTACGGTAATTCTTTGGTAACTCTTTATCGTCCTGCTATATTCTATGAGGTATGTTCCAAATCTCATACTTAGATATGCCTGCAGTTACAAGAGCCGTAAGGATTTCAAAACAAAACTCATTATATAAAAGCAAAAATTTACAATGTATTCCATGGGTAGAAAAAAGAAAAATCAGAGACAATAACTGAAATAAAACTTGAGATGTTGGCTTTCTATTATTAAAAAAAAAAATAAAAGAATACTCAAGGTAGTCAAGTTTACATATATATATATATATATATATATATATACACACACACACATACACATTTTTTTTTTCTTTTTTTCTTTTTTTGATACAGAGTCTCGCTCTGTCACCCAGGCTGGAGTGCAGGAGCATGATCTTGGCTCACCGCAACCTCCACCTCCCGGATTCAAGCGAGTCTCCTGCCTCAGCCTCCCGAGTAGCTGAAATTACAGGCACGTGCCACCATGCCTGGCTAATTTTTTGTATTTTTAGTAGAGATGGGGTTTCACCATGTTAGCCAAGATGGATCTCCTGACCTCGTGATTCGCCCACCTCAGCCTCCCAAAGTGCTGGGATTACAGGCATGATATATTTCTAAATAAACACTGTTAGAAGATGAAATAAATAAAAACTGTTAGACGACAAAATAAGTTAGACCTTAAACAATATTAATCCTACTTGAAGCATGTATGCATATATTTTAAAATATGGATTAGACCCATTCTAAATATAAATGGGAACCTGACTCTAAAAGTAAATGTTTATGCATATGTTACTTTTCTAATGTATTAAGATGTTGTAAAGTCCTGGTTAACAAAGAGATCAATTAAACAGAACCCCCAGTTAACCATATGTCTTTGTGCTACAAACGATGCCATATACTGATAATTGCTGTCCTGGTGATGAGTCAATGGATCAATGGTTTCTTCAAATGAAACGCCCAGAGCCTCTATTGAATAGGCCCAGTAGAGCTAATATGACTTACTAAGAGTTTCTTCATGGTTTTAAACTGTTTATTATCATGAAAAAAGCAAAATACCCAGAAGTAAAAGGAAGAAGTTCAAGCTTTATTGTTAACTAGGGATTTACCAAAGGGAGACTTGCAAAATATATGAAACTCTGGTTCTATTTGAGCAACCCGGATTAAGAAAATATACCTAGATTTCTGTTTATAAATCCTCTGAATTGAAAAGCAGTAGTGCCGTATTCTTAATCAGCAGCTTTTCCACTGACTTTGTTTCTCAGACTTCCCGCACACTTCTAAGCCCCACTCCCTGAGGCCCAAATTTTACTAATTCATTTAACAAATGAGATTCAAATTTCACTAATTCATTTAATAAATATTAAATTGATTGTCTATTATGTGCTATCTGACAATATTTCAAACCTCTTGACTAGCTAAAAACAATCTGTTTTTGTTCTATAACAGAATTGAAAGAATATACTTTTCAAGATTATGGTTAATGTGCCTATTATTTTATTACCAGATAATAAAAGCAGACTTTTAATTTTGAGAATTATTGAGCTAGTGTTTTCAAATTCTGACACAGACAGAGAACACTGGAAAACCTGAGAATGCTGAGGTTGGGTAATTCCCTAGAAATACATCTCTTAGACTTTCAGTTAGGGCTTGGGTTAAGAAAGTAGGCTAGGCAGATCTTTTGTGTCATCTCTTAAGAAATTGAAAGTCATAAAAAATACATTTTTTAAGTGAACCTGTTGCACCCTCAACACCCTCTTTTCTTCATCTATGGATAAAAATTAATTATGGAGTTGAATCAATAACAAAATGGCAATGATAATGCTTGTACTTACTACATGGTAGAGTTTTGTTGATAATAAAATGAAATATCAATAAAGGACATACTTATTAGATGATTCATCATTACAGTAATGTTTTGTGTCAAAAAATGTTTGTGAACTCTAAATAGGCATGATGTTTCAAACAGTTTGGGGCGGTGCTTGCTGTAGGTTATATTTCTCCAGTGTTTCTATAATACAATGCTAAAGAATAGAGAACACTTACATTTATGAGACCCATGTCTGGACTAGATTGAGGTTTTTAAAAGTATTATACTCCAGAAAAAAAAAAAAAAAAAAAAAATTTTTATATATATCCATTTATGGATCTCTAGGCACTTCACCGTCTTTAACATTACAAGAAATACTTAAAATGTAAACAAAATAAGCATTTTCCTTCAAGTACAGGTGGAAAAGGAATTTTCCAATCATTCTTTCACTCAAGAAAAATGTTTTCTGGGGGTTAAAAGACAGATTTGACATTTGAGGTCCCATTCATTACCTATGTGAAACTTCTTGATCCCCAAAAAGATCAAGTGACAAGGTGGTAAATGTTTTCATCAATTATCTACTATTTTATAGAATTTGGAGACACCAAGATAGTTAGTGAGTGACACAGTGATCCAGCAAGCTCAAAAGTCACAGATGGACAGAACAAGAATGAAGTAGAGTCAGTACTGAGCACACCTAACTCCTGACCATGTTTAAACCACTGGGAAACCTGTTGCTTAACATGTGTTCTGAAACAGGGAAATTGCAAAAGCACAGTCTTGGTGCTTTACAATACCTTAATGGTCTTACATCCCAGACAGAATGGAACTTTGTGTACAATCTCTGTGTCACGAATCATGAGTAAAAATTTTAAAGAAATTGCAGTTGAATGACAAAGATTGAGGTGTATTTTTCAGGAAAGTAAGGTGAGCCATAAAAGGATTGTTTCAGCAATCCAACAAATATTTTATTTAGTGTATTGCTAAAACACAAATCATAAAATTCGAAGCATAGGTAGAAGGAAACTAGAGATCATGGGACATTCAAAGTGATGTCCTCGATTCTGAGACATTGAGGATCTCCATCTACATCTCTCTGCCTTCCACCATCAGGTTGAAGAATACAATTAGATAGTAGTTTGGATTAATCCTACTCTACATTTGTTTTTTAGGACATGTACACTTGTTCAATGGATGAAGGGTTTTCAAATCAAGTCTTTTAGAATGAGACTAGATTATCTGCATTGCTCTAACAGTTAAAACTTCTCTAACCTGTAGAGTTGGTTGGGCACAATCTTATGTATGCCTCCATGTATTACTGGAACAACCATGACCAAGGGATATTTTATTAACTCTAACTGAAAATCCTCCTGACTATACCTCAAGTGCTTTGTTACAGGAGGACAACAGAGAGACAAATTTCAAGAATTTGAAAATAAGCAAAATAAGGTTGTCATCACAGAGCCCAACTCTGAAATTAACATTTAATATAAGAATAATCATTTTATAGAAAAAAAGAACTGTATTCCATTCAAACCTGTAGAATTTACTCATCTATGATTAAGAAAAGGAGTCATTCATACAAGTAACTTAACCTTGATAAATCCTCTCTTCTTTTGGGCCTCCTCAGAGCAGGCTTCTTTCTATAGTACAGGGAAGAGAATTGCATTCAAAGTTGAGTGGGGATATTGTGTTCCTACCTGTTTGCGGCTTCATGGAAGTGGAGATCCTACAACATATTAAAAAAACTGTTTCTTTCTAAGGGTTTCCTGAAATAAGCACACACTGGCATCTGATGATGTTCTGTGCAATTCTGTATTTAATAATTCCAATGATGGTGCCAAGCTCTATAGAGGGGTCTTGGTGGTGTACTCTCCTCTAGTTATCTAGCTTATTCTTACCATAGGTGGATTAAACATCTCAACACCTCCTTGTTTGGATTTGGGAATTGAAGAGAAATGATGGAATGGATATTCCCCCTGGCCTATGGGAGGGGTGAAGGAAGTGGGGGGGATAGTTGCTTCCTTGTGAATCTCCTATATTTCGTAACTCTCTAAAGTTATTTACTCATTCTCTCTCTGGAGTTCCTGTTTACTGATTCCTTTCTCTAAGGGACCCAGCCCCTACCCAGCACTTGAAATCCCTTCTAATGTGTTACTAATTGAAAAGCTGTACAGTCACTTTTGGCCGGGCGTGGTGGCTCAAGCCTGTAATCCCAGCACTTTGGGAGGCCGAGACGGGCAGATCACGCGGTCAGGAGATCCAGACCACCCTGGCTAACAAGTGAAATCCCGTCTCTACTAAAAATACAAAAAAAAAAAAATTAGCCGGGCGAGGTGGCGGGTGCCTGTAATCCCAGCTACTCCAGAGGCTGAGGCAGGAGAATGGCGGGAACCCGGGAGGCGGAGCTTGCAGTGAGCTGAGATCCGGCCACTGCGCTCCAGCCTGGGCGACAGAGCGAGACTTCGTCTCAAAAAAAAAAAAAAAAAGAAAAAAAGAAAAAAGAACAAAAAGAAAAGCTGTACAGTCACTTTTCTGCTTCTCCTGGTGACCTGCTCCAGTAAGTGACAAGCTCATGTTTTGGGGAGATTAGGGGAAGATAAAATTCTGATTCTGTTAACAGGAAGTGGCAAGAAGATGGGAGCTACTGAGGTGTGCTGTTTCCAACAAGATGTGAAATCAAGCATATCTATCACAAAGACTAATTTCTTCTAAAAACTGGCCTCAAGTCTACATGAGAAATTAATATTTCACCTGTTAATTTCTCCTTGTAAGACCTTGCCTGAGTTTCATTGCAGAGTTCCGAAAAAGTCAACTAACAACGATGAGGTGATACCCAAATAACTTCTAAATAATTAGTGAGTTTGGGGAGAATCTGAATTAATTTTACCTCAAACAGAAAAAGGACAATAACACAGACAAGTACTGGAAGTATCCATTCAAGTTGGTGAGTTAAAGAAAAAGAGAGCTTAGTCAACTTTGAGTATCTTAATTCTCCAGACAAGATAATCTATTGCATGGAGATTAACACATCATGCCATTTTTAGCTGGATTTCAGTAAACAAAAAATGTGTTTAACTACTTCCCTTTGTTTTTATTTTAAGCTCTATGAATAAATGATGATTTAACTCCTTGGGTAGATATGTCTACAGGAGATAAAGGCAGTATTCATATGGACATCAAGTACCTGGAATCTGTGATTGCCATTTCTCATTATAAATTTAAATACTGCCATTGTGGTTCATTAGAATGTATTCCCAGAAAAGGATCTACCCTTGATGTGCTCAAAATACTATGTTTCTGAGAGGTTAGAGTTGCTAGTCAGACTCTGGATATCTTGGGAAGCCTCTTAGAGAGCCTGGCCTGGAAAAATTACTGCTTATTTTAAATTTCCAAAGAGATAATGTAGCACATTATCTTGTTATCTCGGTTATAGAAGAAACAGATAATTGGGATAAATAAAAAGGACCAATAATCTAAGATGAATGGTGAACCTAAAGAATCATACAGGATAAAACTGCCTTGAAGAGACAAAGAACTTCATAAATTACATCTATGCCTTACAAGATGTTTGAATGTAAGAGAAGACCGAGTACCAAGAATGAGTAGTATCAGTTCAAAGTGATTGGAAAAATTAGGGAGGCTGATAAAGTTTAAGATTCAAAATAAATGCAAATTACTCGGATTACTTCAATAAATTATAAGTATTTCCTTTCTAAGTGGTTTTAAAGTCATATAAGGACCATAATGTGGTTGACATAACAAATAATGATAAAATTTAATCCATTTATGATTAAAAGTTACAATATTCATGAAGTAATACTTCTCCAAGTTAATAACATTAATAATAATGACTGTCATCTTGAGTGTTTATTACATAAAAGAAATTATGCTGTGTGCTTGATAAATATTTTCAATATAATCTTCACAAAAATCTTCATGAGCTGGTACTAATATTATCATCCTCAACTTCCTGGTGGGGTTTGGTAGCGTGTCTAGTTTGCACAGCTAGGAAGTGGTGGAGTCAGGATTCAATCCAAAGCCTCAGCTCATAACCATCACTCTATGTCATAAGTAGGTCTTGGCATACCTAAATACCTGGCATAAAATGGGAATGATTAATTTGGCTGTTGGGGTCAGGAATGCAAAGAGCTAGGGGGAGGCTGATGTTGAGTTGCTGGCTGCTGGTTGAAAAGAGAATTGGTTCAATCATTACATGTGTAAAAAAAATTGAAACCAGTAAATCTGCAACCAATCCAGAACCCTTTCCTGTAATTAAGATTCAGTATCATGGGGACAAGTCTGCATTTCAGGCCCCTCTCCAACCCAAGCTACCTTGCTGTGACACTTATGGGCCCTCAATTCTACCTTTGATAATAATCATTGTCTCTAATTTTATGCTTACAAAAATGGGTGTAGGTAATCAGAGTACAAGCACAAATGAGACTTATGCACACTTCATGAAATTCCTTTCTATGAAGTTCCTTGGTGCTATGGTCTGAATGTTCATGTGGTCCCAAAATTCGTATGTTGGAATTCTCACCCTCAAGGTGGAAGGTAATAGTAGGTAGGGCTTTTGGGAGAATTAGGTCATGGGGACAGAACCCTTATGGATTGCATTAGTGCCTTCATAAAAGAGGCTGTAGAAACATCCCTCACTCCCACTTTTCCACAATGTGAAGACATAGCAAGAAGGTGCCATCTATGACCCAGGAAACAGGCCCTCACCAGAAGAGAAATCTCCTGGTGCCTTCATCATGGACTTCCCAGCCTCTAAACTGTGAGAAGTGAATTTCTGTTGTTTGGAAGCTACCCCAAGTTTATGGTATTTTATTATAGCAGCCCAAATGGACTAAGTCACCTGTTTTTGTTAAGGCATCTGTCTGTAAAGTTACTACCACAAGCACATTCCATTTTCTCCTTGAGTTGGAGGTTTAGCTCTCCAATTTCTGTTTCTAAAGAGTGTTTGTTATTCTCCCAATCTTTGGCTCTTAATCTTGTGTTTTTGCTTGCCTCAATATCAAATCCAAGTTGTGGTTATCATCTTCACATTTCTACAATATTGTTCCTTTCTACATTTCTAGATGTCATTTAAAGTTTTGCAAACATAAAAATACTTACACTAAAAAGGTCAGAAAACACAAGCACCCTCTCCCATCCTTCTCTATTCCCGGACTTCCTCTTTCAACTCTTTCGCTGATCCTTCCAATATTAAAAAAAAAAAAAAGTTTCTAGTTGGTTAGGTTTCTTTTTCTAAATAATAGACCAGTATTTTCTTGATTTATGCATTAGGCATTATCTACTGATTCCTGTTTCTGTCCATGAGGGTTTTGTACTCTTCTCACTTCCCAACTCCTTTATAATTATTTTGTTAAATCATTATTCACTATTTACATTATCATGATGTAAATAATTTATTCATGGCTGAGTCAAATAGTGTTTAATGCTTTATGTTCCTTTTGTTACCTATTTTTGGAATTTCTCCTTTCTTTTTATATGATTGGTTCTCTATATACTGTTAATATTTCCCCAATAAATGCTCTGGCAGGTATTTTAAGTGATTTGTTTCAAATATTTAATTTCAAACATCATACTTGTCATTTCAAATGCTCAAACGCATTAGATGTTTTTTTCTGTTCTAATGTGTTCTAACGTGGCTTAGTTGTTCTCCGTTGAGGATGGAATGGAATTTCTCCTTAATCACTTCCAATTATCTCTTGGCCTAAGTCTCACATGATGTTTCTTTTCGTCTGCTCTCTCATTTGCAGAAACACACCTCCGTAACAGAAAAAGGGCACTTACATCCTTTTAGACCCTTCACATTTGAATGCTATGTTGACTTGAAATAAAATTCTAGCCTGGAAATCACTTTTTTTCTTAATATTCAGAAGGCTTCTCCAATTGTCTTCTAGCTTTCAGAGTGTTGAGAAGTCTGCACAAGCCATTGTGATTCCTGGTTTGTTGTGTATGGACTGTTTCCCTCTTTCTTTTTCTCTGCCTCTTTCCTCTATATTTTCTTTGTATCTTTAGTATATCCTAAAATGTCATATTATGTGTGTTGATATGGGTTATTTAAAAACTTCTCTTCAGGCCTATGTTACCTTAATAAGTTCTGCATCTCTCTTTCTTCTCTCCTTCTGGAAACTGATTAGTCCAGTGCTCAACATACTGGATTGATACTCCCATTTTATTACATTGCTCTCTGTTTTTCATTTATTTGACAGTTAATTTTCCAATAAAATTCCATTACTCTTTCTACTAATTACTGTAAAAAATGTAATAGATATTTTATTTTAGCTAGGTTTTTAATTTGCATAAATACTTTCTGATTTTCCCCTTTTCACAACATTCTGTTCTTAAGTTTTGGAAAGGCAGTGACACGTAATGGTTACAAAGGTGGACTTTAACCATACTGCCTAGGTTCAAATCCTGTCTGTCATTTACCTGGGTGCCCCTGACAAGTTATTTAGCCTTTCCATAAAATGCACATGATAGTAATGCTTGAAAGATATGGCTATGAGAATGAAAAGAGACACTATTGTGGAGTTGTTGGAAAAGTGCTTGGCACATACTAAACACTAGATAGTAACAAGTAAATACCTGGAATATATACTATTATCTTTCTGAAGTTATTAATTATCATTTTTACAATTTTCCTTCTATTCCCTTCATTCTCTTGTTTTATTCTGACTTCTTCTGTTTGCTTTGATTTCATTCTTTCATATTTAGGCTGTTATCAAATGTCTGGAGATTGTGCTCTGTAGATACATTACTAAGATCATGGTATGAAAACCCCAACTGGAAGTTCTACGTAAATGGGTGGGCTTGTCAGGTGATCAAGTAGCAAGGAAGCTTTTTGTTTTCTTTATTTTTTTTTAATTTTTTAATTTTTTTGAGACAAGGTCTTGCTCTGCCACCCAGGCTAGAATGCAGTGGCATAATCACGGCTCACTGAAGCCTTAACCTCCCAGGCTCAAGCAGTCCTCTCACTCAGCCTCCTAACTAGCTGGGGTTATAGGCATCCACCACAATGTCTGGCTTATTTTCTATTTCTTGTAGAGATGGGTTCTCACTGTCTTCCCAGACTAGTCTTGAACTCCTGGACTCAAGAAATTCTCCTGCTTGACCTCCTAAGTGCTGGGATTACAAGCATGAATCACCACACCTACCCCGAGGAAGCTTTTTCATCAGAAGACCCTCAAATGCGTGTTTCTGGAGTTCGTTTCTTTGTGACTATTCAGGTCTATACATACTCACCTTTCCATGCCCTTCTGGGCTGTGGAGAAAAGAGTTTCCTTGTTGCCTTCAAAGACTGAGCCTCTCAGGGCCTCTGTAGTGCACACTGACTAATTTCATTGCAGCCTCCTCGTCTACAATTTCTGAGATTGCAACTTGCTCCAATTCTCCAAAACATTAGTTGACATCCTTTCTATCCTTCTCCCAAATCTCTTTGTCTCTTTAGGTTTGCGTCGTCTTGGTAAATGTATGTAGCTATTTAAACAAAGTCTAGTTTTTGTCAACTATATTCCTTCACATTTTTTATTTTTTATTTTATTTTTTTTGAGACAGAGTCTCACTGTGTCACCCAGGCTGGAGTGCAGTGGCGTGATCTCGGCTCACTGCAAGCTCCTCCTCCCGGGTTCACGCCATTCTCCTGCCTCAGCCTCCCGAGTAGCTGGGACTACAGGCGCCCGCCACTACGCCCGGCTTTTTTGTATTTTTAGTAGAGACAGGGCTTCACCCTGTTAGCCAGGGTGGTCTCGATCTCCTGACCTTGTGATCCGCCCGCCTCGGCCTCCCAAAGTGCTGGGATTACAGGTGTGAGCCACCGCGCCTGGCCTATTCCTTCACATTTTTATCAACTCCAAGTCTCTTCCTTCACCCTGCCCTTTAAAACATTTGCACATATCTATCTTATTTGCTCAGCTCCTAATTATATGAAAATATGGCAGGTGTTGATTCCTGTCAATACTATCCCTACCTTACAGCTTTCAGACTGGCGTAGGGACATGGCAGAATGACACAGTAGGAAGAAGGCAAGACACACACATGAAGCCTTTCCACTGAAGCCCATTCTTACATTTAAGTGACTGTCCTTTCTCCACATTTTCATATTCTTCTCACGAGCACAAAAACACAGTATTCTGTGGAAGTTTGCCTTTTCATTCTTTATAAACAGGATAAAACAACCAAAACTCAAGTTTTTATTAAAAATCTTCAAAATAATTTTTAAACTTAGAATGTTATTCAGTACCACTGAATCGTGCCTCATTTGGCAGAAAGGCAATTCTGTCCATATTACAATACTGACAGAACAAATTGGTCTAAATTTTGCACAGAAGTGCTTTGTTATTAACTTTTATCTGAACATAGTACACTTCGTGTATAATATTAAAATCCCCTGCTTAATTCATACTTTATTCCCCAGAAGCAAAGAGGAAAGCAGATTGTACTGATCAATAGACCATGATTTCCTGTCTCTACCTACTGAAGAAAAAGGCAATTAATAGAATTTCATTGAAGAGATATATATGAGCTTCCTTTCCTCAGAAAAGCTATTCTTAAACAGGAAGAGCAAGATCATTTCTATTTCCTTTCTATTTTCACTCATCAGAGTGACCAGATTATTTTTCAGGCCTGATCATTTGAAACTACAAAGTTGTAAAGCTATAGGAGAGAGTAACTGTAGAGTCTACTTCTTAAAACAATCAAAAGCCTCATATGATCTTCATGCTATCAACTCTGAGAACAATATAATGATAAGATGAAATACTCCAATTGCATGTCAGTCAAAATCAAATTTCATATGTATATTACATACATATGCATATATACTTAGGTATATATGTATGTGTATATGCATGTGTGTGTTCATACACATACACATATAAGGATGTTTCAATTAAATGGAATTCCACCTTTTCCTTGTAACATGAAGGGTAATAAAAGAGCTTCTTAGGAGACTGAGTATGTTGTAAATAGGTGCACATTGCTTTCTCCCACCCCAACACACAAAGTGAGGTTTATACATGAAGTGCAAAGCCATAGCGAGGCGGGCCGCCTCGGAAACCTACCTGCATTCTAATTTTAAAGCATTTGCATGTGTCATTTGTAGGAAGAGGAAACAAAAATCTAGTGATCATTTACAGGATTTTAGAAACATGTTACCTGCAACTCAATTCTATTTTTTTCTCTAGTAAGAAAACTTTTCCATAACATTTGCAGCCATGCTTATGAGAAATGAAAGAAAAATCTGGTTTTCTTTGTCAACTGAGTATATAATAAATCAAATATCCAAGTTAACATCTGTGCCCAGCAACATTCTCTCCAACCAGAATAATAATAATAATAATAATAATAATAATAATAACTGATTAACTACAAACCAATATCTGATTGGAGAGAAATCAGATTTCTTGTTATGTTTCCAAGGGCATGTAATTCTGACCTCCTGAAGTGGCCCTTGCCAGCAGTGAAACACTCAGACTATTAGTTTTTGGCTGAGCAGGCCTGGCAGAAGAGTCTGCTTTTCCTTGTCCTACCCATCCACAGAGGCCCTGTGGTGTGAAGAGAACATGTGGACTTTGGAGGAGTGATGTAGAGTTGAGTTCAGACAAGCTACATGAACTTGAGCCTGACACCTGTCCTCTCTGAGTCTCAAATTTCCTCACTCATTTAAAGGAGAAAATAACATTTTTTTCAAGAGATTATAGTTGGGATTAAATTGTGCAATATGCATAAAATTCCTGACACACAGACAGTCTTAACAAATACTCATTCCATCCTCTCTCCTTCAGGGACAAAAGTAGAAAGCATGAGATTCCTAGGAATTCAAATCCCATACTTCTTCTAGGACGTGGTCATAGTGTGACCCAGCTTCCGGGGAACATGTTCAACCCCTGTTTTCAAAGCCTGTACACACACCATTGCTCTTTTAACCTGGTGTTTTCTTGTCGTCACATGCTATAACGATATTTGAATATGCTATTTATCCCCGGCTACCAGTTAAGGGAAATTTCTATGGGGAATTTACTTCTGCTTTCACTTAGATTTAGCATTTAACTGTGAATTTGCAATTGCACTTGACACAAATTGCACACTCTTTTCCATCACCAGGAAGGCTGGAACACCTCTGGCCTTTGCCTATCTATGCCATTCTCCTTTCTTTCTCTGACCTGGTCATGCTGGTGTCTCTGCACTTGGACCACCAGTCAGTTCTTTCCTATCCTGGGATTTTGCTCAAGCTCTTCCTTCTGCTTGAACTGCTTTTCCCTTTACTTTTGACATGGGTGGCTCCTTGTCATCAAAGTCTGCTTTCCTTCAGGCCACCTGTTTATGGAGGTCCTGTGGGGTGTGATGAGAGCATGTGGACTTTAGAGGAGTGATGGCATAAGCCTTCATGTCACCTCCACAAAGGGCTGTCTCCAAGCAAGCACTTATAGGTGCTTGATTGTTTTTACTGTTTTGATGACTTTTTGTGTTGTTGGTTTATTTTGGTTACTGGAAGGCAGAAGTTAGGACTATTGCTAACACCTGGCAGACAGGGGCTCAAGAAATGTTTGTTGAATAAATGAATCATCTCAACTGTATAGGTGTGCACATTTTGGGCCACCTCCTTGGATTGACAAGTAACAGGTTTAAAACTGCAGAATCCATACCCCTCAAAACTCAAAAGGATGATGGCAGGTAGAACAAATGTTGAATCAGACAATGTCAGAAAGAAATTCGGTAAAAATTTGGAAACACACACACTACAAACTATTTTAAAAAAAATACTTTCGGCTGGGCACAGTGGCTCACATCTGTAATCCAATCACTTTGGGAGGCTGAGGCAGGTAGATCCACATGAGCTCAGGAGCTCCAGAGCAGTCTGGGCAACATGGAGAAACCCCATCTTTACTAAAAATACAAAAAATTAGCCAGGCATGGTGTTGCACACCTGTAGTCCCAGCTACTTGGGAGGGTGAAGCAGGAGAATCGTCTCAACCGAGAAGACGGAGATTGTAGTGAGCCAAGATCGTATCACTGCATGCCAGCCTGGGCGACAGAGCAAGACTCCATCTAAAAAAATAAATAAATAAAATAAAAACTTTCTGCTGTATGGAGAAATTCATAAGATATGTCAAAATACCTTCCTCATGATGATAATGATCTATTATCGATCTTTATAACATTCCGTCCCATGGCTTCAACATCTTTTAACATAAATTATTTTATTCTAACAGCTTTCCTGTGAAGTACTTATTCTGATTCTTATGCATATGAAAAACTATTTGAATTTCCTTTTCTACCGACTCAGCTCCTGATTCCAGGACTTCTAATTCTGAACCCACGAGTTGTCCTGCAAAGCATTCATTGAAATGAACTATCTCCTTACCCACTGAAAGAAATTATGCCGGTCCCATCTCCTCTAAAATCCTGGCCTTTTAATTCTCTGAATATTAGAACTTGACTTGAATTTGCCGACTCCTGTTTGTGCAGATAGCGTTTTAGAAAATCAACACTTCTCCTTTGGAAGAGAAAAGAAACTTTCTTTACAAGATAATAAATACATAGGGGAAAAACACGGGCTTTTGTTTGTCTAGTTTATGGTACAATCAGTATGTCATGTGGTTCATGCAAAAGCAGCTTCTTTATTTCAGCCAGCAAAGGTCATCTCTTCTGGCAACCAGTAGGTGAGCAGAATCCACTCAGTAGTATCACCTTGCCAAGGCAGCAATGGGGAAACTACAGTAGTTTGTTGCTGGTCTTTAAACCAGCACAGCTTTGATCACCACCTTGGAAAACCCTAACAAGTTTAAGAGTTTTTTTCTATGACTGACTAATGTCTTGACTAGTGAAGGGCCCTTGGGAGAATCTCTCTCTGTCTCTCTTCTTTTTCCAGAGACAGGGGCTCTCTGGGTTACCCAGGATGTAATTCAATAGCATGATTATGGCTCACTGTAGCATTGAACTCATGGGCTCCAGAGATCCTTCTAGGCCTCCTGTATTGCTAGGACTACAGGTGTGGGCCACCATGCCTGTCTAATTTTTTTTTTTTTCCTTCTCTGCAGAGACAAGGTTATCCCTATGTTGCCAAGACTGGTCTTGAACTCTGGGCCTCAATTTATCCTCCCACTTCTGCTTCCCAAAGTGCTGGAATTACAGGTGTAAGCCACAAAGCTTGGCCTCAAAATCCCTCATTCAGGCAGACAGAGATAAGAAATAATGGGATTTGAATTCCCCACAGGCATAATATATTGTTTCTGGGCTCCTCCCAGAATTCTTGTTATGCTGCAAGATTTGGAAGGAGGAAGTTTCATCTTATTTGTTTAACAATTATTTACCAAATGTCTATTACGGACCTGGGACTCTGTCAGGTGTCCAAAGATGAAAGGTATGAGCTGTGCCTTCCAAGATTTCACAGTTTAGTGGGAAGACAGGCAGATCAACAGAGAGTGAGAATCCAATGCAACATGTTCTGTATCAATCTGAGATGTGATAAGCAGTGAAAGCATAGATGATAAATTGTTAATTTGCCTGGAGAAGTTGGGAAATGTTTTACTAAAAATGTAATTCTTGAGAAAACATTTAGTGAAACAGAAATTTGTCAGGTGGACAAGATAAATGGAGGGCATAATCTAGCAATGGGCAGAGTATATGATAAGATTAGAGGCATGAAATGGGTACTAAAACCATCTTTGCAAGATTATGACAACAAGAAATCTGACATAACTTACTCCATCTTGCTTCTGACCTCCAGGGTGTCCTTGGTCATTCCTGAGTGTAGGTCAAACTAACTTGGAGAAGAATATAGTTTATAGTTTAATCTTAAAGCAAAGATTAAACTTCAAAGCATGCCTCTTTCTTTGTTCAGGTAACACTATGCAGACAGGAGAGCTCTAATATAACGTTTTGGACCAAACTGAGAGAGAAGAGTGGTGATCTTTTCTGCATCCTGTATGTCTGTTTCATAGACAAGAAAACACTGAGGAAGTTTAGTGATGAACAAGCTTTAGAATTTTTGAAAATTGGAAGAAGGGTATATTTCTCTATTTCCCATCTCTGCTTCATGCTCCACATTTTAGTCAATGCCTTCTATCTAACCACAAATATAACTGTGGCCCTCTCTTGCTTCACAATGATTCTTCAATGGTTTCCCACCACATATAAATGTATACATGCTCACCTTACATTCAACTCTACACTATTGAGCATAGTATATTAGTTTTCCAAGGCTGCCATAACAAAGTCATACAAACTGGGTGGCTTACAGCAGCAGATATTATTGTCTCAGTACTGGAGGCTAAAAGTCCAAAACTGAACTGTCTTTGTAAAACTAATGAAAGGCCACAATGTTAGGCTTTTATGAGAGGGACTCCAACACTGATAAGATAGACACAGTTTCTAGAATTCCTTACTGCTCAAGGGTCATGTAGCCAGAGGTTACAATATTTGTGACTTCCCCAATTTCTCCTATAGATAGTAACGCTACTGTAGAATCTAAGATCAGTTTTTTGAGATATCTTTCACACTGCCCCACCCAGACTCATGACTCAACTGGTCATGTGGCCTCATCCAGAGGCAGACTCAGTGCCCGAGGGCCATTTTCAACACCTGTGATTTCAGTCCCCAGACAATCAGAAGCAGCCATTTCTTAACCCCCTGCCCACAAAATTGTCCATAAAAACCACCTCCAAGCCTTTGGGGAGACTGAATTGAGTGATAACTCTAGTTCTTCTGCATGGGCTGGCCTCAATCAATTAAACTCTTCTCCACTGCAATGCCATAGTTTCAGTGGATTTATGTTGTTTGCGTAGTTGGCAGGAAAACCTGTTGGGCAAATACAATATGGTCTAGAACTGAGGAATAATTCCCTACATCAAATGTACATGATAAATAAGGAGAAAGACGTGGGAGGGGGATGACAGGTGTTAGTTTACAGCCAGATTCTGAAGCATTTGGATGGCATGTGTTATGGGTTGAACTGTATGGCCGAAAAAGACATGTTGAATTTCTGACCCCCAGCACCTCAGATTGTGACCTTATTTGGACATACAATTGTTGCCAATGTAATTAGTTTTGTTAAGATGAGGTCATATGAAGTAGGGTGAACCCTTAATCCAATAAAACTAGTGTCCTTGAAAGAAGAGGGAAACTTGGACACCCACATGCACAAAGGGATGACCATATAAGAACAAACAGGGAGACTGGCTGTGTGAAGATGGACGCAGTTAGTGGAATTATGCCACCATGAATCAAGGAGTGCCTAAGGCCCAGGGTTATCAGAAGCTGAAGAAACAAGGAAGGAGTCTCTCCTAGAGGCTTTGAAAAGAACATGACTCTGCCAATACCTTGATTTTGGACTTTTAGCCTCCAGAACTGAGACAATAATATCTGCTGCTGCAAGCCACCCAGTTTGTATGACTTTGTTATGGCAGCCTTGGAAAACTAATATACTATGCTCAATAGTGTAGAGTTGAATGTAAGGTGAGCATGTATACATTTATATGGGGTGGGGAACCATTGAAAAACCATTGTGAAGCAAGAGAGGGCCACATTTATATATGTGGTTAGATAGAAGGCATTGACTAAAATGTGGAGCATGAAGTAGAGATGGGAAATAGAGAGATATATACTTCTTCCAATTTTCAAAATTTCCAAAGCTTGTTCATCACTAAACTTCCTCAGTGTTTTCTTGTCTATGAAACAGATATACAGAATGCAGAAAAGATCACCCCTCTTCTTCTCTCAGTTTGGTCCAAAACGTTATATTAGAGCTCTCCTGTCTGCATAATGTTACCTGAACAAAGAAAGAGATATGCTTTGAAATTTAATCCTGCCAGATCCCCTTACTTAATGATGGGAATGTCACAATGAAAAATGATAGTACTAATATTATAATATGGACTCTTAAAATGATTTTGATATTGATATTTTTATGATTAAAAAATTCAGTTGAAAACTCATCACCATGAAATGAATAAAATTAATATTCCAGTATCAAGCAATTTGACTTCCCAGAATTGTTTTTCTTCATCTTTATCCTGATTGGAAAAATGAATTCATAGCCATATCTTGAACTATCTACTCTCATGCAAGCAAAAATGCTAAGAAGTATTCTATAAGTAAGATCAATACTAAGGATACTGTAATAGGGCTGTAATTTTCTGTTACGTGCATTTCCTCCAATGTAATGAACTGTTATGATAATTGGTAGCTTTAATGAAAGCAAATGACTTCTGTCTAATTTGGGTAGGTTGTATTCCAAGGTATGATGTTCCTAAGTCTATGTACTCTTTAGTTGTTTCTAATCTTGGATAGTTTAAATAGTTCTGACTATAAATGCAGAAAAATTGAGTATGTTTTCAGTATTTCAAACAACATAAATGCACATGCACACACTCTACAAGTCATATATCTTTACCGAAATGACCAAATTCACTAGAGAGCAAGGAGACACTGCTGAGGCATTCTGATTCACATTCTGCAAAGTCATCATAACCTCCTGAGACACAGCATGTCTTTGCATATATGAGTAAATAATTTAACAACTATAAGATATGTCCCAATATATCTTTCGTTTCATTTACTGGAATACCAAAACTGACACTGATGCCAAAATATTAATTATATGAAATAACCAAAAATGTAAAGTCTATGTTTCTAATTGAATTATATTGAAGGAGAAATTTAACCTGATGTCACTTTGTTTTGAACACAAATTACACAGTGATATTATTGAATTAAGACGCTGTAAGTATGAAAAACTTTTGTGTACACCATTTAGTATTCAGATGTCTTTGGTACTTTTATGTAAAATCATAAAACTTATTTGGGAAAGTTAAGGCTCAGAGAAGAGCTGAAGAAGCTCAATTTAAGGGGGAAAAAAAAATAAAACTGAGAGCAGCACTGGGTCTAGAGCCCAAGTGTCCCACTTGTGGCACAAATATAGTGTAGTCTTATCACATGAGTGACCTTCTTCCCCAGTTACTAAGCCCTGGGTACAAAAACAACAGTGCTTTCTATACTTAGTGATTCATAAAAAATGATATTTTAGAGAGATGAGTGGCCTTAAGCAGAATTGCACAATAGTTTCTTACCCTGCAAATCAAATGTTCTCCAAGGAAAGAACAGGTATAAAATACTTGGAAGGAGCTGTGAATGCCCCATGTCAGCAATTGACATATGTGTCAGCATAAGTAGTGGTAGAATTATCTCAGTAGGAAAAGATTTAACAAGAATATAGGTACCATTAAGATTAGTAGCAAAAGCGAACCAAAAATCGCTTGTATCTGCATGGGGTGGTCAAGTTGGGTATACTTACCTACCTACTGGCATTCATTCATTTTGTCATTCCTTTACGCCAACACCATTTTCAAGTTCCTACTATATGTTCAGCATTGGTAAATACATTCATTTATTAAAAGTCTGATTTGCTTACACTATCTGGATTTTTTAAATGACTAATGTCTGATTCTGAACCCATGCCATTGATTTCAAATCAGATAATCTAAGAGGACCTTAGATGCCTCCATACTGACTTGAAGAAGAGTTTTATGGAGACGCAGATGGAGAATATGGATTATATGTTTAAAAGCCACCATTTCCCATACTCTCATACTCAATCTCATTCATTATTAAAGCATAGAAGTAGATGAGAAGAAGGGAGATTTCTTGGAAGAGAAAAATGAGCAAAATGAGCAAACATTTATTGATCATCTGCTATAGATTACTGCATCTCACTAAATCCTCTTAACAACAGTATCAAGTGTTATTGTCTCCTGGGTTGCAAAGAGGAAACTGTGGTACAAAACAGCGAACTCACCTAAAGACAAAAAGCTAACTAGTAGTCAAGAGGTAAACCCAGGCCTGTCTGACACCACTACACCACACAGCCAAACCTGTTGTGCAGAATAAAACTCACAAGCACATGAGTGGAGAAAGATGCTAAAGCAAAAGCAACTCCATGCATTTCTTTAGCAGTTGGCTGTACATCTAAAGCTTGATTTTATAATCAAAGAAGATAGCCTCTTTATCCTTTTCCTCCTTCCCTTCTTCTGGGTTCTTTCATTTCATTGTCTACTTTGTAATTCCTTTCCAAGTGCTCACTATGCTGTCACCTTCTCCTAAGACCCAAGGGAGTGTTTTTTCAGGAGCAGTCAGAGGAGGAAACTGAAGGCTGGGGAAGATCACTCCAAATCCACTGAGGCGGAAAAGTTACAGCATGCATAATTTCCAAAGCAGGGTTCAGGCTTCAAAGGAATGAAGAAGCAACTGAAATTGAGCAGAGAGACAACAAAATGGGCACACCAGGGAGCTTGTAAAACCCAGAAGGAAAAAGAACATGTTCTGGGCTGGGAGCGGTGGCTCACGCCTGTAATCCCAGCACTTTGGGAGGCTGAGGGGGAGGTAGGTGGATCACCTGAGGTCAGGAGTTCAAGACCAGCCTGGACAACATGGTGAAAACCCGTCTCTACTTAAAAATACAAAAATTAGCCGGGCATGGTGGCATGTGCCTGTAATCCCAGCTACTTGGGGGGCTAAGGCAGGAAAATCACTTTAACCCAAGAGGCAGAGGTTGCAGCGAGCTAAGATCACACCACTGCACTCCAGCCTGGGGAACAGAGCAAGACTCTATTAAAAAAACAAACAAACAAACAAACAAACATGTTTTGGTTTGTGTACATCACAGAAGGCCTCCAAGATGCAGGGAAAATATTGTCAATGACTCGTCCTCTATTGATAACATTAGCTTTTATACCAGGAGCCATGCTGAGAAGTTCAGAGACAGTGTTAAACTGCCAAAACAAGTCAATGAACTCAACAAAATGCATTTCTTACACATAAATCTACAATTGCCTTGCTAGTTTTGTGATGCAACTTTCTGAAATATGTATTTACTTCCTTTTAACACGGGTTCTTGGCCTCCATCTACATACCAAGCAGAGACCTAAGCACCAGCACATAAAATATCTCTTAGCATCCTAACCATAAGTCTGGGAGAAAGCTTTATTTTTCCCACCACACAGAAAAGGGACTGGGGATCAGACAGTAGTGTTACTGCAGATGTCATGGATTCCAAATTTAAACTCAGGATTCCTTCCTTTAAAGTCTAGCGGTCTTTCTCTGATACCATGCTACATAAACTTTTCAACATCATGATGAATAGATACAATGCTAGCCACAATAAAAGTGCAAAAATGCTCTGAAGATATTAGGAGTTCAATAAATATTTGGTGATTGGCAGATTTGTATAATTTCAAAAGGCGAACCAATGTACTTTGTCTGCTTGCCAATGGGACGTATGTCTAGACCATGAAAATAACAGGAACACATAATAATTTATTCACTTCCAATTACCTATCTGCAGATGGACTTGCTCATTGGGTCCATTTTTGTTGTTAGTAAAGACATAATCTTACCTTTTTAACAATTTTCCCAGATCCACAAAGGGCAAGCTGCTACTCTAGTTGACAACTCATTGGCAGTAACCACATTTAGAGTCAGTTGTGTTTTAGTCAAAGGAGACGTTTCTCCACTTTCATCTGAATTGAAGTAATGCACAACAAATATAGCTGTCAAATTTACTAATTGTGTTGAAGAAGGATATCCAAGTGTTGCAAGACCATCAGAAAAAGCACGTTACAAAAGCTAAGTACTCAATTTCAAAAAGCTTTTTAACATTAGTATTTCAAAATCATTAATTTTGTTACCATTTAACACCAGTGATGTTCATTTCCCACAATCTATTCTGACATTTAAAGGAACATTTTTAAAGTATCTCTTGCATCATATAAGCCTACCACCATATAATACCACTTAAAAATTACTGCATTTTACAAAGGTAAAGGCAGGGGGAGGTTGGCCCATGAAAAATCTAATAAAACCTTATTCACATATATATATATATATATATATATATATTTTTTTTTGAGACAAGGTCTCACTTTGTCATCCAGGCTGTAGTGCAGTGGTACGATCTTGGCTCGCTACAACTTCTGCCTCCCGGGTTCAAGTGATTCTCTTGCCTCAACCTCCCGAGTAGCTGGGGTTACAGGTATGCACCAGCATGCCTTGCTAATTTTTGTATTTTTAGTAGAGATGGGATTTCACCGTATTGGCCAGGTTGGTCCTGAACTCCTGACCACAAGTAATCTGCCCGCATCGGCCTCCCAAAGTGCTGGGATTACAGGGGTAAGCCACCGCACCTGGCCTTTCTCATATTTCTTTTTGAGCCATGTTAGTGTTATCCAATACAAAGAAACACACACATACACACCACCTAGAGACCTATTGTCATGGTTCAAACATCTTAGGATATAGAGATCATGACCAAACAATATTGGAAACTTACTAAAGTAAGTAGGCTTTATGATTAGTAAATTGGGCATTTTCTTTGATCCTCTGACAGAGGAGATCACTTTTGCTCCTCAATGATTGGTTGAATGCTATGTCACGTGCCTTAGGTCATACAGAGTGGTATTGACAGAGGGTTTCATGGCTCCTAGAACCACAAGAAGGCAATCCACTAAAACATCCATACCAGGGAGGCATTGTCAGAAGAGAGAAAGGAAAATAAAAGTAAAGAACATAAAAGAGTAGCTGTAAATTAGAGGAAGTTGCACGAATAAGTCAGGTGAATGGTTTTTAATCCAGCTTGGATGGCAAGCTTGAAAAAAAAAATACAAAAAAATGACCCAGTTCAGAGAATCAGATTTTATTTACATAAATATCAAAAAAAGAGATTATTTTAAAATGATAAAAATTATTTAATTTAAAAGCATTTTGTAAAATCTGGAAGATACATGGTAAGTGAACTTGTGGTTTGTTAATACCCTTTGCTTGGGGATTTTTCTACTCCACGATTTATGAAAAGTCCCAAATACTCTCTAATGGGATTTTTAGCTCAGTTGGTTGGAAAGCACAAAACTACCTCTGGGGATTTATCCACCGCACCCATTAGAGGCTCTGTACACTCTTCCAGCTGATCCTAAAGGCCTTGAGTACTGAGAATTACTAAGGGACACCCACTTCATTCCTGGTATCCTTTTCTCTTTTCTGTGCTCTTAGTGTGAGGTCCTAAGGTGATGTGTATGGCAAGAATGGGACTAAGAAGGCCTTGACTGAAACCACAGCTCAGCCCTGAAACTGATGGACCTTGGGCAAGTTCCTCAATCTCGGTGCCCTGTTGCCTCTCATTTGGAAAATTAAATTGCCTGCTTTACAGGATTGTTGTGCCTTCCGGATTTAATAACTTGTGAAAATAATATATATATGAGAGATTCTCAAAAAGACTTCTTGGATAGGTGAAAATGAAACTGAAAAATCAGAGAATAATAAATGGTGTTCCTTTATTCAGAAGTTATTCTCAAACTTTGGTGAGAACAAAATATCACCTAAGCAGCTTTTGAAATGATGTCCATTCTAGAAATTCTGATTCAGTAAGTCTGGATTAAGCAAACATTACTATCATGGAACCACACATTGAGAAATACAGCTTTAGAACATGGTATTCAATCAAAATTGTAAAACAAATACTGGTTTTATTTGAGAACATTATATGCAGTGATTCTTTCTTTAATGACGTATCTCTCACTTAAGTGTTCAGGTTTATAAGGCCTCTGATTCTCAATTAGAATGAGTTTCCTATGTCCCCTTCATGAATAGAACTATATCAACCTTTCACATCTAAGCAGCACTGAATTCTAATAAGTGTGCCACTGTAAGGCAGCCAACTATGGCATGGTGATTGGAAAAACACCACACATTGTTTCTTGCCTACTTATTTTAAAACTGGGTAATAAAAGGTGTTCACCATTTTGCCATGTATGGTACTAAGTTCGGAAATATTTTCACGGACATCGGGTCTTCCCCCCCGTGATGGCTTAATATAATCCACAACTACTCTTCATGCCTTCATAAAGTTGATCCATGAGTATTTATTCATGAAAGAGGTCTTAGTGGTCATCTAGTAGTATCCATTTATTTTACAGCTAAAGAAACCCCAGCTAATGTCAGCTGGCTTGTCCTCCAACCCAGAATCTTCACAAATGAAGTTTCCCTTCCAACGGAAGCCTAATTGAGAGCCAAGTCTACACTCGAAAAGATTTCCCCACTGAGTCTAACTTTGCTATCCAGTGTTAAAAGGGAATCCAGTGTCTTAAATCATAGTATTAGTAGTAATTCCTTCCTGTACATAAGTGCACAACATTTAGGTTCACCTCCTTCACAGTATCTTACTGATAATATAAGAAAGCAGGATGACAGATTCATTTCACACAAAAATGCACTCCTTCAAAATAACAAAATAACCAGAATTCATTTTACTTCAGATCCTGAAAGCCCAGCATTAAGAAACATTAAAAAGGCCAGGTATGGTAGCTTCATGCCTATAATCTCAGCAGTTTGGGAGGCTGGAAACAGGATCACTTGAATCCAGGAGTTCAAGACCAGCCTAGGTAACATAGCGAGACCTCATCTCTATTTAAAAAAAAAAAAAAAAAATAGCTGGGCATGATGTCGCATGCCTATAGTCCTGTCTACTTGGGAGCCTGAGGCGGGAGGATGGCTTGAGCCAGGCAGATAGAGGCTGCAGTGAGCTGTGACTGCACTGTTGCAGTGCAGCCTGGGCAACAGAGCCAGACCCTGTCTCTAAACAAAAACAAATTGCATTTGAAAGTTACTTCTTCTGAAAAGATAATTCTCTCCCACATTCCACAGTAAAATAAATGAATTCATTTTGGCTGACTGCTGTTTTGGGTTATTTCCCCATTTTTCTTAGATGTGTACAAAAAATTAGTGCTGATGATATTTTAATCTGAACCTTCATCTGCTCTTTTGATAGATTTTTTTCCCAGAATTTTTTCTGTTAACCCAAGCCCACACAGCCAGCAAAACTCCCAAGAATCTTGCCGCCAATTTTCCTTTTCAATTGTATAAAGTTTTGAAAGTTATTGATTCTGCAAATGTGAAAAATTAACTTATCAAAATATAGCATACATAAAATGGGAACTGGCCAAAGAAACACAAAGAATATTGTTTTAACTGGAAGTTCTATCATTAACTGCTGCAATTACTGTATTCCTGATATGGCTTTTTGCAATATATTTATCACAATATGGGAACGGTTTAATCTACTCCATACAGAGAGCAGTAGGAGCTCTCAGTGGCCTCAAAATATGATGGTTCTTGCCACAAACAACTAATCTAAATTTCTTGCAGATGGCAGGCCTAACTTTTTCTCTCTAAAAGGAAATAACTCTCCTCCAAAAGTCAAATTTGGTTTTAAAACTGTGGTGTCTTTAACCACTTTTTCCCCCCAGTTTTTCAGTTGACACTTTGTCATGAGTTACAGTGGCTTGCATTAATCACTCTGGATTCATAAAGAAAGTATTTTGTGGTAGTTGACTATCACATGCAAGAAACTAAGTGCCCTTTGCGGGTGACTGCGCAGGTACCTCTGATTTCTTGCCAAATCATTCAGAATGCCGCAAATCCATTAAATCTCTCCACAGGGAGGAAAAAATTCCCGCATTCTAGAGAGAGAATTTATGAGTTCATTTCAATCACCACAAATGAAAGCCACCCTTAATATTCATTAGAGATTTTACAGTGGCAATATACATTATCTATTCATATGCCCCTCTAAAAGGCCCATTTCCCTTGAAACCTTGCATGGCTCCAAGCCACTCCTTGTAGAAACAATGGCCTATGTCCAAGTAGAATCGGGGAGGCAAATGGATGACATTTCCTTATCCATTGGTAATAATTCCACTAAGCCACTATGGTGGCTATGAGTTTCTGAGCTTTAAAAATTAAAGGACAGATTAGGAATGTGCAGTCATGTCATTGTATCACTTCTCTGCTGTCATCTGTGACCATATGCCCTAAATTGAATAGAGCTTTTCGGTTGGCATCACAAGAGGTGACTTTTGAAACTGACATTTCTTTCATTTGGAGAAGTGTATATGTTGGAGACATAATTCTATGAGCCTGAGTGCTTTCCATTAATCTCCGTCTTTCTACCACCATAGTTCACGCCACCATCATCTTTCATCTGTTTTCTCTGCAAATCTATTTTCTTCACTGTATGTAGAGTGATCTTTCCAAAATATCAACTTAAGCCTCATCTCCTCAACAAATCAACAAGAAATGCCAAAAATAAGCCCTTGGCTTAAAGCAGTTTTTGCATAGCTTCCTCATTGCTTTTAGGGAAGACACAGCAAAACAGCATAACCTATAAGACCATATGTGGTCTGACTCCTTCCTCAGTTTTGCTTTGTCCCACATCTCCGTGTTTTCTCTCCCAGCCATTATGAATTCTCGTTCTCCTTATTTGGAGTTAGTTAACTCTTCTCTTCCATCACATTTGAACTCAATCATCACTACCCCTGAAAGCATTTTCTGACTCCTTCACTAGGTCAAATTTACCTATTATTGGCCTTCACAGAACCATGTAACAATCATAGCTCTTATCAAATCTGGCATTTCATGTTTATTTATGTGATTAAATATATTTTTGTTTCTAATTAGACTATGGGGTTCACAATAATCTGCTTCTACCCAACAGTTTATCCTCCTTATCTGGCATGATGTAAATACTCAAAACAAATTGTTGAGTAAATGAATAAATCAGTTCTTGATTTTAACACATCTTGTGCCCTGGATGAAAAATCCTTTCTATGGGTGAGACATGGGCTTCCACTGGGGTTGGGCTTGAGGTGAGCTGCAATAAAGCCATATTTCTAGTCCAATTATTCATCAGTATGGTTGTATTTAATAACTGGGAACCATGAGATGCATACAGATCTTACACTGAATATTCATAAGGGTTTTTAGAGTGAATTCAACCACTTGCTTTACAACTTCCCAGGAAGGAGAGGGAACATGAATTTCTTTCCTTCATTTTTCATTCTTTCTGCAAAAGGTGGTTATGACTGAGCGATATATTATGACTTTGAAATAAAATAGCATGAAATGCATATGTGATGTGGCTATGATAAAATATATGAGAGGAGTTTTAAAAAGCTAACTTCATTTTACATACGCAAGACACTGTCAATACAATCATAATTTGGGAGGTCAGAAAAGGGCAATGGTGATGCCAGCACATACACTCCAGCCTTTTCTTCTTTTTGTCTGTTTTCCCCAGTGACTCAGGCACGGTGTCGCTAAAGTACCCCCAAGAAGCTAAAAGTAGACTCTCACCCATTGCTCACTGTATACATTTCAGTGAGTTAGCTCCAGTTTTCTTATTTCCAGGGAGATAAGTGGGCAAACTATACGAAATAATCTTAAAAACTACTGGAAACCACCAACGTAAATTCAGTGCAACATTTTCTCATGTAATACAGAATTGCTCAGAATTGTCGATGGTGACATCCTAATGCAAGAACCTATCTTTGTCACCATTGTGGCCACACAGCTCAGGGAAATACCTGATATATCATAGATACTATGCTGTTGTTTACTGAATGACAAACAATTAGAAACAGATAATAAATTATAATTAAATGATAATAATTTCCCTTGAAAATAATAGCTTTTCTTCATTAAGTTCCAATTAGGTGTCAGGTACAGTTAAACATGTTACATACATTATCTAGTCCAATTCTTACTAGAATTCCACAAAGAAATCTTTGTTTTCCATTTGATAGATATGAAACTGAAAGTTAGAGAAATGAAGTGACTTAACGGTTACACAGACAGTCAATGGTGAGGCCACAGTTGAAGGCCAGGCTTATTTGACTCATGGAGTTTCCACCATATGCTGCTTCTCTTTACTGCCATGGTTATTTATATATCTGCTGCAAAATTTAAAGACAGCTTAATGACAGGAAAAGTCTGGACTAAGAGTTAGGAGGATTATGTTCAGCATCAGCTCTGCCATCATGTGCTTTGGGATCTCAGGTAATTCACTTAATCTTCATGAACCTCAGTTTCTCTATCTGTGAAATGGCAGTAATACTCTGCCTAATTCACAGAGTTAGCATAAGAGCAAATGTGAGAAAAGCTATATTGCACCTTGAAGGCAGGGTCTCTAATTATCAAGCTGTTAAACCCCTACTTTTAATCAGCACTTTCACAGGCAAGATGTCATTTTATACTGCAAGCTGGGAACTGATGTTTCCATTTTTCCAGATGAGATAAGTAAGAGTAAGTTACTAACCTAGTCTAAAAAATTACAAAGCTAACTGTCGCAAGAACGGAAAACCAAACACTGCATGTTCTCGCTCATAGGTGGGAATTGAACAATGAGATCACTTGGACATGGGAAGGGGAACATCACACACCGGGGCCCATTATCGGGAGGGGGGAGGGGGAGAGGGGTGGGATGGCATTGGGAGTTATACCTGATGCAAATGACGAGTTGATGGGTGCTGACGAGTTGGTGGGTGCAGCACACCAACATGGCACAAGTATACATATATAACAAACCTGCACGTTGTGCACATGTGCCCTAGAACTTAAAGTATAATAAAAATAATAAATAATAAATAATAAAAAAAATTACAAAGCCATGATCTTTGCAGAAAAACTTTGGATTTTATGTATATTTTAGCTTAAAATCCTGCTCTGCCACCTGCATAAATCAGTTATCCTCTTTGAGCTTCAGATTTCTACCATTAAAATGGAAATAATGATACCATGATACCATCTTACTGAATCATAACACAATTAAAAGAATATATAAAAGTACCTGAAATAAAGTCAAGTGCTAAGTCAATGGTGACCGTGATTATCACAATGTGTCTCTGTGCTGAAAACAAGATTTCAAAGGCATGGACCACTCAAGGTGGCACCTAGTGTGTATGTGATGATGGGTGGGGGTCAGGGTGATGGTGGCAAAAGCAGATGTCTCTCTCCAACCAAGCACTCTTTACATCGCATAGACCCTGATCTTCTGCTCCCTTCTACGGTCTTACTTAAACTTCACCCATCCATTTTTTCAAAGCAGACTTTCCTCTTCTGAAATAGCATGTAAAAGGATTTTTAAAGTACTTCTGGTTTGAATGGTGAGAGCTCCTGAGAATGCAAATGAAAATTCTGGTTCATGAAGAAGTTTCTGTAGCCCTGGACTGAACTCATATGCATAGTTGCTGGTTCTGGCTTACATTGTTTAAGTTATGGCTGATGCATCCAAAGACCATGAGGGAGAGAGAAAGTAGATGGGAGAGAGAAAGTGTAGTTGTTCAGAAAACAAAACAAAAACAAAAACAAAACCCTAAACCTAAACCAGCTTAGGTAAAGGTAAAAAATGTAGAAATAAGGCCAACATGCGTCATCTGAAGAAAATTGCTTTGAAAAATTAGAAAGAAACCTTTATGTACAAGTCTTTTTCTGCACATATAATTTATCTTCCTCATTGTATCCTTATGACCCAAACTATTGAAGACCGCAAGGATCTTAAATATGATCAATATGCTCCTCCATTCCAAAGATGAGGAGGTAGAAGCCCGTGAGATGAAGCAATTTGACCCAAAAAGATCCTACTATGACAGAGCTGAGCTCACAGCTGACTCTTCTGGCTTTGAGCAGTATTCCTTTGAGGGTATAACACAGCCTCTAACACACCATGTTACACATGCAAAATATGTCTTTTCTATAGTTTGCTTAGCAATATTTGAATTATGAACATATTTCTTTGCAATAAAAGAAAATTTGGCAACACTCGGAGCATCTGCCAAGGCTCATTATATGTTCTAATGAGCTCATTCAAATGTTCTAACATTCAGGCTTCTCTCCTGCCAAAGATTGATGTCCAGCTTTGGTGATTTGCTTCCTTCTGTTGAAGCATGAAAGAGAGGCTCTAAGTAAAAAGGCCATTTAGGTCTCTGATGGCTAATGAGCAGATTGGGCCCCCCTCAGATTGTCCGTAATTGTCTTCCTCCTTCTATTTGAGAATCCAGTGAAACAAATTCCAACTTCCGTTGTGAAATTCAAAATGTAGTTATAATTGATTATCATGGATCCTATTTCATGATCATAAGAACTAATCTAAATTATAAATGTTTTATGATGACTAGGAAGATTTTACCATAAGGAGTATCAATTCAACTTTCTTCTTAATATGATGCACTTGAGTAAACAAGCACAGAGTGAAAAACACACGAAGACAGAAAAGGAGCAAAATCCTCAGGGTAATTCATGAAGAAGAGGGATTCTTGGTTTCCATAACAATTCTGTAACTCGATCACAGGACTATTATTTTCACATATGCATGAAGTTTGTGTAATTGGGAAAAGCCAAACATCAACCCAAACGATTTGACTGGTTTGAATGCTGTGTCTCAAAAGTCTAATCTAATAATATCTCTATTATCTTGGGTTTCCAGACTAATACTTCACACTTACAGAGAAATTACATTTTGTCCTTTTATCTTTATTTTTATTGTAAAAGATTTTATTGGAAAAGACACTTAAACATTTTATGCACATTTACGATTTACTTTCTTCATATTCAACCTAAGGAATTTCCATAAACCTGACATCTTCTACTATTGTAATATCTCATATTTTATGTGTTTATTCTATAAGCTCTTCTTTAGCTAATAAAAAATGTGTTCACATGTCTGGCTAGACCTTTTTTCAAGCTTATTTTATATACAGGTACTACAAAGTGTTTGCCATTTTACTGAATTTTTACACCAAAAATTGCGATTACTTATTCTTCCATTTTACCATTTTCTTTTAATAAGATCTCATAAACTCTCTTGTCCACCCCTTCTCCTAACACACATGCATACTTCTAAGGCTCCCAAGTTCATAGGCTGGATGTCTTAGGAGGCACCTTACATGACTTTGCTAAATGAGTGAATAAATGGACAAATGAATGAATAAGCTATTGTAGAATCTCCTAATTTTCAAATTCTTCTCTCTTGGGTAAATACTGATTCTCCTACCATCAAACATTAAATTGGTCATAATTAAAATTTCATCATATAAAATTGTCATAATTAATGATTATTTTCTTGCTCACTTTAAATTTATAAAATTATTTTTAGAATCTTGATTGTCAAGTATATTAATTTCAGCACAGACTGTAGCAAGTATAGATATGTTTTGGCATTTTTGTATCACATTTTCCTATTTATCTTTTTGAAATTCTCAGTCCAGATTGCCATTTATGATGCTTTCTTTTCCACAAGTGGTCCAAATATATTTGCTGAAACTTTTTACCTTTCCATCCCACTATAATTCCACTGCAAAAAAGTAAAATTTAAAGCTGTTCCAACAAGCGGTTTTTGATGTTGGAGATGAAACACAAGGGTGTTAAATTATGAGGAATTATGTATTGATAGTTCATAGCCTACCTTCTTCTGGGTGGGTGTGTGAGCTTTCTTGTTAGTATGCCTTATCGTTTATCAGGTCCAAAAGTAATACCGCCCAGCACACATGGGAACACACAGGTTTTTTGGCAGGAGCCTAACATCACTAAAGCACAAAGAAAATGAGAAGAGAATCTGCAAATTGTTTTTCCTTTTTCCTAAACCATGTGCCTCCTTACTCACTGTCTTTTCACTGTTCCTCTCTAGCCTTAATTCTTTCCTTGCATATTTCTATTTTTCAAAGTCTACATCATGGATTCTTACTCATTCACCTACACTTTGAAACTTCACTACTGTTCACCAGATAGGTAGAGAAGAAAAGGAAGGCCAAAATGAGGAAATAATATGAAGATATGAAGATGGAAAAAATATCATTGTGCTTGATGAAAAGATGATACTCACTTTATCTGTAGTAAAGAGTGTGTAAAAAAGACCTGTGTGCATCTGGTTAGAAGGAAGAGTAGGTGAATGAGTTTAGATTTGACCCTGTAGGTTGTGGGGGAGGCGTTTAAAGGTTTGTGAGGGGAGCAGTGACATTATTAGATTTGAGCTTCAGGACCATTAATCAGGGTAGCATTTATCAGTTAGAATAGTCAAGAAAATTAATCTGTTAGATTAATCTGATAATGGTGTGTCATGTTGATTGAAGGGGGAAGACCAGGGTCAGAGAGACTGAGGGAGACTGCCAAGGGAGAGAGTAGAGAGACAAAATGGAGGACAGGCACGGACAGCTTATCCTGGTTCCATGGTCTGTCTCCTAAAGACGTCTGGTTTTCTTGAGACGTATTAAAACCTTTATACAACTTAACAGTGAAGCTGTGTATCCCAAGAGCACTTTCCCATGTCAATAATTAGCAGTTAGCAGGCTTCCTGTTCCTCCAACTGAAACAGTTGCGTAAAGAATTTTTCCATCATTCACACGGGTTGTCACCATTGTGATGAGTTCATGCGAGATTCCAAAACAGCCTTCTCATCTTGCCTTAGATACCTTTAAGTATAGCCTTGTTTATGTTCTCACCTTCAGATGCTGTAATATCAACTCCACTCATTTTTCTTTGATTTTTGTCATATGATTCTGTCTCTCACTATTAAAATTTTTCTCTATATACTATGTTTGAATTCTTCTATAGGCAGATCTCTGTTCTGTTTTTTTGGGTCTTTGACTTTGCCTCTTCCTGAAAGATCTTTTTTTACTGTCACTTTTTAAACATTTTCACACTATTTTTATGAAATCGGGTTCAAAATATTTCAGAAATTTGAGAGGAGGAATGGATATTTGTTCCTTGTTCATGTCTAGATTGTATCTCTTTCTTTCTCTCTCTCTCTCTCTTTCTCTCTTTCTCTCTTTCTCTCTTTCTCTCTTTCTCTCTTTCTCTCTTTCTTTCTTTTGACGTAATCTCACTCTGTCACCCAGGCTGGAGGGCAGTCGTGCAATCTCGGCTCACTGCAACCTCCGCCTCCCGGGTTCAAGCGATTCTCCTGCTTCAGCCTCTCGAGTAACTGGGATTACAGGTGCATGCCACCATGCTGGGCTAATATGTGTGTGTGTGTGTGTGTGTGTGTGTGTGTATGTGTGTATATGTGTATATATATATATAGATAGATATAGATTTTTTTTTTTTTTTAGTAGAGACAGGGTTTTACTGTGTTAGCCAGGATGGTCTCGATCTCCTGACCTCGTGATCCGCCTGCCTCAGCCTCCCAAAGTGCTGGGATTACAGGTGTAAGCCACCACACCTGGCCCCATTTCTTAATCTTATAAAAATAATTTGTTTATCCTTATAAATCTGAAAAAGTCTCTCAGATTTTGAAAAATATATGTGTTATTATAAAAACATTATATGAAAGGAAGATTTTGTCTCCTTCACAGCCCACAAACTCTATCCTTTCTTACCCTCATTCCCTACCAAGCCTATGGCTCATTTTCCTCCTTTTGTTAAGATGTTCCATGCTCTTAGCTTGCAGAGCTTCATAAGTACTCTTCAGTTATTCTTCTTATAAATTGATTTGAAACACTTGGCTTCAAAGATTATTTTTGGTCACCTCCACTATTCCCTTTCTTAAGATGCCTCTGAAATCCCCTCTCAACACCACTCATCTCAGATGGTAGAAAAGATCGTCATCCTTAGTTTTTCCTTTCCCATTTCTCTTGTGGAGTATACCCTTTCGTAAATCTGATCTTTTACCTTTCTCAATTTATATCAATTCCATAATCACATATATTTCTTCACTCCCAGATCCCACAGACATTACAAACAACTTAACTTCATGTTAAACATCTCTATGTGTCTCATTTTCCTGTTGACTTCTGTGAAGAGCCCTTGACAAATAATACATTTCCCTGTCTGATTCAGTTTGTTTATAGTATCTCAACTGAATAAAATGTTCCAATCTTACAGACCTCTGGGTGCTTTGATTTTTGCAATAAATATTTCTTACTACAGATGAATCCCAACAGTATTTCATTAAACTTTTCTAATAGATACTAATAAACTTGCTTAACTAATGGGTGTTTTTGGTATGCAAAGAGTTACTCAGAGGAAAGAGAGTGAGTAGGACTGAAACTACCTTACAGAATCAGAATTAGTGGGTGAAAGAGGGTAAGGAGTTTACTCAAGCTCACTCAGCTGGCAATGTCAGAGCTGCATTAAATCCATCAGCACCCACCTTGAGAGTGGGAGGCTACAGTGGGCTTAGCAGGAAGCATACCTGGGTGAACAAGGACTTTCTCAAAGATGAGTTAATTTCAGACCACCTAAAAACTCTGATGTAATAATAGAATCAAAGACACCAAGTGGATCACATGGTCAGGAGTTCGAGACCAGCCTGGCCAACATGGTGAAACCCCATCTCTACTAAAAATACAAAAATTAGCCAGGCGTGGTGGCAGGCACCTATAATCCCAGCTACTAGGGAGGCTGAGGCAGGAGAATCGTTTGAACCCAGAAGGCAGAGGTTGTAGTGAGCCAAGATCGTGCCATTGCACTCCAGCCTGGGCGACAAGGAGAGAATCCATCTAAGAAAAAAAAAAGAGAGACACCAGAATGTACTATTCCTAAAATTTTTGACGTCAAGGAGAAACTAGTGTCCTTGTAGATTGGATTCATTTCCCATGAAATGTGGGGTTTAGGCCCAGCGCCATCATATCTGCATATCTTGGCACATATATTTTTTTAAATATAATCACACTCTTACCCTTTTAAATTGCAAAAATGTCGCCTCTGACTACTTGCCATTAATGGTAAGTAACATTCATTAAAGAAGCACATCTTTTCAAACCCCAACACTGCCTTCTTTACATTCTATAATATGAAAGTTAAATAACCGAAATAATAACCCTGCAATTACTATTGAAAAAAATACCAGCTCTGCTGAAATGAAACTGGATATTTTTCACTTGTTGTTGTTATAGAATATATGTGCAGAATACAAAAATAATAATTTGCACTCATCCGACTTCTTTCACTTTAGTGTCTCAAATCCCAGAGTGTTAGTGGTCTCATTAAGTTTACCAAACCAATTTAACTCTAACATGCTCTTGAATCCCCTCTCCAAGTCTACTGAGGCTTTTCTGTCACGAATGCTGAACACTATCATCTGAAATTCTGAGCATCCTGTAGATATGTTTGACCTTCTGCAGATAAAACTCACTTAATCGTTAAGTTATATATTAAAATAGACAAAACTACCTAAATAAAAAAGAAAAATATGACTATTGTGTATTTCCCTACATCTACACACATCCACAAACACTCACATGTACAAAATAATTTATGTAGAATTGGATTTACTAGAATGAGGAAAGCTTTGACTATAAGAACAGCTAGAAAAACAAGAAGAAATGCTTTATCTGGATCTATGGAAACAAAGTCCATTGATTTCTAAGCTCCATTTATTTAGGCAACAAGTGCTACCCAGATATTTATTTATTTATTTATTTCTGTTCTGCATTTCATGTTAGAAAATGCTTACTCTTTTTTTTTTTTTTTTTTTTTTTTTTAAGAGACAGGGTCTCACTTTGTTTCCCAGGCTGGTCTTGAACTCCTGGGATCAATTGATCCTCCCACCTTGGCCTCCCAAAGTGCTGGGATTATCGGTGTGAACCACCACACATGGCCAATTGTTCAGGTATTTATTGAGGGCCCATTATGTTATAGGAACTATGGAGGATATAAAGATAAGTTATTCCTCAGAAATATACAAATACTGAATTAATTCCAGCACAAGTGAAGTATGGTAAGTTCTATGAAGATGAGGGCAGTGGAGATAGCATCTGGCTGTGTATCTCCAGTGCCTGATATTGTGAATAGCAAATAGTAGGTGGCAGGATGTGTTTCATGAATATGTACTGAAAGAATAATGCCCTCAAATAATGTAGAAGTTCAAAGGAAGGAGGGACAAGTTCTGTCTAGTGTTACCCAGAAAAGCTTTCTAGATGATGAAGTATTTGATCTGAGTCTAAGGGTTGACGGGATGGGTTCTAACAGAGAGAATTCACATACCAGGCAGAGGCCATCACACAGTCACAAAGATAGAGGCAAGAAAGTGTGACACAGCCTTTAGGAATAGCAAATCATTCAGTTTGGCAGTTCGGCATAGGAAATCAATAAGGTGGGGGTAGTACACAGACAAGACTGAAAAATTAGATTGAGTCCAGACTGATGAAATCCAGAAATGCCAAGATAGGGAGTCCAGATTTTATTCTTGAAGGAAACTCTATTTGTGTTCAGATGCCTATACGACAGCTTAGCCACTTGCCAAGGAGCCATCAGCCTTGATCCTGCTTCTGAAGCTGTCAGAAGGAGTCGTCAGAAGCATGCCCTAATTATATTATCGGCTACTCTCCAAGAAGCTACTCTAAGAGAAAACCTGCAAAGTGCAGCAGTCCCAGAAAAGAAGATGAAGACTAAAGACATGAATGCAGCTGGAAACCATCATTCTCAGCAAACTATCGCAAGAACAGAAAACCAGACACCGCATGTTCTCACTCATAGGTGGGAATTGAACAATGAG
>NW_012107264.1:784962-816393 GCF_000951045.1 Mandrillus leucophaeus
GAGAGGGTTTTCAGGAAAAGGCTTCCACTGATGCCACATGTAAGCTTCACCTTCATACCAAGCTAATTTATCTTCCAAGTTGCAGTCATTTAAAGTGCTAGATCTGCCCAGTGATGCAGAAAGAGTATCCAATCTGATCTCCATTTCTTCCTTCCTCCTTGTGCTAACACTACTCACTTTCTTTTCTTGGGACTTGGTTAATTTCAAACAAGAAATCAATGTGTCATCTTCATCTTCTGAATGACAAAGAAATGGGTTAAAAACTATGATTATAATTCTTCCCTTTCTATAAGAGAAATAAATGAAGCGCACTGGATAAACCAAGAAGTCATTCAATTTTACAAAATTATTTACAGCAGCATTTATTTAAAAAGTAAGTTATTTTGCTATACAAAATTTTTTGTTTTATAAAAGTCTCATTTTTCTGACATGTTTGAAACCATAACTATTGATTAAAGTCTATCTCACTGGAATGAATGGAGGCCACATACAAATAATATGCTGAAAGATATTTGAGAAAAAAATACAATTTTTTTAAAAATGCACCTTTATGTTTCTATTATTAAATATGTTTAATTTTAAGGTCATGTGTATAATAAAGAATTATAAGGAAACAAATACAATTATATGCCTTACATAAAAGAATGAAATCTCAGTGGGTATGGACTGAAATCCTACTGGCATTCTGAAATTGTCTATTTTAATACCAATCTGCCATGAGATTTATGCATGCAGTGTGTCTCATAGTGAAATAGTTTTTAAAAAGCAAGAATGACAAAACCAAAAAAAAGGCATATCTGTAATACTATAAAGTTCATTTGTGAGATCTATATTTACACAATGTGGCAAAGACTCTGATGAAATTTCTAGTAATATAGAAAACAGTTACAGAAAATAGAAATATATATCACCCAGAGTCAATTGCTCTATGTCATGGAATCCCTTTAAATCCAAATGTTTAATGAGTATTTTAAAAAGAGTTTGATTAATTAAGACATGCTATTAAAAATAAATAAATGAAAATCAAAGTTGCATGCCATGGACACACCAATTTGCTATGCTTACATCGAAATTCAAATATATGGTTTTCTATGGCCAAAGAATGGGAACAGTGGACACTGCTGAGCCTCCTCCATTGCTCTCTCTCACTCTGTCTCAGAGCCTGGTCTTGAAGGGAAGGAGAAATGGGGTGAGGCATAAATACGGGGTAAAATTCAGGAATAGATGGGGATGTCTGTTTCAAAATAACTTGGCAATAACAACAATCCTCAATGTTTAATGATTATCTTAAGACCTTATCAAAATGGGCTTCATTAATATATGCTTCCTTAGTTCTCTCTCAAAGGAATTGTAACAGCTTATTGAGTTCTTACTTACGGAGGTTTATTAATGTCGGTTTCACCTCATCCAGACTCTGCACTCTGGCTTTCTTAGTCCAAACCAGTTTCTGTAGTCGCTTTAATGTCCCCATTGATTCCACAGGGTCACCGCCCAATTTTATGGCCTAGTACAAACACAGCTCAAGGTAAAGACAAATTATTCTCCACAAAAGATTAAATATAAAATATGTTGAGATCATAAATGTGGAAAAATTAATAATGTGACCTTAAAACCTGAAGCCTGAGTCAATTTAAGCAATAGCTTGAAAGCACACCACATTTTTTGGGTTCAAAATTGTGAAATACATTACAACTGTCCAGTCATACTAAAGCAGAGTGGTTTTACCAATTTTTTTTTTTACTTCGAAATACAGCAAAATGGATTGAATTCAGAAATATCTATAAATGACTCACTCCTGCCCACTGTGAAACAGTGGAAAAAAACAAGATCTTTGCAGTGTAATATAGATGGAACAAGAGGTTCAAAGTTGCTATTTGCTAGTGTTGGAATAGACGGATAGTATGCAAAGTCTACCTGCTAATATTAGAGAAAGAAGAAGGTAAATTGTCTTCATTTTCTTTTTAGAAATTTGTGGGCAAACAGCATTTGTTTCAAGTATGAAAATTTTTCAAATAACATACTTAAAAAAAGAATAGCCTCTTGCTTTGTAGAAGATATGCACTAAGTGAAACAAAAGATAGCCACAGCATACCACATTATGTTTTAGTATATGTGTCACTTGTTTATTGTGGCAAAATATGGATGAAATATAATTAACATTGCATTAAAGACTCTTGTTTTCTTTAAAAAGATTCAGGAATGTTTCCCACTAGTTTACGGTTGAATTTGTACTTATATAGCTTTTACTTATTATCTTAAGGATAGTTCCTCTTAAGGATTTCAAAATACTTTGGAAATTAACTCTTTGTGTGCTAAGTTTTACATGAGTTGATAAAATCATTGTGCTCTGTTGAATTCACTAGATGTGATATAATACATATAGGAATACTTTTTCATCCAGAAAGTTCTACTCAGAAATATTTCTCCACCTGCTTTTGTCTCATTCTTTCCATTGAACAGCTGATAAATAACATCTACAAAGACACTGCAATTTTCAAAAGGTGAATATTGCCTCCTCATTAGTGTTTGAATGAGACATTTATAACAATGCTTTCCAAGCCTTTGAAAGAGACTATAAGCCCAAATAAATGTTTGGAAGTAAAGAATATCTGGCATGCAACATTTCCAATCCTTATACTCAGCTATTATCTTTGGTCTTTATGATAGACTTTGAACAACCAGCATAAACTTGTTGTTCTGTCTCTGCAAAATAGCACTTACGTAGGAAATGTGACGTTTTTTGTCAGAGGAAGCCATACCTTTTTGCATTAAATAAATGGGAAAATATTGAAATCATTTTAATCTTTCAGAAAGGACTGTGATGAGATATGCTTAGAAACGCAAAATCTTCCCTCTCTTTCCAAAGGCCATGCTCTGTTCAACACAATTTCTATTGCTTACTTTTTTGTATTATTTCTCAGTGTTTCTTTTAGTGCTTTCTGAGTTACTTGGTTTTATAGACGCTGTACAACTTAGGAAAGGTCGTCTTCTACTCTTTAGACCCTTTCAGAAATAATAAGATGACATTGCACAACCATTTTTTCTTTGCTGTGCTTCTACTCTTACGTCAACTTCTTGTTACGGCCAAAACTTAATTGTTCCACTGAAACACTGGCAACAAAAATCACCTTCTCTTTTCCCTTAGTGAAAAAGGCTTTAATGTGGAGAAAGGTATTGTATACCAGGGAAACGGAACTTTGTATAAATGATTTTCCCCCAAGAGGAACTAAAGCATTTGGAAGGTATCTGAATTCAGATAAGTAAGATCTCATGGCCTAGAGGTTTTAAAACAAACTGACCTTTCATTATTTTGTTCACACTCTATTATAGCCTTTTAAAATCATGATATTGTTATTTTTTGTATCTTTATTCACTTTGAGTTACTAGACATCAGTCTACTGCATTTTATTTATGTTTTTTAAATCCTATGAGTCTAGATTGTACATGGCTTGATAAATATGTACTGAATGTAAATACAATCCTAATTTTATACATGTTTTATGTACACAATGGAGTATCCATAGTACATTTTTGATACTAGACTCATTACTTTCTAATAGCAAAGTATTTCTGGACAACCTCCTCTTGTTAATAGGTACTATATATCCAAGGGATGAAATTTAGAGTTAATATTATTATAAAATATATAGAATCATTAAAACTATGTATTAAAAAGAAAATGTATTCAGATTAAAAATACAGCCAGGTGCGGTGGCTCATGCCTGTAATCCCAGTACTTTGGGAGGCCGAGGCGGGTGGATCATGGGGTCAGGAGATCAAGACCATCCTGGCCAACATGGCGAAACCCTGTCTCTACTAAAAACACAAAAATTAGCTGGGTGTGGTGGCATGCACCTGTAATCCCAGCTACTTGGGAGTTTGAGGCAGGAGAATCGCATGAACCCAGGAAGCAGAGATTGCAGTGAGCCGACATTGCACCACTGAACTCCAGTCTGGGCGGCAGAGTGAGACTCCATTTCAAAAAAAGAAGAAAGAAAGAAAAAGAAATCCTCTAAAATATTTTTCAAATGATAACACTATTTATCTCATTTCTCTTATCTATTACCTACATATTTGTACTGAATGTGATTATGTTTTACAGTAACATGACTTTTAAATTCTAAATGTGTTCTAAGAAGATTGACCCATAAATTAAACCTAGCATTCAACAAATCAATAAACTTTTATTGAGCACCTACTATATGCCAAGCACTCTCTCACATTCTGGGGATATGGCATAGAGGAAGTAATATGAGATCACTGTTTTTATCAAGTCTAATTCTAGAGGGACGTGATGGGTGATAAACATATAAACAAGTATATAAACATAAGAATGTGACATAAGAAATGCTATATTAATAATTAACAGGGTGATTGAGTGAGGATGCAAAAGGAGGGTTTATTAATTTACTGATCAGAAGGAACTTCACTGAAGATACTAAAGCTGAGGCCTGAATGATGAGAAGGAACCAGATATGTGAAGACTTAGAGAGGGTTTAGAACTCAGAAGTTGGTCAGAAAGAATATTTCCCCTGAGACTTAAATAAGAGAAAAAGTCAGCCAGGCAAATAGCAGAGAGAAGAGAAGTCTTGGAACACAATACAGTTTGCAAAGGTTCTAAGGCTGGAATCCCTGGAAGAATGCTTAGTACGTGCCCATGAAGGGAAAGAAAGGAAGAGTACCAAGAGATGAGCCCAGAGAATAACAGAGATCCTTCCAGGAGGCTTCTGTAGAGCAGATTGAAGAATATGGAATATCTAATCAGAGGATGACACAACTTGGTTTACAGTTTTGTTCCTCTCTCTCTATTGAATTTTGATTTTCCATTTCAGTGGACTCTTCCCAATAGCATTCAAATGTGCCTTATGTCATTCATCTTTACTTCACCATCTTTTTCTTTACCACTTTTTCTATCCTAGGCATTTGTCTCAAAAACGTTAACTATGTATGCTTTCTGTAATTCTATTAACTTCTCATCCTTTTAATCTATCTCATCTATCAGCTTTCATCTTACCATTCCCTTTAAATTGTCCTTTTGATCTAATGAGCCATTCTTAAACTCCTTTACTACTTGACATTCAGCAATGTCGACCACAGTGACCTTCTGGAAACACTCTCTTTTCTTGGCTTCTGTGACACCGTGTTCCTCTGATTTTCCTTTTACTTTTTTTGGCCCTTCCCTCTATAACTCCTATATGCTGACACCTTTCTTTTCTTGAAATTAAATTTTGAAATTACTTAAGGATTAATCCTGGCCTTTTATCTGATATCACCATCTTTCTCTTCTCTTGTACATGCATGCATACACACCACTTTTAATACCACTTATGTGCTAATGACTCCCAATTTCTTTCTTTCCCCAGGCCTCTCTGCAGAGCTTCAGACTCACATATCCAGCTATGTATTTAAAACAATTTTTAAGCACAATCAGAACTGACCTCTAGACCTATGCTCCGAATATGATGCTCATCCCATCTTCTTCAACTCAGTGAAGGCCGTCTTCATCCACCAAGTGCACATTCCATAACTAAGAGTTTGGCCTAATGTATCTTGAATGTTTCTTTTTCTCCATCTCTGTTGTTACCAATCTAGTTGAATTTTCTTTCATCGATACTACTGTCAAGTCCCTAATTGATTTTCTTTTCACTTTTGTCTTTCTAATTTAGAGTAGTCTTTGAAAGATGTAAATTTCCATCGAACTGGTAATTATATGTGAATGTAAATGTAATTTTTCATATGTATATATTTAACATGTATATACTATATATTTCATATATTTATGTCAAAAATAGAAATATCTTTTAGTTCATTTTGCTCACGCTTCCTTAAATAATATAAAAATTTTGTTAGAAGTACTTGGTTAAATATATCTCATTTTCTGACACTTTGCTTGAATATTAATATTAAAGAATAATTTTTAGAAGATAGCATCACTGAATTATTGAACTGGATTAGTTCTACAATCATATTTTATGAGTTGGGATGGAAATTATTAGACATCTAGTCTACCAGAGTATATAAAAAATGAGAGAACTCAGAGAAGTTAAGTGGCTTACTCAAGGAAAGATAATTTATTAATAATAGAGTTGGGATGGAAATAAAATATTCTGACTTTTAATCCAATGTTCTTTCTTACAAGATCTTTAAATGCCAGCATAATTACTAGTTATCTAGTATTGACAGTGAAATTAAGACCAACCAAATTCAGGGAATTTATTTGGAGGTTAAATATGACTTTCCAAAACAGAGGATAAGTATCAGGTAGACACTTTCAGATTTATAGGCCTATCCTCTTAAATATACATAATTAAGAAGGAAATATATAAATATATGTGTGTGTATGTATGTATATACCTACACATATTTGCTGGAAAGGCATTTAAACCTTTTAAATCTCTCCTGATTTTATCACTTCCTTTTACAGAAGGAAAATTTAGACTTATGGAGACTAACCAAACCCAGATTGCATATCTGTCTGAATTATGTCCTCTTCACTCCACTAATGAAAAGGTAGCTGAATAACATGTCAGACTTGAATGAAGCAAAAACCAAAACAAAACAAAACAGAAAACACTTTGTTCTTACTTTTCTTCTTAATTTCTGATTTAGAAAAATTTTCCTCTCTAGTGTCATATTTAACAAGTATTCAGATAACAAATCCTAATAACTTGATGTCTATCTCACATAATTTCTTCAACAGGAGAAATGGAGATTTTAAAAAATTGATATTTTGGTTAAACTTTAAAGAAAGCTATAATGGAGACTAAACCTTCAAGTAGTTTCATATGTATGATATTGACAGTTTTCTCTAAGTTTCCTGGTCTTATGGCTCGTTGTTTCATTATTAAAACTGTGCCAGTGTATGCACAGGGCTTAGAAATTTTTTAATTCTCACATGTATTAAGTGAAAAACCAGAATGTAAGTTTGTATAAAAAGTATAAATACCACTATATGTGGCCTTTTTCTTTCTTTATGTACTCTACTCTTCTTAGTTTTCTACAATGAAGATGTGTTAGTTCTATAATTAGCATAATTGGGAGAAATTTTTTTTTTTTTTTTTTTTAAGACACGGGTGTTGGTCTTGCTCTGTCCACCAGACTGGAAGCTGGTGTGCATTTGCACGATAAGAGCTCGCTGTAGCCTTGAACTCCTGAGCTCTAGTGATCCTCCCATCTCAGCCTCCCAAAGTGCTGAGACTACAGGCACGCCCCATCATGCCCAGTAATTTATTTTACTTTATTTTTTGTAGAGATGAGGCCTCACTATGTTGCCCAGGCTTGTCTTGGACTCCTGGCCTTAACCAATCCTCCTGCTTCAGCCTCCCAAAGTGCTGGGATTACAGGCGTGAGCCATCACATGTAGGAAGAAATTCTATAAACTACAAAATGTATTTAGAAGGCACATTTCAATAATCCAATCTATCCTTGCTAAGAAGGACAGAAGTACTCAGTTTTTCTACGGAGAATTTGTTCTTAGCCACTTGAAAGGGAAGGTGCCTAGAGACAGGAAGAAGAGAGCTACTTTCATGTTAAAAACAAAATAAAGAAGAGGTTTTAAATGTTGAATTATTAAACTCCTAAATCTATATCTTCATTTTCTTCTATATAAAAGTGACTAGTCTCTATTCATGACCTAAAAAATATTCTAAAAAGATAATTTTTAGGGTCACAATGATCGATAAATATTTAGAAACTCAATGGACAATAATAAAACCAATGGGATTATGAACTAGAATTGATCAATGCAAACACATGAAAACAAATACATTTCACTTCAGAGGTTTATTTTATTGCTTTCTTGGAACTACAATTAATTTAAAAGATGATTTAAGATAATTTACTTATGCAAATGAAATATTGATTGAAGAAATAATTACAGTTGGTGGGAAAATTGCCATGTTGACGTTGGATATTCATATATCATTGTAATTTTAAAAATTATTATTTTTCAGTGATAGAAACTGAACTTAAACTAAGATTGGATAAGCACTTACAATAAAGCTAGGCAAAATTTTAAGTCATCGAATAGATGAGTAACTGAACGAATTAGTTAACAAAATCAAATATATTCTCCTAGAAGGCTTATAAGACATTTATTTATTCGTTTATCTCATGAGGACCTAATTTATTACTGAGGACCTAATCGATGGGAGGTGCAAAGAAGAATGAAACGTTGTGTCTGCCTGTGATGCACATTGCTTAACATGAATACTAAGAAAAATAGTCATCTGTTTCTGTTCCTGTCCCCCTCACTGCAAGGTGATCTTTTTGGGGTTCTAGTACTGTTTCACACATATCACTTCTTAGAGTCAGTATCATCAATGAATATATTCAATCTGAACAGCTGGCCAAAAATACATCTGGAGGAAAAAAATGATGTGTGTCATATGAGAACTGCAAATAAAATTCAATGATTATTCACAGGAAAGATTGCATAAGGTGGGAATAGGGAGGAGAAATGTTCTTGGCTAGAGGATTAGCAGGTATTTAAGAAGCTAAGCAGTATAATTTAGGATGTCTAACAACGCCATTTATGTAATAGTCTAATTCTACTATATAAACACTAAAACCCTTTCAAGTCCTAATATAATATTCTAGCTCGTCCTTCCTCTCAAGCAGATTTTGACATGTGTAAGTCTGGTCTTGGAACAATGTGCCCTCTGAGAACACAGTAAAAACAGAAATGAGTCTTTCAGAAGCCACACAGGCCCAATTTTCCATAGTGTAATGAAGTCGCAACGTCACGGCCATTTCTCCACTTCAGCAGGGGAAGCCAAGACTGCTTTTTGCTCACTGACCTATAGCTGAGGGTCAGTCTTTGAATGTGGACACACTGCCAAGCTAGCTGGGAGTTGCCAGGGTTACACAAACCAGAGTTGCAAATGGGGGTTGTGTTGATTTAAGAGAAAAGGCCACAGAAGCCACATCTTTCTTACTTCCTGTGTAATATCCTCTGCCCTGAAATTTTGAAGAAGTTTCTAGAACTACTCATAAGAACATTTCTCTTTTTGGGTACACCTCCTAGCTGACCGAAATTTATGAACAATAGGAAATTTAAGAGCCAGTATGCAAATTAATTTTTATTAAGTATCTGTTGGATTTTTAGCAAGAAGATGAGCTATGGATGGAAAATCATACAGTAAAAAAAAACGTTTTTATCTAGTATTTATAATTTCAAATCCACAAGAAATGTTAAGAAAACCTAGAGTAAGAACCTGCCCTTGTGTGCGGACGAATGATTGTTCTGCTTTGAAAATCTGCTCTGTGACTAGCCATGTGAACTTGAGTGAGCCACTTCACCTCTCTGTACTTCAGCCTTTCATCTTTAAATTGAAGGATTGGATCATAGGAATTCATTGTTCCTCACATGTCCTTGGGGACATTTGACTAGATAAGTGTCTTCTTTTGTTACTTTACATAAATTCTTGTGCCTTAGAAAAAATATCAAGGAAAAAGTGGGAATGACCTACTGTTAATCACAGATGATCAGAGCCTGAAGAAATATTCTCTAGTCCAACATTTTACTTTAAAAATGTGGAAACGGAAATGCAGAAATATGAGGTTAGAGGCCTAAGAGCACAGTCGGTAGTAGATCCAATTCCTGCCATCCAGTTCTCTTGCTTGTTTCTAATTAAGGCATTTCATAATCCTCCCAAATGTATAGCTTTATTTTCATCTGAAAGTCCTTTTTGTATTGACTGAGGTTCATTTGTTTGTTTCCCACAGCTCTTTGACATTTAACTAGTCATTAAGAACTTAGATAGCATGTGAAATAGCAAGGGCAGAGCTCAATAAATCTTTTTTAGGGAACAGAAGTAATACTTAAATCACAACTTTCCGTCACCTCTTCCGCCTACCTGGCACAATTTAGACATCTCTTAGACAAAAAGAAAAAAAAATAGTTGAAAAGAAAACTATTATAAAAACTTAGATGTTAATAACATGTTAATAATATTGGGGGAGAGAGAGCTATAAATAAAGATATCAAAACTTTCGTATTCGGCCGGGCGCAGTGGCTCACGCCTGTAATCCCAGCACTTTGGGAGGCCGAGGCGGGTGGATCACCTGAGGTCGGGAGTTCGAGACCGGACTGACCAACATGGGAAACCCCGTCTCTACTAAAAATACAAAATTATCTGGGCCTGGTGGCACATGCCTATAATACCAGCTACTAGGGAGGCTGAGGCAGGAGAATTGCTTGAACCTGGGAGGCGGAGGTTGCGGTGAGCCGAGATGGTGCCATTGCACTCCAGCCTGGGCAACAAGAGTGAAACTCTGCCTCAAAAAAAAAAAAAAAAAAAAAAACAACTTTCGTATTCATACCTACATAAAGAAAGATGATTTACCAAGAGTAGTTATTTGTCACAAAATTACAATTACATTTTGGGAAACAATAGTCAAATAAGTTGCAAACATTAGCTTGTCGTGTTCCGAAACCATCTAGAACAAGAACTACAAATAGGACTTATAGTTGTTTCATATCAATAATGCTATAATACTTGGCGATGTACGTGAATATCCTGGAAATTTGCCAGACCTTCTAAACCATGTCCTTTCCATGAACCTCTGTTTAGCAATATCTGAACAAGGAAAAGAAGGCAGTTGATGTGATTTTAATATCATAAGGGACTGCTGGCACACAGAGAGACTTCTTAAAAAATGGTTTTATTATATTTCATTCTATGGACTATAATCCAATTAATTAATTGATTTCCTGTTATCACACACTCATACTGTTTCCAAGTTCTCTTTTTTTAGCAATGCTACAATGATGTACACTTCTCTCAGAAACATGAGATAGCACCTATTTCCCCCAAGTCAGAAGATAATGCTTTTTAACATTATAAATTTTTTCCTATCTCTGGAAAAGTTGCTAAATTTTATGGAAAATTTTTTATATAACAACCTATCCTTCTTTAAAGGAAATGCTTTATGGTCCTTTCAGTTCAGAAAACCACTCAATAAGGACAAGTCTCTTTTTATATTCTTTAGAGAGTCTTCCATGTGGCAGCTGAAAACAAATGTAATAAAGAACCATAGAAAACAGTGCTTGTGGCATTAACATGATTGGAAAAGAGATGGGAAATCCACTTCAATAGTTATATCAGGGAAGAAAAGTCTCACCATTTCATCAACAGTAGGTTCAGCTTGTCTTTGATAATGAAATGGACTCCAGCATTCAGTGGTCACCTTAGAAATTAGAAAAGGAAAAAGAGACAACTAATGTTAACATTCTTTAAAAAACAAAACAAAACAAAACTCCACAAAGCTACCAAACTAATTGGGAAAGGATTCATTGTCTTAATTAGAAATAATTATCTTGTTATCAAAGTACACTGATTAATGTTTCATCAGTGACTTCATCTGCATATATACACATATATAGACAAATATGGAATATGTGTAGGTATATACAGTATACACACATTATATATCCATATATGTGTGTGTGATATGTGTATGTGTCTATGTGTATTAGATTCACTCCTCAGCCCTCACATAGGGCAATCCCAATCCATGATCTCACATTTAGAAGAGTTGGTGGAAAGAGGGGATCAGGAAAGTTTTGTGAAACAGCCCACTGTAATTTCTTAGTGCTCTACATTAAGTATATAATGGGCATCCGTTTTAGAAATGCTGATTGAGTTTAAACTCAAACCAAATATACATTTGGAGTAATATCTCAAGTTATAGTGTGGGATATCTTTTATTACATTTGGCGCCTGTCAGTGTAACCTTCTTACTCTCAGCTTCTACTCATTTTGAAAACTTTATGTACCTGATATCAAACAATTTCTACCTAGGGCACTTCAGGACTGCAGCAAAGGGCATTTGATGGAGTCTATAAAAGGTAATAAAAGGGTGCTGTGGTCTGAACATTTGTGTTGCTCCCAAATTCATATACTGGAATGTAATACGCAAAGTGATAGTGTATTTGTCCATTTTCACATTGCTGTAAAGAAATACCTAAGACTGGGTAATTTACAAAGAAAAGAAGTTGAGTTTGCACACAATTCTACAGGCTGTACAAGAAACATAGTGGCTTCTGCCTTGGGGGAGGCCTCAGGAAGCCTCCAGTCACCGTGGAAGGCAAAGGGGGAGCAGACATCCTTACGTGTCAGGAGCAAGAGCAAAAGAATGAAGGGGGAGGTGCTACACACTTTTAAACAACAGCTCTCATGAGAACTCACTTATTATCATGAAAACAGCACCAATAGGGTAATGCTAAACCATTCATGAGAAATCCAATCCCATGATCTAATCACCTCCTACCAGGCCCCACCTCCAACACTGGGAATCACAATTCAACAGGAATTTGGGCAGGAACACTTATCCAAATTATATCAGATAGTATCAAGGGGTGGGACTTTTGGGGAAGTAACTAAGCCATAACGTTTTTGCCCTCATGAACGGAATTAGAGCCCTTATAGAAGAGGTTGAGGGGAGTTGCCTTGCTCCCTTTTTGAAGCAGACACTGAATCAGCTGGTGCCTTGTCTTGGACTTTTCAGCCTCTAGAGCTGTGAGAAATACATTCCTGTTGTTTACAAATTATCCAACCTAAGGTACTTTGCTATAGCTGCCTGCAAGAACTAAGACAAAGTGATTTCAAATTTTGTTCTGAGGGGAGTCTGCAATGAGATTAAGAAGAATGTAGAGACAGGGCAATATGAATATTCATTAAACATCTTGAGAGAGCATGCTCCTTTATTTAAATATTTATGACAATCACAAGAAGTTTTATTATCACTATTTTACACATCTGGAAATTGAAGCACAGAGAGTTTAAGCAGCAAGTTTAAAGTCCAGTGTTTTTACTCATATAAAGGTAAGGCAAGTTTGGTTTCCATAAAGTCTAAACCCCAGCAGAATTCTGGAGTTCTAGCTCATAAAATGTAGCCAAAGAACAAGAGTTTTGAAGCAGAAAACTGACAAAGTAGCTGAAGTGACTGAAACAAGTGCCAAGCGGTTGGATTTTATTTTTGCCACAGTGTGTAGCCTGTGGGTTCTTAAAGGACTGGGCCCATATGTTGAGGTTTGTTACATTTTAAGGATGCTACCTAGTACCCAGGGCTTGACACAGTATATAAGAGTGCATTTACTAGCCATTTTCTGGGTTGCAAAATTCCTTTTTAAAAATGAGTGAGAATGATGCTAAGGAATGCCAAATAAGTCCTCTCAACCTTTTAGGGCAATCCAAAAGGAAAACACCCATACATACGTGGAGTTCATTCATAAAAATCATTTGTTAGAATCAAGTATTTCCTCTTTTTAAAATAAAAGTTAAATGTAGAGTTGCTTAAACTCTTTTTTTTAAAAGTGAAAGTATACTTATCATAAATGCAGTATAACTTTGGATAAGGAAATGACAAAATCCAATATGATCTTAATTTTATTTCACCAGAAACAAGAGATTTGGATTCCATGTTAACATCCTATGTTTCTTTAATACCGACAGAAGCCACTCTTGAAAGTCATTTACTGTTAAAGAGAGGAGATTAGATTTTTTTTTTCAAGATAACAAAATACAGCCCTATATTCTTTCTACCTGCAAAATAAGTTATAATCTTGCCCTTTGGAAGTAGGAAACTTCTCCATCTATAACCTCAAACTAGTATAGTTCTAATGGTTTTAAAATATGCTCACAAATTCTTTTACAGAAGAGGTCTTCAGAAGGTGCATCATAATACTGCCCCCCCACCGTTAGTGTGAGCTGGATTTAGTGAGTTGCTTCTAACACACAGAATAAAATGGAAGTAATGATGTTTAACTTCTGAAATTAGGTCTTGAAAGGAATTGTGGCCTCTTCTTGTTCTGTGTCTTAGATGCTCACTCTGGGGAAACCAAATGACATTCTATGAAGACACTCAGCCTCATGGATAGACCAAAGTGGCAAGGGACCTATCCCTGCAGTCAACTCCCATCAAAAAACTGAGGTCACCTGCCTACAGCCATGAGAGGGAGTTAGCAACAAACCTTTCAGCCCCAGTCAAGCCTTCAGATAACACCTTGAGAGACACTAACCACCTGCGATTATAAACACATGAGAGACTCTAAGCTAGAAATGCCCAGCTATACCACTTCCCAACTCCTGACCCACAGGGACTGTGAAAAAATTTTTTTGTTTGTTTTAAGCCCCTAAATTTTAAAGTAATTTGTTATGCATCAATAGATATGTAATACGATAGTTAAAAGTCATACAATGGATAAGAAAGTACTTGAAATAAGAAACATTGATCAAGACACAATATCATTATTTCATCATAATATAGTCACTTCATACATAGACTATCATTTGGTTGACACTGTCATTTTGAATTCTTTTTGTTTGTTTGTTTTCTACCTTTTAGATTGTTCACACTTTTGTTTAGAACTGCCTCAAATCTGTCTGATAAAACCTAGTGAAAGACCTGTCTCTCCTGCTTGTTAATATATGACAGCATAACCTTAAATTATTTATCCAGTGACCCAGTGTTGTGACCTCGGTTAAGCTCATGAAAAATTGGTCTTGTTTTGTCCATTCTACATGCATTTCCCAAAAATTGTGTGCTATGTTGGATATAGTTTTAATTCTGTATATAGCCAATGGGATGTGTATAGCTAATATTTTATTTGTTAGTAATCCAATTTTCATCTTAAGGATTAAATGACTAACTCTAAATGCTGTTTACACTACATGAGAGCTGAAGGAGACTAGTCTAGTTTGTGCAATAAGAGGTGAGTCTAGACACTGTTTAACTGTGGACACAGTTTTGTCTGGTTGCTTACATAGAGCAGAGTTCAGCATTAGCAAAAGTGACTGTTTTAAAAATAAGGTATCAGGAATGTACTCAGCTTTGAGGAAGAGAATAACCAACAGTGGTTGCTTAAACAAGTATGGGGCTTATGTTTCTGTAAAATAGAAGTGCAGACATAGAGTTTCCAACCTGGGTGCAGCTTCTCAAAGATGTCCTCAGTGAATCAGGCTCTTTGCATGTGCCTGCTCCACCGTCTTTCATGTCTGCCTTTGCCTCACGGCTGGAAGACAGCTGCTGATTTACCAGGTATTACATCCAGCTCCAGGCAGGAAAGAGAGCAAAAAACAAAGCTTTGTCCTTATGAGACTCTGTCTTATTTTTTATTTTCCAGAAAAAGAAAGTCCTCCTCAGGAATTTCTGACTGTATTTCATTGGCCAGAACTGGATTCCATGACCACCCCTAACTACCGGGTAGGCTGAGAATTCAAATGCTGAAAATTGCAGTCTCCATAGTGAAAGACATGAAGAAAGAAATTGATTGAAATGGGTTAATTAATTAAATTAGCAACACTTTTCCTCAGTGAAGGAGCTCAGAAAGAAAATGTTTTGGTTCAGTCCTGGGTACGGATGCTGGACAGCACTTAATATCACCAGCACTGAAGGTAATAAATATTATCTCTCTTTTCTATCATGAATATGAATGATACTCTGAAGGCTGAATGCAACCTAGGAATTTACGTGAGAAATGAGGCATGCAACACTTTTGAAAATATATTAGCCCAAAGTCTGTATTACTGCATATTTTATTCGCCTTTTAATATGCTACAAAAGGTTTGAGCCATCAACTGAATGCTGCCAGAGAAGAACAAACAAGTACAAGAATGCAAAAATAAATGCTGGGAGTCAAGTTTTCACAAGATGTTCTTTATGGTTGGTATGATCACAGTGCTAAGCAGACTGATTTGCTTCTAGCTCTATCCATCAGCACTTCTTCCATAAGCCTGGTTCTCCAGGAAGTTTATCCCAGGCTATCTATGCAGAAATGCATATGGGGCAAAGTGGGTACTGGAGAAAGCGTTCCCTGAACTCCTTCTCTTGCCCCTGCTACCTGATTCTTTGTAACTTCTTCCATGCCTGAGATCTTCTTTTCTATTTTGAGAACATGAAGGAAACATGTTTGCTTAAGTACGTTCTGATTAGGATTTAAATATTTAATTCTGATCATTTTTAGTGTCTGAAATATATTTTGTAGGCATGGTCAAATGATAATTATAACTATAAAATGTTTTACATTCTACAAACTTTATCCCATGTTACTAATATTCAGGAAATGATCATAGGAAAATATTTACACTAGGATACTGTTCAATATTTTAACTGTTTCTATTTATACATAGTTTTAAGAAATTCTACAATGAATTTATATCATCTCCATAATAGGGAACAAAAATCGACTTCACTTTTTCCAGGAGGCTGTTGTCTTCCAAGACCATAATTAAACCAAGTTTGGGTTTATAGAGTTAAAATCATGAGATATCCCATCTCTGAACACATATTCATGGCTATAATTTGGACGTTTGTTGTCTCCAAACTTCATGTTGAAATTTGACCCTCAATATTGGATGTGGGGTGATATGGTTTCATTGTGTCCTCACAAAAACTTTCATCTTGAATTATAATCCCTATAATTCCCACATGCAAGGGCGGGATCAGGTGAAGGTAACTGGATCATGGAGGCAGTTTCCCCCACGCTCCTCTCATAATAATGAGTGACTCTCACGGGATCTGATGGTTTTATAAGCATCTGGCATTGCCCCTGCTCGCACTCACTTTGTCCTGCCACCCTGTGAAGAAGCTGCCTTCTTCTCCTTTGCCTTCCACCATGGTTGTAAGTTTCCTGAGGCCTCCTCAGCAATGGGGAACTGTGTCAATTAAACCTCTTTCCTTTATAAATTACCTGGCCTCGGGTATTTCTTCATAGCGTTGTGAGAGCGGACTAATACATGGGGCCTGATGGCAGGTGTTAGGGTTATGGGGCTGATGGATCCCTCTACAATAGATTAATGTTCTCCCTCAATGGTGAGTTCTCACTCTATTAGTTCTTGCGAGAGCCGATTGTTTCAAAGAGCTTGGCACGCACCTCCCCCTGCCTTGCTTCCTCTTTTGCCATGGAATCTCTGGGTCCCCTTCACCTTCAGCCATGTGTGGAAGCAGCCTGAGACCTTCACCAAATTCAGATGCCCAATCTTGAACTTTTCAGCCATCATAATTGCAGCCCAAATAAACCTTTTTCTTTATAAACTACCCGGTCTTGGGTATTTCTTTATTTTGTGTTTATTATTGTTTCTTTATTTTGTGTTATATTATTGCAACACAAAATGGACTAAGACACTCACCAACTCTCTTGAATTCAAGAGTTTCATGGTTTATGTACTGAACATTGTCACATAAAAATACCACTTCCTAGGCTCCAGTCATGACGATCCAGGTGAACAGGAATATGGCACCAAAAGTCTGCCTTTTTAAGTAATACTCCCGTTGAGTCTGATACAGACAGTTCCCAGGTAGGCTTGGAAAAACACTTATCTGATAGTCATTTGTTCACTGATGGAAGGCCAAATTTCATGCCATAGTCCACTCTTATGCCCACTGACAAGCCACTTTGCTACTCACACCAGCTTCTCCATTTGACAGTGGTTCCCTGTCTTCCCCATCTTTCAACAGATAAATTGCATCTCCTTCTCCTCAGTCACAAGGAGTTAATACATTAATATTTTGCATAATACTCCTTGTTAAACTATTCTGTCATATAGATAAGTGTTTCTTAGTTAAATTCAATTGAATGTCTACTGTGAATAAAATTTAGATAAGACCAGTGCCTCCTCCCAAATGAGGATTTTTAGATTAGATGGCTCCTGCTTGTCTGCCACTAGGTATGAATTCCTTCGGTTTTTAGTGATACACTACATGGCACAATTGAATGGTTACCATTTGGAAGCACCATTTCTTGGCCAATTTTAACCTTCAGAAGAATTGTTCTTAGGGTAAAGATTTATCTTTAACCATTTTCTTCAAAGAAAATGTTACTTTCTTCTTTCCAAGAAACGGGTCTATTTTTCCACTAAAAACCTACAGGAGGATTTCTCTTGGCACAAGGCAGCCTAGGAAGCTTTTCCAGTAAACCAGCTGTTATTTTTCTCCTGGCTATCAGACAATGCTTCACTTAGATATTATATCTGAGGTCTCATCTGAATTTAGGAAAATGAGACTGCTTGTTTCAGAGATAATCTTCCAGCTGTGCTTGTGCAAGTCTCATTAAGTCCTTGAAAGAGTAAGAGAAGGAGGGTGAGGGAGAAAGGGAGAAAAGAGGAGGAGCAATGACAACAAATGAATTTTTAAAAGTATGTCTTAACTATCAGACATAGAGCTACAGTGTTTTAATGACATGTCTCACTGAATCCCATGAAAGTTCTGAGATATTTTTTATAGATGTATTTTACAGATGATAAAAACCAAGGCAGAGAGAGTCTAAGTAAATTGCACAATGCCACATAGCTACTAACAGTCAAAGCAAGATTCAAAGTGAGCTCTGTCTGATATCAGAGCTCTCATCCATGCACTGTGGGAGAACCCACTGGGAGACAGTACTCGGGCAATGTGTTACCACGTCTTGTAGCATAGGCCTATCACTCTGGTAGCATCAGAGCAGCCAACAGAAACTGTAGTGGATCAAAATCACAACCTACCATCCAATTTATTGGAGGGTCTCCAATAGCCTCAGGAATCAGGCTGGATTTAGGAATGTGAGCCCCCCTTACTCACCAAATCAGCACTTTACAATTCATATGCTATGTACCTTCTATCTACTGCACCAAAGAAGTTCAGTTCTAAATTTCTAATGAAACTATCAGAATGATTAAAGAGAACCTCATGGCTGTCAGAAAAAATATCAAAAGTCAGTCCAATGCCTGAATTGACCTTGTTGACTCAGATATCCTCTCTTTTTACAGGGCGAAGAGCAAGTATTTGGCTATTGATTAATGTTACGTTACGATTGTTAGTGAGGCCAAACATTCAGACAGTTTTAATTGTCCAAACTCCTGGGCTAATTAATGCAATTTTGAAAGGGATTGGTCAGGACTCACAGTTTATGTTTTTATATACGTGTTTAGCATAGGTCTTGACAGAGAACATCCCAGTATATTAATTTAATATTCCCAGAGTTACTTATCAAAAGGCTGTACAATATGATGTTTTGCAAAATCAAAGTAGTTTATTATCTTGTCATCATCGAATTTTTTTCATTTATATTTCAGTTCACGGGGACATAAGCATATCAGTTACAAAACAACCCTATAATAACTAAATACAAAATAGCTACAAGGCTGTGTATATATTGTCCACTATGTCTAATATATTGCAGAGCTGAGTAACAAGACGATTTTCACAAAACACGTAAATGCTGATTATTCACATTACCTGATAGGAAGTTCCTTGTAGAGTTTTTCCTTGATGAGTATGTATGTTGTTACTTAGAAAATCATCTTCATTTAAATCTAAGAAAAGAGATAACTGTTACATACAGAATATCAGAAATTACATGATTTGGGAAGTTTAGGTGCAATGTAACACGCATGTTTTTATTTAGTCTGTAAGACATTACATTGGATAGGTCAAAAATATTTTTTTCTTAAATATATGCTTTTTTTTTTTTCTACAAGAAAAAGATCAAAATAAAATAGAAATTTAACAAAATAGGTATGCTGCTGACCATCTGTGTCCCTGAGGAAGTGATGGAAATTCACTGTGATTCCCTTTCTTGGTAATAATAGGATTGTGGACTAGCTACAAAAGCCACTTCTAACTTCAAAATGCTATGACTCCATGCAGTTATCACCTCACCTGTTTCTCTTAAACTAAGCCTTCCACCCCTGGCATTTTGAGCTTCATTAGCTTAGGTCTTCTCAACATGAATTATTTATGCTGAAATTGTTCTATGCATGCTTTAGTAAAAGCTTTGCAATGTAGCATCCATTTGCTTGCAGCTAAATGAAACCTTTTCAAATGTAGCAGCACTTCCCTTTTAGCTCCTGTAAATGGGAGCTTCATTTATTTAAGTCTGAAATACATGGTATGTTAAAAGAGGACAAGACTTTATGGGTCACTTAATCCAAGCCTCTTATTTTACAGATGAGGAAAGTGCGACCCAACATCACCTCGTCACCAGGCCAGTGACGTTTCCTTTCACTTTCACTCCTATTTACTTGCAACCATTGCTTCAGTTTTCTACTATTCCTCATTCTCATATTCTGCAGTGGAAGCGAGGGCAGGCAAGTCCTATCTTCCATGCACAGTGAAAAACAGGTACAGATTTTTCTCCAGATCTCCATCATAGCTATAGTTAAAAGATATGTTAAATTCACAGCTCAGTCTCAAAGTTACTTGCACCAATAACTTAGTATTTAAAACGAGACTAACCATACAACAGGATTCCAGAAAGTACCTAAATTTTAAAATGAGCTGATTTTGTGATCTGGTTCTTTGAATCAAGAATTTATGTCACAGGGTTAGGCTGCTAGAAGCTGAGTTTTTGCAGCTTGGTTTTTAGTTTCTGTATTGAGAAAAAGAAATATTGCCTCCCTTCTTTTATTCCTTCCCGTGTTGTCTCTTTTAGTCACCTTTTTACAGGAATTTTGAGTTACTCCTTCTATAGCCATTCTTCTGGGTATAGAAAAAGAACAGTAAAGTGGCTTCCTGTGTTCTAGAGTCTGGAATCAAGCTTAGAAAATAAGATACGAATATGTGCAATGCACTTACATAACAACACAAGGCAGAAAAATGAGTGATTCATACACAGTACGATGGAGAGAGATCACTACGACTCCGAGAACTTGTGGAAGAGACAGGGCCAGAATGGAAGCTTGAAGAATGGATACAGTTTGAGAAAGTGGAAGGAAAGGAAAAGGTGTAAATTTAGCAGTGATGCCATGAACCCTGGCCTATTATGCAGCATAAATGGAACATGTTTAATTAAGTGTAGAGATTGAGGCTGGTTAGGCCAGAGGGCGATTCTGGATACAGAGTAAGAGGAGGTAGGGCTGGATAGGTGACTGAGGCCCAACTGTAATGGGACCTGAGTACCAGGTGGAAGAATTTGGGCATAAACCATTAGATCAATGTTGTAAATATAAATATCTACAGGAATCAAATACATAACTAAATGAAGTTAATTCAATCAAGAAGGCAATGGGGATCCTACAGTGAGCTTAAGATGCAGCTCCCCAGCTACAGGGTAGCCATGGCTCTGAACTCTCTCAGTTAAAGTCACCCGAGACTTTGGGTCCTGGACTGGCACTTTCCCTCGTGTTTTTCAAGGGTATACAAACATATGGATTTTCATGTAAAATTTCCTGATTTTTAAAACATCATATGGCCCCACCAAGCTTTTCTTCTGAATAAATTCAGCTGTAGAGGTACCATTTCACAGGCCCTGCCGTAGAAAATGGGGAACCTTTAAGGGTTGGGACTAAATTAGGCAAATTTAAACCTTTGGTGTCTGGTCTTATACGTTTTTATTTATTTATGATTCCCAAATATTACCCTCCAAAAAGTGCTTTATAAAGACAGAATCTCTTTGGTCCTAAGTAGCAACAAAGGCAGAAGTTGAATTAGACAATATGTGGGCTGTATTTTCCACAGTTGGCCACAACCATGCCTTCCCATTCCATCAAGAAATTGAGTCTAATTCTTCTCCTGTTGACTCTGGGGTGATCTTAGTGACTCACTTGTCACAGTAGAGTGCAGTGGAAGTAATATTTTGTGATTTCCAAGGTAAGGTTAAAGAAGCCTTGCATAAGCCGGGGGCAGTGGAGTACCTACATCCCAGCTGCTTGGGAGGCTGAGGCAGAGGATTGCTTGAGGCCAGGAGTTTAAGATCAGCTTGGGCAACAGAGTCAGGCCTTGCCTCAAAAAGCAAAAAACAAACAAACAAAATTACAAAACAAGAAACCGTGCAGCTTCTACTTTGGGCTGTTGGGATCTTCATTCCTAGACACTTCTACCTGTGATGTGTGAAGCTCCCTTGCATGTTGCACACACTTGAAACCCAACCCTGAGGCTGGGAGAAGCTGGAGCGACATGAAAAGGCCACATATAGGTTCTTTAGTTGGCTGCCCAGCTGAGCCGAGCCTAAGCTAGACTAGTTGTCAGACATGTAAGTGAAGAAGCCTCTATATGACTCCAGCTACCAGATGTTTAAGTCCTCCCCAGTCATTCAAGTCTTCCCAAATGAAGCCTCTGACATCACATTGGGGACCAGTTCCCCAACTGAATTACTGACCTGCAAATGTATGAGCCTAATAAGATGTTCTGTTATACTACTAACTATTGGAATGGTTTGTTTGCTGCAATAGATTATCAGAACATTCAAGAACTACATCGTAGATTACCAACATCAATGTGCTTAAAAATATGCCATCCAGCATAAAAATTGAGATTACAACTGCCCTTCAAATACAGAGGCAGTAAAAGGAATAAAAGGAATGTAAAAAAAAGTTTTTGTTTTTAATCAGTTTTTAGGTTTTCTAACATAGATACTTCTGACTATATTACTTTTCAAACAGGCAACTCTAATCTCAGTAAGAACTCCTCTAAAGAATTAAAGGATCTGAAGATTCATTTGAATAAAACACTAGAAGTCTAAGTGGTCTCATCATTGAATTCAGAAAGCCTTCCTTGGATATATGAGGCATCAAACCATGCAGTGGGTACCCTTTCCTCAGGGACTTTATTCCCACCTTGTAAGCAAGCATTTAGAGGTGTGAAGTAGGATTTCCCTCTGGTGTTCCTCATGTAGTCCAGTTTGGCCAAAGTTAAATTACCTGCCCTTGAGAAACACGTTTTTCTAAAATTAAATGTGTGTTTCCTGAAAATTAACCAGAATGGTGAATATATTTGTGAATTTATACCATCTTTTGCCATCTTAAAATTAAGCTACTTGGCCTCAGGCCGATGAAGAAAAATAATTAATAAGATCTTGAAAAATTAAGCCAAAATATTTATAAGCTTACATTGAAGAGGCTGGACAAATAATGATATTGACCAGAAGTCAGGAGAGAAATTAGGTTTCAAACCAATGGTAACTGAAATGGTGGACTAGAGTAGAAATCCTTAAGAACACCTCTTCTTTCCCTCTGGGTTCCTCCTTTTATAATTAATCTCATCAAAGCCACATGTAAAGAAGATTTATTTTTAAAGTAAGTTTGCAGCAGTATAGGTGAAGTTAATGTTTCTCTTATTACTAACATTGTTTTCTGACTTTGTCTGGTCCCTCACTTCCCTTAGTAATATATGCAATTTTTCCCCACTTTTTCTTGTAGAATAGTCTGTCACAGTTACACTGATTGATTGAAAAATTTCTGAATCTCCAAGTAAGTTTTGTTTCCTTTTTATTATTTTTTAAAAGTTGATTTATTTTTATTCTTTGTACTTTCTGGTATAAAATATGAAAATCCTATTCTTGAAATTATCTTTAATTAAATCATAACTTAATCTTAGGTAAACTCCAATTCACAGATTCAAAAGTTTGTTCTTCTCAATTCTTTTTAGTAAAGTCGAATAAATTTAAATATTTTTAAATGGACTCTAACTTACTAAAATAAATATTACAAATATTTTTCCTATTTATAATGCCAAAAATTTAACAATTAACCTGAATTATAGATTAATTTCTCCTCACACCTAAGCTATGCCAATTTTTTAGTTGTAAAGTCCTAAGCACTCAATTTATTCTACATTATTTTACAGATGTAGTCTCTTTTAATAGAACAGATGTAGGCTTAGATAAAAATCTCCTTAGAAGAAGGAAATGGACTAGATAAATTAAAAATATTATGCATCTGGAACTCAACTTATTCTGACAAATTTGGCCTTAACCTATATAGTACAGTCACGTTGTTGAGCTATGGATTAATATACCAGACACAAATCTTAGCTAAATATAGCCTGTGGAATCTTTTCATCAGGTCCCAATATTCTTTAGGGCTGAAATGCTATTAATATAATGTGTTAATGTCAAAATATCATTTTGAAATTGAAATTGAGGAAAATTGCCCCTTTTTTGGCCTTGAATTTTATACGATTGCTTAGGACTTAATGTCACTCCTACAGTTTATTTCCCTATATATTTTCTTCTAGTTTATTGAAGCTATCTTTACAATTTCATCATTAGTATCTAGTAAAATCATGTGGGCTGTGGATGACAACAATGATGGACTTTCCCATCTTCATCTCACTGAACTCCACAGACTGTCTACCCTCAGGCACAGTAAACTAACCCTAAGTAATTATGCAATTAACAGCTAAAAACGAGTGTTTAAAATGAGAAAGAAATATTTTAGGTTGATACGTAGGTCACTAATTACTTAGAAATACTCTGAACCTTCCAAATGAAACCACTATACCCATAAAATTAGAGCCTACAACTTGTGGCCTTGAATTTCTCCCTTCAATTTATAATGTTACAGACAGCCTTGGTCTCTGGCCATCAACTCTTCCTAGTATGGCATTAATCTCTAGGAAATGTCCAGTGACTCAACTGCTGTACTGAAATGTCTGCTGAGGTTCTTGGACACACACACATGCACACGCACTCGCTGAACACACACGGTCACTCAAGACCCTGAGAAATATCAAAGCTGGGAAAAATTCTGTAAAGGCTTTCTTTCTTCCTTCGCTGACAAAGCAACCAGAAGTAACTCACCTAAGGCCAGGATTCTTTGCTGCTTTTTCAGTGTAGCTATAATAGGATTCCCTGCCTTTTATTCCCAAACTAACAAAACAAAACAAAAAACGTACATAAGAGAAAGGTAGTTTTAGGAAATAGAATACTTGAAGAAATTTATGGAAAAATTTGTATCTACAATATTCTTTAACACCGTTATACCTTCTTTATCCATAGATCAATATACAATAATCTAAAATAAAACAGGTGCTTCTAGAAGGATTAATAGATAAACGGAATGGTGGATGACTAGAGAAACTGATAGACGAGTGTTTGATTAACTGACTGAAGGTGTGGATGCATATAGCTGGCATCCGTGTGGTAAAGACAGAGTACAATCCAAACATGATAGAGAGGGAGGTGGAGCAAGGTGACTGAACAGAACCCAAAGTAATCATCCCTCTCACAGGAATACCAACTTGAATAGCTCTTCACACAAGAGGGCACCTCCATAAGTAAGTAAAAATCGAGTGAGTGATCACAATACCTGGTTCTAACATCATATCCTTGAAAGAGGTACTAAAAAAGTAGGAAAGGCAGTTTGGGATTGCTGACTCCACCGCCCTCCTCTATCCCTGGTGGCATCCTCATGGTGCTGAGAGAGAATCTTTGTGCATGGGGAAGGGAGAGCCAAGTTATTGTGGGACTTTGCATTGACCTCAGTGCTGTCTCTCACAGTGGAAAGCAACACAGGGCAAAATTCAGTTATCTACTGCAGGGGGAGCATATAGACTCGCCCCCAAATTCTGACTAGCCCCTCCAGAGTGGGCTGAAGCACTTTAGGGTCCTAAGTAAACTTGAAAGGCAGTCCAGACCACAGGACCTGAAATTCCTGGGCAAGTCCTGGTGCTGTGCTAGGCTCAAAGCCAGCGGAACTGAGGTACACATGATCCAGTAAGACATCGGTAGGGATGGCCAAAGGAATGCTTTCATCACCCCTTTCCCAATCCCAGGCAACACAGCTTGCAGCCCCAGGAAAGACTCCTTCCTTCCGCATAAAGAGAAGACACAGGAGAGTAAAAAGGACTTTGTCTTGCAACCATAGAATAGAGCACTAGGCAGACCCCTAAGGTTCCCAATCCATTCTTCACTCCCAGGTGAAATTTCTAGACTCTTGAATCATCAACAGCTAATATAATCAATTGTTTTTGTCATTCCGATAACCCTTGGGGGTGAATACCAAGCAGATCAACTTTTGATACTGTTTTTCATCTTTGTAAACTCTTAAGACTTTCTGTTTTATTATTGTCTTCCCAAAGTTAAGTAATTTTAATTATGAAATCACTTACTATTAATATGTTATTCTACACCTGACTACTAATTTACTCTCCTGGAGATTTTTAAATTATAAAAAGACCTAATTATATATTCATAATCAAGGTTATTTCTCTTACATTTTTTAAGAAGACCTAAACATAACTATTAACATATCGATGTTATCTTTAGAGTTTATTTGTGCTCTAATTTTTATTTTATTTTTTATTTATTTATTTTTTGAGACGGAGTCTCTCTCTGTCGCCCAGGCTGGAGTGCAGTGGCCGGATCTCAGCTCTCTGCAAGCTCTGCCTCCCCGGTTCACGCCATTCTCTTGCCTCAGCCTCCCGAGTAGCTGGGACTACAGGCGCCCGCTACCTCGCCCGGCTAGTTTTTTGTATTTTTTAGTAGAGATGGGGTTTCATTGTGTTCGCCAGGATGGTCTCGATCTCCTGACCTCGTGATTCACCCATCTCGGCCTCCCAAAGTGCTGGGATTGCAGGCTTGAACCACCGCGCCCAGCCTAATTTTTAATGTATTTTCAAATTCTTTTGTACATTAAAACTTTCAGTTTTCTTTTCAATTGCTTATTTGCTTCAGCAGGCAACTTAACTAGATCCCACTTCCTTTCTGTACATGTGTCTGTGTGATGTTTATACACATATGTATATGTATACATGTATATATTAATAGTTTATAATAATGCATATTCTATTCTATCTTATTTGGTTTTCCTTTTTAAGTAGACCAGAATATTCCACTTATTTTCATGGTGAAAGATGTAAATTTTTCTTACCTGCCCTTTAAACTACTTTGGGAAAATGCAAAGTCAGCTGAACTAAATATAGCAATTACCTTTTAGCTGACAGGGCCTTCTGATGTGGGAATCATTCTTATGCTTGCTGTGTTCCTGCCAGATTTTGTCATTCACAGTATTTCCTTCTAAAGCGAAGCAGAGAATTAGTTAGAATTCACAGTAACATTTGTCCAGTAAGTATAAGACATTTGAAATCAAAACAAGTTCAGCACGGGGCTTGTAACTTGGTAAGTGATATCTTAAGAGAGCTCTAGTTCTAGGGAGTTCTAGTCCCTCATGGACAACTGCAGGTATCCTGTGGGCTACCCACTTATTCCCATGAACTACATAGGCACCTCACCATATATGATAGAATGCTGTTACTCTAATGTCTCTTGACAGTTTATGATTGCATTATTCTTTGTAGTAGTTTTCTTGAATTCATAACCAATTATTATTATTATTACTTTTTTGAGACAGGGTCTTACGGTCTTACTCTGTTGCCCAGGTTGGAGTACATGGTGTGATCATAGCTCATTGCAGCCTCAAATTCCTGGGCCATAGCTATCCTCCTGCCTCAATTTCCCAAGTAGCTGAAACTACAGGCATGTGCCACCATGATAGACATATATATATATATATATATATATATGGTAGAGACAGGGTCATAATCAATTGTTTTTATGCATGCTTAAAAGGTTAAAGTATTCTTATCCTCAAGATTCCCCATCATTTCTAACAAATTAATTGTGTAGAAAGAACACTGAGCTGTGATGGTTTCAAGAAACTCTAAGATCCTTAAATGGAAGGTCAATGATTTGCTCAAGTTTGTCCTCCCAACATCTAAAGCATGGCCTGGACATGTGAAGAAATGAATTGCACCAAATGGAAAATTGGAGTCCCTTCTAAATTACTTACTACAGATAAATCATTCTACATGTTCTATCCTACATTGATAAAACAAATGTTAAATAATGCCACCAATGGTAGCGTGAAGACAAACTCAGCATGCTGTGTTGTTTCTAAAGTCACTATTTGCTCATATGTTTTGATTATAGAAAAGGCAGTTGATCATCAAGAATTGTGTTAGGATAGAAATATTGGTTGTATCGTATGTACGTGCTGAATAGACTGAGAATGGATCTAGATGAAAAAGAAAATTTTGCCTTACTTCCTTTTATTTAAGACTATGCGCTATTCAAATCAGGGCTGATATTCAAAATATTTATCAGCAAGTTACTGCAGGACCCTGATAGGATCCAGCACCTGTAGATGTTACTGCTGGGAGAATTGAAACCTGATTAAAACGCAGATATCCTTCAAAGTTGTACCCATTGTGGGGTATCACCTTAGTCACAATGAGCTTTTCAGATCCTACCAGAAAATTGGTTTTTTAAAAAGAAGGAAATGGGTATTAGCACCCGACTCCTCTGCTGGGGAGAAGGAAAGGGAAAAGGGTACCCACAAGTTTGGCACATTACATTAAAAGAAATTATTGAGGCCCAGTGTGGTGGCTCACGCCTGTAATCCCAGCACTTTGGGAGGCCGAGGCGGGCGGATCACGAGGTCAAGAGATGGAGACCATCCTGGCAAACATGGTGAAACTCCATCTCTACTAAGAATACAAAAACTAGCTGGGCGTGGTGACACGCACCTGTAGTCCCAGCTACTCTGGGAGCTGAGGCAGGAGAATCGCTTGAATCCGGGAGGCAGAGGTGGCAGTGAGCCCAGATCGCACCACTGCACTCCAGCCTGGCAACAGAGCAAGACTCCGTCTTAAAAATAAATAAATAAATACAATTATTGACTGGATGACCCAGATGTTTCACCATTGTGAATGTTTTATAATTACTGACTCCCTATTTGCTGTAAAGTAACAAGAGAGATAATCTATTAACTTTCTAAAAGTAATGAATAGAAATCGATGTTTACTTTAGAATTAAAATACAAACCAAACGGATTGCATGTGTTATTACTATGAATGCTATCACAAAAACTAAAGAGAAGATTTGGTGTGTGAAATGTTGTAGAAGAGACTTTTATAATAAAACCACTTTCTGCTAATTTTTTATTGTCTCCTAGATTCACAGATCTAAAAAGATCTCTAACAAGTCACCTTGGCCATGCAGCAGCCAAGCTACACATGGAGAGCCGGAAGATGATCAGCCAATGAACTACCAAAGAGGATTATTCTGTTTAAATATAACAGGAAATTATTGCAAATAAATCAATGAGTTCTTTGTCATAGCCATTTAAAGTTAGAATGAAGCCACTTTTAAAAAAATGTTCTTCTATATAACTCAAAGACAACTCAATTTGACTTTCATTAATCAGTTTTGTTGCTTTATGGCAGGAGCAGGAGAAAAGAACTTTTGGGGAGACAGAATACATATTTACACTTGTAACTTTGGGAATCACTAACCAAATATTTTATTTTCAGACATAAATCTCCGGAATAACCTGGAAGAATAAAAGAAACAATATTTAAGTCTAGATTTAATAAATAACATCTTAATCAAACAGAAATTAGAATGTGTGCAACACTTTGGGAGCAGGAATGAATTCTACCTCTAACTAAGATCTACCTATGATCTTGAATCTTCCTAAACCTAGGTGGCAAATTACAGTAAATACAAGTATAATTTGGGTCTATAAATTTCTATGCTATATGGAGGGACCGATATTCATAAAACCTGAACAAAATGGTAAGTCATTTTACATGAAAGTATCTCAGGATAACCAAATAGTTACTGGGGGGGAAGTGCTTTTCCAAATAATTATGTTACTAAATACAGAAAGAATGATGTAAATTGAATATAACCATTATGCAATCTCTAATAAAATAACAGATCTGGAAAATAATCACCAATTACTGATAAAGCCTAATTGAAAGGCTGATGGGCAACTTCATGCCGAATGGCTCCACCTGATACCATCTGAACCCACTGAGCAATATCACTGTCATAAAAATATGATCGTGCAATCAATTCATGTGTGTGGGTGAAAACACACATATCTCATAACTGACATTGTTATAGCTTAAGTGTTTTCGACTATTGATATTCTTCATTGTCATTAAATTAAAACCGAGGTTACCCTTTTTTTAAGCTCGAAATTGTGAACAAAAACATGCATAGATAAGATTTCCTTTTTCTTAATTTTTTTTTCCTTTTAATTTTTTTAATGCAAAATGGTTAGGACATCTCTTGGCACATAGCAAACAATTCCAAACAAATAAGCTATTTATAATATTGTAAAGTGAGGTAGGTAAATAACAGCAAGACTAGACATATAGCTTACAACACAACAAAAGAGAAAGTATGCAGTCACTCAAGACCAACTTTTAAATATACATATAAATATATATATATTTGGACCTTTTCATACTTTATATATATTTGAATCTTATCACACTTTGGGATTTAACTAAAAGTTTACAGGAAACATAGAGTAGAGACAAACATGCTTAAAAAAACACAAGGATTCAATCAGCAAAATTCAAAAATCTGGGAAATTCTTCAGGACACAGACTCCAGTTTCTTCAACAAATAAATGAAAAGACACAAATGAAGGGACATGAACTGAATCCAGCTGAGCTTTTTGGATCCTGATTTAAACAAACCAACTCTGAAAAAGCATTCGAGTCTGTCAGAAATAGTTCAATATTGACTATATATTTGGCAATATAATGTCATTTGTCTTGTTTTGTTCTAGTGCAGTAATGGTATTGTGATTATGCTTTTCAAAAAATAATTCTTATTTTTTAATAATATACACTGAAGCATGAAATTATGTGTCTGGCACCTGCTTTATTAATACAAAAACAGTGGGGATGCAGTTGGGGGAGTAGAATGGGTAGAAATGAAATTGACTATAGGTTGATCCTTGTTCAAGTTTGGTGATATGAGTTTATCATTAACTCTTCCTCTATGTATGATTGAAAATTTCCATAATGTTTTGAAACAGAAACAGAGGATAGGATTAAGCTGACTGGACCGTGCTAATCAGTTCATGGGTGAGGGTAAACATGCACACATCTCATCACTCACTGTTACAGCTTAAGAGTTTTCCACTATTCATATATTTGATAGCCATGTACTCACTTCGGCAACACAGATACATATTCTTGACAGTCATTAAATTAAAACGAAGGTTATCCTTTTTAAGCTCAAAATTGTAAGCAAAAACATGCATATATAAGGTTTCCTTTTTCTTAATCTTTTGTTTGTTTTTAATTTTTTAATGCAAAATGCTTAGGACATCTCTTGGCATGTAGCAAGAATTCCAAACAAATAAATCTGTTTGTAATACTGTAAAGTGAGGTAGGTGTATAACAACATGAGACATCATTTCCATCAGGAGAGTGGTGGGCAAAAAAAACACAAACAAACAAAAAAACTAAGGAACTCAATGGAGACTTCAATTTTATTTTAATTGCTTGGAATCTGAGGCGCACCTTCACTGATCTGGTTTATGTTAGAAAAATTGTAAATTGGTCAGCATCAGACACTTTCCCTTTAATTCAATCCTCCTGTCATCTATATTTTGGTAGCCTGTATTCTGTGGAAGCATCAATCACAAGCCAACAGCTACTATTTTGTTTAAGTACGTGCCTTGGAATTAGTGAATTTCTTATTCATGGTCAGAATAAACAGCCTCACATACGTGGCGATAAGACTGAGAAAGGTCCTCCCGAAATCCCTTCTTTACTCCACCTCATGCTTAAAATGCCAGTGTTGTAGTTTAAATAGTTAATTGTAACTAAAATACAACTACGCCACCCTGACAGGTCTTTAAGCTGTTAATCACCCAATTACCTACTTACTATGGATGTGTTTTATATTTTTAACTGGGAGAAAGCTTT
>NW_012107264.1:817078-829692 GCF_000951045.1 Mandrillus leucophaeus
GACTTACTTTCTCTTTTTTGGTTTTGCATTCTCCAAATTAGAAACCCCCTGTAAAATAAAATAAAATAAAATAAAATAAAATAAAATAAAATAAATAATATAAGACAAAACTGTACCAACAGATCCGAAAGAGAATTCATTCATTTTCTACTATAATCCAAATGCAGTTCGTTTTGCCTCTTCCCTAGTAAAAAGACTGATATGTTCCCTGTTGTATTTTAGTAATGTGTCACAGAAGTTTGGCTCAAATTTTCACTTTTTTTTCCTTTCGTCTTTGTAACTTTGAGAAAGATAGGATGTTTCCTTTATTAACTAGGGCTTATACGTTATTTTAAGCTATTGCCAGTTTAAAAAAGCCCTTGCCAGTTTAAAAAAACAACAACAGATCTTTTAAATTAAAACACCCAATTAAATCCTCATTATCTAAACCTTCTGTCCCTCCATCAATCCACCAAAACCAAGGAGACAGATACATACCACGGTGTGTTAGTTATATCGTAGAGTGCCTTCATTTGAGAAGGATGGAAAGCAGCTTATCACAATACCCTGAGGGTGTTGAAATATATCTGTGATTCATCTGACCTTTTTCTTCAGACCCAGTGACAGTTGTGTAAAATCCCTTACACTTTGGGGAAAGAATTTATCACATTTTTCGCCATCCTTGAAAGAGTTTAAACTGCCCTAGGCACCTTTAAAAGCCCTTCAGATTCTCTCTTTTTTATTCATCTACTCCTCCATTTAAAAAACATTTACTGAATACCTGCATGAAAGGTAACCAATTGTGTTCTGGAGAGGCTCATTTGTTTGGCATGGCAGGAATTTACATACTAAAGAAAATCGCAACCAATATTCCACTTCTGAGAGGAAAAAACACAAAGGCTAAGGCTAAGAGGAATGGTGAATGTAAACCGAAAAAAGGAAGTTTGATTTGATTATTCCAGTGTTAATAGTACCAGCCTGAGCACAGTGAAATCTAAGATAACCTTTCCCCAAGATAGTGATTGAAGGGGCCATTTATCTAATCTTTATTTTGTTTGTATCAAGATTTTTAACTGCAGAGGACAATTTGGATATCTTATTTTCCTAGCGGTTGAGCAGAGCGTTACTAAAATCCCACGTGCTGAAACAGTCAGTCCCTGAACTTGAGGAGCACACATTACCAAGTTTGAAATACTTGTGCATAACCCACAGGACATTGCTTGTAGGGAAGAGGTGGCAGATGGGGCTTGTAGGTAAGGATGTGGGAGTCATGAATTACACCCTAATGTGAGTTAGGATATCAACAGGCTTTTGAGGAGTTAATGGTCAGGTGGACCACTTCTTCCATTCTCTATGCTTTGTCATCCTGTGCCCTAGAAGTACACAATCTCTATTCAAGGTCTTTTTTTGAAATTGTTTAGGTCTTGGGCCAGATCTCTCCAAACCTCAGATTAGAAGCTAATGGTGTTCCTTGCCCCGCAATCAGTAGCCACACACATTTAACAAGCTTTGTGACAATCGTGAGGAAAGAGGACAGCCACCCATCTTTGTAGTAGTGCTTTTCTGTTATATATATTTGGAACTTACTAGGAAAGAACAAGCAAGCTCCATGCTCCACAGTCTATGCAATCAGGACCAAATATGTCCTAATAGTCAAAATCCATCATCCTGAGTCTCATTAGTTTGTCATATGGGTTTAGATAAATCTCTTGGGGTTATGAATGTTGCCCTCTTCAAAACAGAGTGTACCTTTTGTGAGAATAGACAAGATTTGCAATAAGGAATATGGGAAACATTCGATACCTTTTAATTTTTAATTATTCAAGTCACAGTATTTTGGAATCAACTTATATCAGCATTCCTCTGCCTTTGCTATCAAAGAGGTTAATTCCAGATGACTCACAAAACGTATATGCAATTGAGCAAGAGAGTTTGAATCTAAAAAGAAGAAGTATTATGCAAACACAGTCTCCTGTATCACCTGGGTGAAGCTTTTGTTAATACAATTAGCTACGGGACCCACACAAAGCTTAAACACTTGTAACAGCTGATTGTGGTGAGAGGAACATAATTTGCTTCTGGTTTGAAGTTTGGAGACATCTGGACTGAGATTAAAAGAATTTCCTAAGACCACAAATCGAGATTGGTTACTTTTGCTATGCATGTTGTCACAATATTCTCTAGGGACTATCCACTTTGTTCTGGTTTTACTGGAATTGGGGGTCATCCAATTTTTCCTCATGATGAATCAGTTTAGGTTTGGGAAATTTTGTTAAAAGACTTTCTTGTAATGAATATTTGGGGCAAAAAAATTGAGCTGAAACTTCTTTTTAATCTCTATTAAGATGAAAGAGTTAGTGTAGTTCTCCTTAGGCAACCTGCTTCCTACAAGGTAGGGAGAGTCAAGCACATTAAATGTGGGTCTGGAGTGTGATTATGTGAGGAACAGGGATTACTTAAACAGGCCAACATCTACTTAATTAGAATAATAGGTCTATTCCCTCGGTGTTGCCTAGTTGTAGATTACTATTGAACTGGTTAAGCAATTTTTAGTACTGCTTATGCCAGACTCAAAGCAGCTGTGGAAAATGTAAATGGCTTTCAATTCTGACTGCTGCTTACATAAGCAGACTGTCACGTACATTGGAGTTCATACCCTGGGTACTTTATTCCTAGAGGGGCAAGTCAAAGAAAGACTACATGCAGTTTTATTTTTAGAACTACAGCTGTGTGTGTGTGTGTGTGTGTGTGTGTGTGTGTGTGTGTGTATTCTACTCTGAATTCCAAAAGGAAGATACCACTTCAGAGAGTTATTTCAGTGAAATGAATGTCTAGTCCATTAATTTGCCATGAATACCAGGTAAAACTTACTCCTGTTAGCCTTCACTTCAGTACCCCTAAGTTAGGCAGTAATCATTTGTCTTACCTTTCATTCACTAGGGAATGTGTGGCTTAATTTTATTTTTCTCCCTAGCAATTGTTTGAAATTAAAAAGTGAAATGTAAAAAAATTATTACAAATGAACCAATAGAAACTAAGAAACATTTCCAAGCTGTGTTATTTTTAAGGTAAATGAGGGAAGGCTCTAAGAGCAAAGCACTTTCATGTATAAAATTAGGTCAAAGTTTTAAAAAATAGAAAGAGAAGATGTACCTTAAAAGAACAGATAAATTGTAGATATCAAATATATTTCTATTCTCATGCAGAGGTTACAGATGACTATCCTTTGGGATTGAGCCTAATATGTGCCTGTTTCTTGCTTTATTGGTTTTTAAACCTCACTTTCAAATTACAAAGTCAAAAGGAAAAATGTGAATATGTCAGGAGTTGTTGCCTAGCTAACGGAAATGTGAAAGGTGATTCTGCACCAGAGAAAACTGATTGGCAGTAATTGATGATGCAAATCCCATCATGGTGAATTTTTAAGACTGTAGAGCTGATGCAAACTTTGATTTGAAAATGAAAAACTTGAGGCTCAAAATGATAAATGGACTCATTTAGGATCAAGCATATTGTGCTTTACCTTAATTAAATACTGGTGGATTTAAAAAATTTCTAATACATTTTTTTTTTTGGAATCGTACAAGTCATTCATTTCTACATTCACATTTTATTCAACAAACACTTATTGAACATCTACTATGTACCAGACACTGTGGTAGGGGAGAAAAGATTTCTTTCCTCACCTATCACAAAGTTCATGGCTGATATTCCTATAACAAAAGAGAGATTAGCAGGAGAAGATAATATACACTTATTTAACAAAAGTTTTATGTGGCATGAAACTTCAGAAATGAAGACTCTAAAACTCAGAGAAAAGTGTATTGTTTTTGAATTGCCATGCAGAAATATGATGGGAGGACAAAAGGTATGATCTGATGGTAATAAACTGGAGGGAATTTAGCAAGGCCTGTTTGTTCAGCTTCTTCTTGGTCTCTCTGTGGGACATCCCTTTTCTCTGAGTATAGGGCAGAATACCTGTCATGAGAGAGCCTTCAGAGGAGGAGAAGGGGAGGGTAATTCACAGAAGTGATCTTCTTAGATTTTATGGCCTGATTCAGGGTAGAAGGAGAGAGGGGGAATTATAATTCTATGGCCTATTTCAGGGGAGAAAGGGGCAATAGAAATTTCAGTTTCTATGGTCCACTTTAGGAGAGAAGGGGCAAGAGAAGGTCAGAGATATCTTCCTGCTTCTGCTGTTTTCTTCATTTCCTTGACTTTAAGATACTCAGTGATGACAGAGCGAGACTCCGTCAAAAAAAAAAAAAAAAAAAAAGATACTCAGTGATAGGGTTAGGCTTTGTGTCCCCACCCAAATCTAATCTTGAATTGTAATCCCCAGGTGTTGAGGGAGGAATTTAGAGGGAGGGAATTGGGTCATGGGGGTGGTTTTCACTATGCTGTTCTCGTGATGCTGAGTGAGTTCTCACGAGATGTGATGGTTTCATAAGTGGTTAACAGTTCCTCCCACACATGCATTTCTCTCTCCTGCCACCATGTGAAGAAGGTACTTTCTGCCTGCTTCCCCTTCTGTTATGATTATAAGTTTCCTGAGGCCTCCCTCACAGCGGTTTGACTAAGAGTCCATTAAACCTCTTTCCTCTCTACAGATTGCCCAGTTCTGGGTATTTCTTTATAGCAGCGTGAACATGGTCTAATACATTCAGTATGCCAATGTGTCATATTTTAAGGTAGCATTTCATGTGCCCCTCATTGTTTTAGAGGCAAAAAAGAATTGCAAGGAGTCCTTCTCTCAATTATCTATCACCAATGACTGCTCATCCCAGAATCCTATTAAATTCCATTTTTTTAGCTTTAAAGATTAAATGAGTTAACTTATGTAAAATCCTTACATGATGTCAAACACATTGGAGATACATATAGATGATACTTCTCATTAGATAAATTGTTTATTAATAGTTACATAGAATTCTGATTTTGAAGTGAATTGAACATGGGTACAAACACATATGTAAATATGTATAACATGTAAATTCCTATTAAAATAAACTAATTTAATTTCTAGTTTGCTTAATTCATTCTCTTGCAAAAATGAAGATTGTTCACTTGCATAACTAAAATGGCTATATTAATATTAAAATACAGTGATTCCAAGAATGCCGCACGCAAACTGAATAAGTATGTCTCTGGACATTTCTTGGCTTCCTATGTTTGAACAAAGTTCCTACAGACGTTCAAAGAAGACATGACAGTTCATTTTTAAAATTCCAATAGACATATGGCAAAGAGGATGATTATGAAACTTCAAAGTTAATAGACTAATTTTTCAGTGTGTCTAAGGCAATCAGAAAGATGAAAAAATACATATTGAACTATCAACTGCATTCTCAAAACAAGAAGATTTATGTGACCAGTAACAAATGATCACAAATGCGAAGAAGTCCTACTGCCTTCCTCCATACCTGATTGCAAATGTATGGAAAATATCCAATGAAGGAGAAGTCTCCCAAGTTATGAATGAGATCACTATGGCAAAGGGGAATGTTGGTAAATATCAGAGCCCCGTCAGTTAAAAAGCAAGTTACTAAGAACAACAAGGATAAAATCTTATCCCTTTTGTGATTTCTTGATTTTTTTTTTTGCAGAATATTATTTGCAGAATAATAACAGTGGAATACATACGGTATCAAGCATAGTTCTAAATGCTTTATGTGTAGTAATTAATTTAATCCTCACAACAATCTGTAGGATTGATACTATTACAATTAAGCTCAATTTATAGATAGGTAAACAGAGACACAGAGCAATCAATATTCTTACCTAAGCTCACACAACTAGTAAGTGATAAAACTAGGGTTTTGTGCGTGGTGTCTGTTAGGCAGGGACCTGGACCCGACATGGCAGCGCCACTCAGCGTAGCAGGCCCTTTGTTCCAGCAGACCCTTTGTTTCGAGACTTCCCTCCCTCTTTGAACACACCCTCAGACTTACATACATCAGAGGTTCCAGCTGGGCAGTCACACTCCCCCGTGACCTGCAGCTCACCTGCATTCCACAAGTTCGTAAACAGCAGTTTCGGCTGACAGTTTCCAAAGACCCCTTCCTCATGACCCTTACTCAGCTCCTGCCCTACTAGTTTCAAGACCCCCCAGGCCCTGTTTGCACAATTAGCTTCCTTACCTCTCAGGCTATACGAAGCCCCTACCTTCCTCCCTCAGCGCGACTTCCTCGGCCCATGCCTTTGACCGAGGAACCTCGCCCACAGGCCCTAATAAAAGGCTATTCTCACTACCATTTGCCTTGTGTCTTCATTCCTGGTTCGGCTCCAGCCTCAGTTTACCTTTACAGTGTCTTCACTACTTCCTGATACTACTTCTATGCTTGACGGCATAGATACAAAATCTATCTATCATCTAGGTCAGAAATTTCACAAAGAAGCACTATTGGCCAGAAGGGAGATTAGTTACAAAAATGCAGAGAAATGTAATACCACATGTCACTACTAAATAAACACCTCAGAAAGAACACCCTTCTTCAAGCACTAATACTAATAAGTTAGTACTATTTGAAGACAAGTGTGTAGACAGCACACTGATGTGTTTTAAAGGTATTAATCATTTTGTAGCTGCCATCATCATCATCAGAGAATGCCCAGCAATTTATGACAGCACATTTAATTAAAAGCGGGCACTTCAGGAACCAATGAATTTAGGTGGCAGTTTGTGCATTAGAGGCTCCCCCCTCCGCCGCCCAAGCATATTTCTGTAATAATGTTATGGTTCTCAGGGAAAACAGATTTTATCCTCCTGTGAGAATAAAATGAAGAAGGAAAAGCAACAGCTCTTTCTGATGGCAAAAGTAAGGCTTTCTTGCCAGCCTGTTCAGCTCCTGTCTTCAAGTAACAACCTCATACAGATAGTGAATTCTGGTTTCTCTAAGAGGGTGGTGTACAGCATCCACACACAGCCTCTCATCGCAGGGCAGGTCCTGTAGCTTATAGTGCCTGGAGAATGCACAGCGGCCATAATCCATCAGGAGGAGAGCTGGTAAATTGCACGAACTTTGCCACGTGTCTACTAGTGTGCGAAGAGAGCTTTATATCAATCCTAAAGCAGCAAACTCTTCTCAGAGCACTATAAATATCCAGGATGGCAAAACAGGTTACCTAGGGGATGGCTATTTGCATTATAAAAGATTCCTCCTTTTCAAAAAGATTCCCTTCCAGGTGTCTTAAAACAGAGCTCTCTTAAGTGTCCTTAAATGTGATTTATAAAATTATATTTACACAAGGTTTTAGAAAAGGAAAGAACAACTAATGTTTACTAAGTGCCATGTTTCCTGCCACTTATTATCTTCTTTAATCTTCATAGCCACGAATGAAACAAGAGCAAGACACACAAACCTGCACAAAAATGTGATAGGAAATCCGATGGGTGAAAATGTCAAATTCCATCTTTGCAATGGAAAAGCACTGAACTGGTACCCCAGAACCTGGCTTGCTCCAGAACCTGGCTTGCTCTCCCACGGCTGCTACTAAACTGGGCAAGACCCAGGAACCCTCTCAGAGCTCAATCAGGTATCCATGTATAAAACGAAGGCTGATGAACAAGAATTTTAAAATCCCTTTCTGTAGAAACAATCCATGGTTCCTGATCTATAGTAGTTCAGTCCAATGTCAGTAGTGATGACAAATGCTTTTAAGAGAAAATTAAAGTAGGAATGGGCTTTTTTGCTTTACAGCTTTTTTTTTTTAAATGATTAAAGAGATAACCATGGCTTTCATCAGATTCAATTAGTAGTTCTCCCGTAAGCCTAGGAAATAAAAAAAAGAACAGAGCACAATTAACCTTAATCTATTGATTTCATTTTATTTTAACATAAGTCTCTATTTACGGGAGGAAACCAATTAAAACTACCAAAAGGCGTTCATGTATGAATTGGTGGCAGAAGAACAGCTGTATGTAATCATAGATATAACAGGAAACAATAAAAATGAAGGAAAAGTGCAGCCTTTCTAGTCAACGTAATCTATGTTTTACATATTGGCTTGTTATGAGTCATTATACAATCTCAAAGTCAAGAAAAGGATTACGTGCACTGTTTTGACATTGACTCCTCTTGTTCATAGTTTGATGAAGACCTAGCTGATGGATGCCATTGTTAATCTCATTTTCTTCCTTTAGTGTCTATATTATTAATAGCTATGTCAATGCTGATGATAATATAAGACAGAACAAAAAACTCTCAATTTTAATAGTTTAAGTCAAGTAAGAAATGCAGTTAAGTGGTTAGAATACCAACTTGGGAGTCACCTACTTTGACTTCTCCATTACTCACCTATTCTAAGATGACATGTCACATTTCAATGTGTCCATTTACCCATTTATAAGACACTAGACTCTAAGTGGTTTTTTAAGACCTTTTTTGAAAGGTTCTGGGACACTGTGCAGTGATAACATCTTAAACACCTCTCTTTCGTCATTTTTACCTCTAGTTCTTCCTTTTTAAGCTGACTTTAAATCTCACGTTCTTCACGGGACTTGTACCATTAAACTACGAACCACAGTTATGTACTTAGAGTTAACACCGATTATTGATCATTTACTTTGTCTGAGTCTTCTAGCTAATAGTATAAAATACGTTGTCACTTTTTATTCTCACCTGATAATTAAGTAACAAATAGTTTTCTCATTTTATAGGAGAAGAAACAAGGGCGTAAAGAGTTTAAGGAACTTGTCCAAGATGGGATTTTTTTTTCTTGGAAACAGAGTCTTGTTCTGTCACCCAGGCTGGAGTGCAGTGGCAGGATTTCGGCTCACTTCAAGCTCTACTTCCCAGGTTCACGCCATTCTCCTGCCTCAGCCTCCCGAGTAGCTGGGATTACAGGTGCCCACTACCACACCTGGCTAATTTTTTGTATTTTTAATAGAGACGGGGTTTTACCATATTGGCCAGACTGGTCTCAAACTCCTGACTTTGTGATCTGCCCACCTCCGCCTCCCAAGGTGCTGGGATTACAGGTGAGAGCCACTGTGCCCCATCCAAGATGGGATTTTTATAATGTTTATTTCACTTCCTCCCCCAAATTTTGTGCTTCTAATTACTGTATTGCATTATTTTTAGGAATTCCTTCTGGGGATTCTTATAGAAGTTAGGCTTGATACTTATAAATCAGAATTTAATCACAGTTACTTATGTTACTCTCTAGATATTTTGAATATATACTTTCTTCCTGAAGTGGACATCTGTCTTTCATTGGTCTGAAAATCAATGTGTAGAAGAAGGAATAAGAAGAGGAAGAGAGGAGAAAAGAGAAGTAGGAAGAAAAAAGGAAGAAGGAAGGAAGGAAGGAAGGAAAGAAGGAAGGAAGGAAAGAAGGAAGGAAGGAAAGAAGGAAGGAAGGAAGGAAAGAAGGAAAAAAGGAAAGGAAAGAAGGAAAGAAACACATTTTCTAACTTCTCTTGCTACTAGAATAAGGTATGTTGTTTAGGTCACATATATCACAGATGCTAACTTGAGACACTGGTACAAAACCTGACTAACATAGGGAAACAGCAAGGTGTGTGCATCTATTTTTAAGGTCACAAACTTCAGTGGAGAGAGTGTGGTTCTTGAGCCAGCCATTGTGGTAGTAGCTTCTGGATTTGGCCACTTCCTGACTGTGACAGAAGCAGCAGCAATCTTTGGTGGCTAGTTTATAGTGTGCCTTCTAGGCATAATTCCTGCAAGCTTAGAGTATGTGTTTTCAGTTCCCAATAATTTTGGGCTTTCTATAACCTGTAGTATATTCCTTTCTGCTTAAATTAACTAGCATTCATTTGTTTATCTGCAAATAACCATAATCAATATCTTGTCACATTAATTTTAGTTCCTGTATCAGTTATTTATTGTTGTGCAACAAATTACTCCCAAATTTAATGGCTTAAAAAATACACATTTATTATCTCAGAGTTTCTGTGGGTTAAGAATATGGGCCTGACTTAGATGAGTTCTCTATTTCATGGTCACTCACAGGATTGTAATCAATTGTTGGCCCAAAGTTCTAAGGTTTCATCTGATGGTTCAGCTAGGGAAAGGATTCTCCTTTAATTTTACTCAGTGATTGTTGGCAGCATTCAATTTCCTGAAGGCTGTTGGGCTGGAGGCCTTACTTCATTGTTGGCTATAGACTGAATGCCTTTCCTAGTTCCTTATCATGCGTGTCTCTTCCACGTGGAGTGGAATCTGGCTTCATCATAGTGTGCAAAACAAGAAAGCAACAGAGGCAGTCTGCTAGCAAGTCTTTTGTATGCTAATCACAGAAGTGACTTCCTGTCACCTTTGCCCTTCTCTATTGGAATCAAGTAACATGCAAGGATGAAGATTACACAAGGACATAAATACCAAAAGGCAGATGTTATGGTTAGTTTATTTTATGTGTCAACATGGCTAGGCCACAGTACCCAGATATTTAGTGAAACACCAGTCTAGATGTTGCTTTCTCTCTCTCTCTCTCTCTCCACACACACACACACACACACACATACGCACACACACCATGCACACCCTATTAGTTCTGTTTCTCTAGAGAACCCTGATTAATACAGTGGGGTTCATTGAGGTCCTCTTAAAGTTTTGCCTTCTGCAGTACCAAAAGGAAGGTAATAGAGTTTAATGTTGGACAACCCTCCACTCCAAAAAAAATCTTAAATGTATTTATAGAGCCATTTTAGTGCAGCAAGGGACCTTAAAAAAAATCTGGTCTAACTCTGTCAGTTTTTAGAGGTAAAAACTGGGTTCTGGATTGGGTAATGACTTAATCAAGTTCTATTTAGAAACCAAGCCAGAAGGAGAACTCAGTTTTCTATTTTAATGCTCTTACTATTGTCTGATAAGTTATCCCAAGCTGAAAGTGGAGAATTATACCTGGTGGCCTAATACTGATTAGAGCAAAAGAAAATCTTCATGAACAAATGGAGCAGGGTAGTTCTACCCTTCAGTTGTTCTTCCCATAATGGACAATGGTTTTCTGTTGGTGCCCTCTATCCTTCAGCCCAGACTCCCTAATGATCAATAGCATGCATATCCAAGTCAGCTATCTGAAGTCATGGATGCTGCCATTGGCTATGAAATAGAACAAAACTAACTAGCCATGAGGGGATTAACCCCTGACCTTGGCCTCCTTAGTGCTGAGCTCTAACCAACTGTTAGACGCATATCATATTGTTTGTCTTTAAAACTATGCTTGAATCTGCTATATTACTTTTTCATTAACATTTAGTAGCTGGGAATATTTTAATCAATTTTTCCAGTGATTTTTATCAGTACAAAATGTTGATGAGTAAGTATATAAAAAATTAAACTTGGATTTTTAAAATATTTAATTTTATTATTATCATTATCCCTATTTAATAAATGGTGCTGGGAAAACTGGCTAACTATACGCAGAAAACTGAAACTGGACCCCTTTCTTACGCCTTATACAAAAATTAACTCAAGATGGATTAAAGACTTAAATTTAAAAACCCAAAACTATTAAAAAAAAAAACCCTAGAAGAAAACGTAGGCAATATCATTCAGAACATAGGCATGGGCAAAGATTTTATGATGAAATCACCAAAAGCAATTGCAACAAAAGCTAAAATTGACAAATGGGATCTAATTAAACTAAAGAGCTTCCGCACAGCAAAAGAAACTATCATCAGAGTGAAAAGGCAATCTACAGAATGGGAGAAAATTTTGCAATCTACCATGCGACAAAGGTCTGATATCCAGAATTTACAAGGAACTTAAACAAATTTCCAAGAAAAAAAGAAAAAAGCCCCATTAAAAAGTGGGCAAAGGAGATGAACAGATACTTCTCAAAAGAAGATATTTATGCAGCCAACAAACATGAGGAAAAGCTCAACTTCACTATCATTAGAGAAATGCAAATCAAAATCACAATGAGATACCATTTCATGCCTGTCAGATGGTGATTATTAAAAAATCAAGAAACAACAGATGCTGGAGAGGATGTGGAGAAATACGAATGCTGTTACACTGTTAGTGGAAATGTGAATTAGTTCATCCATTGTGAAAGACAGTGTGGTGATACATCAAGGATCTGGAACCAGAAATACCATTTGACCCAGAAATACCATTTGACTCACATATCCCATTACTGGGTATATACCCAAAGGAATATAAATCATTCTATTGTAAAGATACATGCACACTTATGTTTATTGCAGCACTATTCACAATAGCAAAGACATGGAACCAACCTAAATGCCCATCAATGATAGACTGGAAAAGAAAATGTGGTACATATACACCATGAAATACTAGGCAGCCGTAAAAAGGAATGAGATCACGTCCTTTGCAGGGACATGGATGAAGCCGGAAGCCATTATCCTCAGCAAACTAACACAGGAACAGAAAACCAAACACCACATGTTCTCACTCATAAATGGGAGTTGAACAATGAGAACACATGGACACAGGGAGGGGAACAACACACACCAGGGCCTGTTAGGGGGCAATGGCTAGGGGAGGGAGAGCATCAGGACAAATAGCTAATGCATGTGGGACTTAACACCTAGATGACAGGTCGATAGGTGCAGCAAAACACCACGGCACACGTGTACCTATGTAACAACCCTGCACGTTCTGCATTTGTATCCCGGAACTTAAAGTGAAAAAAATTTAAAAAAA
>NW_012107264.1:830017-860707 GCF_000951045.1 Mandrillus leucophaeus
AAAAAAAAAAAAAAAAAAAAAAAAAAATTAAAAGGAAAAGAAAACCCTGAAATCTGAATTAGTAGGTGAAAAAATACCACTATAATAGATGTTCTTGTTTACAGCTGTCTACATTTGGTGGGAAATCTAAGGCTGAATTGTCAAACACTGCACTACACCCAGGTGTTTGAGGCGATTTGTGGAGATTAAAATCTTGGGTTTTCTAATGCACATCAACAATAAATCCTGTTGCTTCTTCTTGTCCAGTAAAAATCAATACTTTTAGATAAGAAGCATTGATTACAAATTATTTTAAGCAGTTATTTTAAAATAACATCCAAGATTAAGTGAGAGTTTGACTTAAAGTCATTTAATCAAGGATACTAAATTAAAAGATTGCTGTGCCCTGGTGTGGCGGTTTGCAGAAGGAAAGGTGATGATCATTAACATGCACCATACCAGGTGCTTAAAGTGGGTTACAACATTTGATGCTCACTGTAAGTCAGGAGACAGATTTTTGTTTTTTTATTATACTTTAAGTTCTAGAGTACATGTGCACAACGTGCAGGTTTGTCACATAGGTATACATGTGCCATGTTGGTTTGCTGCACCCATCAGCTCATCATTTACATTAGGTATTTCTCCCAATGCTGTCCCTCCCCCAGACCCCCACCCCCCGACAGGTCCCGGTGTGTGATGTTCCCTGCACTGTGTCCAAGTGATCTCATTGTTCAATTCCCACCTATGAGTGAGAACATGCGGTGTTTGGTTTTCTGCAAGAGACAGAAATTTTTATCCATATTCTATTGCTCAGAAAACTTAGGGTGAGAGAAGTTCAATCACATTCCCAAAGACACAGCTCCCAGTCTGAGAGCAGGAATAAAATGTAAGTCTATTCACCCATCTCAAGTTCTTTTCACTATGTTCTCTAGATATCAGAATATATTTAGCACGTATATTATAAGGTTGGGTTATTTTTCCTACCAACGTTTCCTCTTCCTCACTCCTCATCTCCCAAAAAGACACTCTTCTAATCATCCCCCCCCCATTTTTTTTTTTTTTTTGTGAGACAGAGTTTCACTCTGTCGCCCAGGCTGGAGTGCAGTGTGGCCTGATCTCGGCTCACTGCAAGCTCCGCCTCCCGGGTTCCCACCATTCTCCTGCCTCAGCCTCCCGAGTAGCTGGGACTACAGGCGCCGCCACCGCGCCTGGCTAGTTTTTTGTATTTTTTTAGTAGAGACGGGGTTTCACTGGGTTAGCCAGGATGTTCTCCATCTCCTGACCTCGTGATCCCCCCGTCTCGACCTCCCAAAGTGCTGGGATTACAGGCTTGAGCCACCGCACCCGGCCTAATCCTCCCCTCTTGATCTCTCTCACTCTTGTGTACACGTGCATGCACGTAACCCCCGACCGCACTGCCGCCACACACCCTACGCTTGTGGCAGAGAAACCAAAAAAACAGGACTACTATTTGGGATCCAGAACTCCAGCCTAGACTCCATCTGTCACTGCAGTCAAGTCACTAATCTCAGCTTCCTCATTGGTAAACTGATGTGTTTCCTATAATTTTATCTCTAAGTGTGTAACTGGCCGGGTGCAGTGGCTCACGCTTGTAATCCCAGCACTTTAGGAGGCCGAGGCGGGCGGATCACGAGGCCACGAGATCAGGCGATTGAGACCATCCTGGCCAACATGGTGAAACCCTGTCTCTATTAAAATACAAAAAATTAGCAGGGCATGGTGGTGCACACCTGTAGTCCCAACTACTGGGGAGGCCGAGGTGTGGGGTGGGGCTGGGGCGGGGAAATCGCTTGAAGCCGGGAGGTGGAGCTTGCAGTGAGCCGAGATCGCGCCACTGCACTCCAGCCTGCGCGACAGAGCGAGACTCTGTCTCAAACAAACAAACAAAAAGTGTGTAACTGTTTTATTATCAAGTATTGTTATATTTTAACATCTATGCTCTTTCGAAAAGTATATAACTAATTGCCTATCATCAAACATTTTTATACTTTAACATCTATACTTCCCTAAGTGAAGTGGAGAATTGATATTTTCTGGTTACTTTTATGCCTCTGCACCATCAGCAATTTCAAGCCTTCAGTCCTACCTTGTCCAATATGGCAGCCATCCATAGCCTCAAGTGGCTACTGAGTACTTAATATGTGGCTGATACAACTTAGAAAGTGAATTTTAATTTAATTTAATTTTAATTTAAAACCAAAGGTGAGATTTTTTCACTGGAACTGATTGCACTTTAACCACTGAAGTTTCAGCATCTGAACTGAAATGTGCTCTTTACTATAAAATACACATCAGATTTCAGTGTTAGTTTAGAAACAAGAATACAAAAATCTCATTAATTTTGTATTAATTACATGTTGAAATGATAATACTTTAGATATATTGGCTTAATTTGATACATTATTGAAATTAATTTAACCTGTCTCTCTTTTTAAAACATTTTATTTTGACAACCAGAATAACTAAAATGTGTGAGTCACATTATATTTCCAATGGACAGGGCTGCTGTAATTGTAATAGCTCCAAGACGGGGTTTGGGTATCTGTCTTCAGGTAATCCTTAAACTTAGCTGCTATTGAGAATGTCATCTGCTTGAAGATGCAGCAGCAATTTTGTGTATCAACTCCTTTGTTTGTGATTTATTCTCTAAAATAATGTGATTAAATAATCTCGCTTTCTTTGGTCATCTATCTGTATATTAACTGGAGGGGGAAAAAAAAAGGTCTTAATCTATTAACAGTTTACAGGACCCAAGTATTGCAGAGGGATTGTTATATCCAACTCATTTTAAGTGTTATCATAAAACTGTGCCTGGGACCAGCTTAACGCAAACTATATTCTCTAGAGACAAAGGAGAGTCACCTTTTGAAAGCCAGCCATCCTTCACATACACTGCAAAGGAGTTCCAGTGGTGAGACGGCACTGTTTGTGTATGTGTGTGTTTTGGTTAGAGTATAGTGACACCACTTATAATAAGGATTAAAGACCCTGAGAGGGGAGAGTGGTGGACGTAGTAGAATTCCCCTTAACATTCCCCCATGTACCTTCTGGTGTGTCTTTCTCTACGCAAAAACCAGAAGGCTAAAAACCACATTATATACATTCCCGCAAAGCTTGGATAGCAGATATGATTTAGACTTGGCAGATTATATGCATCCATGTGAAATTTGGAAAGTGGGATGTGAAAGTGGAGGTCACCTCCAGTAGCCGTGTTAAAGGAAATGAGTAAAATTTCCTTTTTATCAGGCCGGGCGCAGTGGCTCAAGCCTGTAATCCCAGCACTTTGGGAGGCTGAGACGGGCGGATCACGAGGTCAGCAGATCGAGACCATCCTGGCTAACACGGCGAAACCCTGTCTCTACTAAAAAATACAAAAAACTAGCCAGGCGAGGTGGCGGGCGCCTGTAGTCCCAGCTACTCGGGAGGCTGGGGCAGGAGAATGGCCGGAACCCGGGAGGCGGAGCTTGCAGTGAGCTGAGATTGCGCCGCTGCACTCCAGCCTGGGCGACAGAGCGAGACTCCGTCTCCAAACAAAACAAAACAAAAAAAATTTCCTTTTTAGCTAAAATATATCAAATACTATCACTTCATCAAATCATCATTACAAAATTATTAATAACCTATATTTTACTCATTTTTTATATGAAGTCTTTAGAATACGTTATATATTTTACGCCTGTTGTCCATCTGCATTTGGACTAGCCACTTTTCAAGTACTCAGTTGCCACCAGAGGTTGTACCGTGTAGCTCTAGGGCAGGGGTTAGCACACTTTTTCTGTGAAAAGTCAGATAGAAATATTTTAGGTTTGTGAGACACAGTTTCCATTGCATTCTATTGTCTCCTTTATTTTTGTTTCTGTTTTTAAAGATACTTTTACAAATATAAAAGCCATTTTTAGTTCATGCATGATACAATTACAGGCTGCCTCAGGCTATGATTTTCAGTCCCTGCTCTAGAGGATGAAAATCAGCCCTTCTGAGGGTTCTCTAACTTCTATGCTAAATCCTGCCTGCTTCTAGTAGCAAGAGTCGCTTCTGTTTTCTACAATTGAATTTGGCAAATTTATACAGAACATTACTCACCTTGTTCTACAGTGTAAGGAAACGGAGACTGCAAGACTTTAAGCAACTTTCCAAGGTCATCTACCTTCTAAGCGACAGAACTAGAAAGAGAATCCATAACTGCTCAACTCCAAAGCTGACAATTTCATCCGCCGCATCATTGGCTCTCCATTATTATTAAGACTTTCTTTAGCTTGAGTAATGAACCTTCACTGATCCATCTATTTAGCTTACAAATATTTATTGAATGACAACTATGCACAAGATATGAATAATAGGAGCATTGCCTTTGACCCACATTTAAGCACATTTTTTAAAAGGCTCAAGTTTGCTATCAATTTATGAGATACAAAATGAAGTGGAAAACTGACAATTATTTGCTTACTTCAATCAACATAGACAGCAAGTCAGATAATTCAGACTTGATCCAGTTAACCCCAAATTGGCAGAGATACAAACATTTCATGTTCTCTGTCTTAATCTGTTTTGTGTTGCTATAACAGAATACCTGAGACTGGGTAATTTATAGCAGAAAGGAATTTACTGGATCACAGTTCTGGAAGCTGAGAAGTCCAAAACAGAGGGGCCACATCTCATGAGGACCTTCTTACTGTGTCATTCCATGGCAGAAAGCAAAAGGGCAAGCAAGAGAGGGCAAAACAAAGAGAACAAGAGAGGGCCAAACTTGGCTTTTATGACAAACCTACCCTCGATAACAAACTTACTCTGACGATAACGACATTCATCCATTTGTAGGTTAGAGCTCTCATGATCTATGAATTGCTTCTTAAAGACCCCACCTGTCAGTATGATTGCACTGGGGGTTTAAATTCCAACACATGAACTTTTTAAGAGAAACATTCGAACCGTAGCGTTCTCAATTTTTCTAATTCAAATACTTATTTAGCTTCAGACATAAGGAGGAACTAAAATAGATACAGAATCAAGCAGTTACAGGCTACATTTAAAATAACATTATGGATTGATCAGTCCTTAGGCTAATATGTTAGCTTATTTTTTTTTTTTAGCACATTTACTTAGCCGCATGCTTGTTCACTCCCGCTAGTTTTTGGCAGTTGTCCTCCAACACTTATGCCTTTCCTAATATACTGCAAGTGGGTCACTTATTATTTCTCTTTTAAACATTTAATAATGTCCCATATCTTAAATTGGTTTCTCTTTGGACAAGCCATCCATTATCAATCCTTCCTGAAATTGCAATTAAAATACAAACTAGATATTTATGATGATGTACGATATTCTTCATTTAAAACTCCCGAATAAACCTCTTTCTGTTCAATGCCTCTACTACCCATAATGATACATATGAGCTACACTGGATCATCTCCTTTGAGAATATTGATGAGCTTATGTTCATCTATGGGACTCCCATTATGTTCAAAGTAGTGGTATCCAAAGGGTAAAATTCCTAGTATGTATGAATAAATAATATATTTTATAAGGGAAACCAAGGATTCTTCTCTCATTTTGATTTTCCTTTTCAATTCATGTGGCAACTGACATTATTTTTATTATGGGCTATAGCTTCCTCCATAACAAATAGATGTATTGTCAGGTTGGTTCTAGAGATTTTGGGAGTACCTGTCTTCTCTGGAAAGGTTACAAATACCCGGATTGAGGACTGGGAGCTTGAGCCAGAACTCCATTAGCTTTAGGGTGATTTCAGTGTATGTCTGAAGAATGAGTCCAAATGGAATAATATTTGTTTCTGGTACTGTTAAGTCAGGTCCGAAACTTTTTTTCTTACATCAAGATGGGGGAAGGAAGTGCCAATACCAGGAGAAAAAGAAAAAAAATCTATTCCTCAAAGGCTGAGAAGGAAATTTAGGAAAGCTCCAAACCATTAACTGGGGATACTAAGAAAGCAGGTACTTAAAATCTTTTGATTTAATTATTTAAAAAAATGACTTTATTCATCTAAGTTGTGAAATAATTTTCATTAGGAATATAATAAGTGTTAATAATAATTTGATCGGAATGGCATAATTCAACAACTAAAAGGTGAAATCAAGGGTTGAACTGACTTTTCAGTATGCATGTATACATACGTATATGTTTGTATGTATACATATATTTTTAATTAAATGCTGAGAAATTACAGAGAGAGACAGAGCTATAGCAATTGAAATCATGTTTTTATCATTCTCGTCTTCTTTTGCAATATAAATGAAGATTGAAAAAATTTTAGTAGACTAGTTGGCCATGAAATGGTTTGTTTTTTATGCATGTTTACTAAACTCACACATTTAAGAAAATATCTTCAGGCTCTTCAACCTATTCGATTTTTCTTTTTAATTATTGGGTGAAAATGCTTATGAACAATTTACAATGTCAATTGACAGCCTCCATGTGAATGGTTTATCTCTCTCACATTAATATGTGCAAAGTATTATTGCTCCCTCTTATGCATATCTAGCAATACCAGCATCTTAGGGATGTTCAAAAAGGTGTAAAGTTAAGGGAAGAGTTTCCGCTGAATTAAAAAATATTTGTGTATTATTTTTATGTTACTGAGATTTATTATTAAATTTGCTTTCCAACATTGCTTTCTAATTACTCCAAGCTTTCAAGAAGCCAAAACTTTGGAAGCTATGGTAATAAGCCGTTTTTAATATACCCAAAGAACAAAATAGGTATGTGTGAAGGTAAGTGCAAAACTTAAAAGTAATTTGCTGTTACCCTTTCTCTGAAGCAAAAAAGCTCTGAGTTTGAATCCTGGTGCATCCTGTTTTTGAGTGGACAAGTTATCTAACCTTTTGCACCTTTCTAAATCTCTCTAAAATTGTTGTGAGAATAAACATACATAATTTCATGTATACATATATTACCTTACAAAAATAAGGCACTGAAAAAATGATTTTTTATGTGTTAACCGGAAAAGTGTGATTATAAGGACAGGAAGTGGCATCTAAATCTGTAAGTATACGGATGCTCTTTTTCTGTAGTAGACATAGGCTGTTTTATATTTTCCTAAGCCACAACAAATGTAAAATAAGTTCATATGTATGAAATTATAGTTGACTCTTCAACAACATGGAGGTTAGGGTTGCTGATGCCCCATGTAGTACAAAATGTTCATATAACTTTTGACTCCCAAAAAACTTTTCTAATAGCCTACTGTTGACTGGAAGACTTACTGATAACATCAATAGTCAATCAATACACCTGTTGTATGTTATATGTATTACATACTGTATTCTTACAAGTAAGTAAGCTAGAGAAAAGAAAATGTTAATAAGAACATGAGTGAGAGAAAACACATTTATTATTCACTACGTGGAAGTGGATCATCATACAGGTCTCTATTCCTGTCATCTTCACAGTGAGTAGGCTGAGGAGGAGGAGGAATCGGAGCAGTTGTGGCAGAGGCAAAAGAAAATCTGCGTATAAGTGGACCTGCACAGCTTGAATCCATGTTGTTCAAGGGTCGACTGTATTTTAAATACAGGTCAATTGCCTAAGAGTTAGGATAGCCAGCACTGTTGAACAGGGACAGGTAGGATTCTGTGTAATGCAGAGAACTCTATCTCTAGCAATTTTAAAGATAATTCACAAAACAATTTGCATTTGCATTTTTCTAACACTTACCTTTTAGAAATGATGGTGTGTATCCATAAATTCAAGAAACAGTTTATTACAGTGGTTAGAGCATAAACTTTGAAAGCAGCCAGTGATGTGCCAGAATCAGCACTTGAGATAATTATTAACTAAATATTCAGATACTGCAAACCTGTAGTTAAACTATGGGTAGCTTGAAATTGGCCATGGTGGAGCATTTACACGGTGGAAATTGACAAATGCTATCAATCTAGGTCTCCCTTGCAACTACCACCTGGTTTGCCAGAAACTACTGATTCAGATATACATCTGTTTAAATGCCAACTTTAACACTTAATAGTTTATAGCCTTTAGTATCTTATCTTGCCTTCCTTTCTTGCAACTCCCAGATCTAGAAAATGATATAATTATTTATAGTCACAAGGTAGCTTTGAGGATTAAGTTAACTTATATAATCATCCAGTGCACATTCAATAAATGGTGGTCATTTTAATAAGCCAAAATCATAAAAAAGACAACAAGAAAGAGAAAATCAAAAACTAAAGGAATAACCTTCTGAGAATAGTGAATTTTTGCTGCATTAACAGATATCATTAGGCAAGAGATTCTAGATCCATAATAGAGAAAAAAAAATCCACTCCAGTTAATGCTTCACTCACCATGAAGAGACTGTTCGGTGTTTGTTCACTCTCTCCAAAGGGTGGGATAGGAGAATCAGTTCTACTAGACTTGTTTTCTTGGTTAGCTTGTTGCTCTGGGATTGGCTCATATAAGCTATCCATAGAGCCTTCCTGCAACAGGAAGATGTATGAGTCAAGGAATAACAGAATAATAATTTTCCTTGAAAAGATACCTAATTTATCCACCCACCTTTTTATAGTACTTTATTTAAATTATCCTGGGGATATGATTAAGAGTTTACAAGATGCTAATTTTCAACAGTGAACAATACAGTGAAGCCAGGAATTATTACACAGCCAGGAATTATTGTTCCCACCATTATTACAGAGCCAAGAATTTAAACAAGAGTCTAAGTGTTGCAGAGGCAGGCACACAATGAGGGAATTCCTCAAGAGGTATGTTGAAGACATGAAGTTCGAAAAACTAAATAAATGCCTATTTGAGACACCAGTAAACTGTGTTGGTCACAGATTTGAGTTACATGTATGTCTCTAATTGGTACCACCTCCTTTTATAAGAAATACAATCTGGTGATCTTAGTTTTCTCAACTGTAAAGTAGCAGTTTCTAGGGCAGAGGACGCGAAGCAAGATGACAGAATAGAAAGTTCCGGTGATCGTTTCCCCACAGCAAGGACCCCAAGTTAGCAACTATCTACACAGAGAAACTACCCCCTCATAAGAATCAAAATTCAGGTGAGCACTCCTAGTACCTGGTTTTAACATCAAATCACTAAAAGAGGCACTGAAGAGATAGAAAAAACAGTCCCGAATCTCCGACGCCACTCTTCCCCTACCCTGGCATCTGCGGCCTGGTGTGGAGAGCATCTCTGGGCTCTGGGGAAGGGAGAACACAGCCATTGTGAGGCATTGAACTTAGTGCTGTCCTGTTAGAGAATAAAAAAACCCAGACCAAACTCAGTTGATGCCTAGCCATAGAGGGAGCATTTAAACCAGCCCTAGCCAGAAGGGAATCTCCGATTGCAATGGTCCAAACTTGAGTGCCTGCAAACCTTGCCGCCCACGGCTACAGCACTCTATGTCTCCAGTAAACTCAAAAGGCAGTCTAGGACACAAGGACTGCAACTCCTGTGGGCGTCCCAGTGTGAACTAAGCTCAGAGACTGTAGACTGAGGGGGCATGTGACACACTGAGACACTGGTTGGGGCAGCCAAGGGAGTGCAGGCATCACCCTGCCCCTAACCTCAAGTTGCATAGCTTGAGGTTCCAAAAGAGACCCCTTCCTGCTGCTTGAGGAGAGAAGGAAGTGTAGGGAGGCCTTTGTCTTGCATCTAGGGTACCAGCTCAGCCACAGCATAATAGGGCACTGGTGAGAGTCATAAGGTACCCCCTCTCTGGGCCCTAGCTCCCAGATGACATTTCTAGGCAACCCTAGGCCAGAAGGAAACTGCTGCCCTGAAGGAAAGGATTCAGTCCTAGCAGTATTCATTACCTGCTAACTGAAGAGCACTTGGGCCCTGAATAGCCAGCAGTGATACCCAGATAATCTGACGGTGGTGGCTACAGAGCAAAACTGCTTCTGTTTGAGAAAATCAGAGGGAAATGCAAAGGGGACTTTATCTTGAATCTTAGGTACCAGCACAGTCACATGGGGGTAGAGCACCGACTGGGCTCTTGTAGTCTCTTATTCCAGGACTGTATGTTTGGATGGCATTTCTGGACATGCCCTGGGCCAAAGGGGAGTCTAGTGCCCTGCAAGGTAAGTCCTAGGCCAGGTAGCACTCACAAAAAACTGACTTAAGAGACCTTGAGCCTTAAGAGAACACATGTGGTAGTCTCACAGTACTCCTTGTACCTAGGGTGATGTGGCTACAGAGTGAGGCTCTTCTGTCTTTAAAAACTGGACAGAAGAGTGGGAAGGATGGTGTGGTTTGAGTGTCAGCTCAGCTGTAATACAATAGAACACCGGGTAGACTTCTAAGGTTTCAGACTCTAGTCCCTGACTCCTGGACTGCACTTCTGGACTCACCCAGGGCCTGGGGGCCCTCAGTGCCCTGAAGGGAAGGACAGAGGCATGACTGGATTTGCCACCTGCTGATTGTAGAGCCCGAGCGCTTTGAGTAAACACAGGCAGTAGCCAGGGGGTGGTTACAGCAGGCCTCGGGCAAGACCCAGTGCTGTGCTGGCTTCAGGTCTGACCCAGCACACTCACAGTGGTGGTAGCTACAGGGGTGCCACTGTCACTCCACCTCCAGCTTCCAGTAACTCATAACACAGAGGGAGACTCTGTATATTTTGGAGAAAGTCATAAAAGAGAACAAGAGTTTCTGATTGGTAATCCAGAGAATCTCCCATATCTGGTCAAAAACCATCAGGGAGGTACTTCGATCTGCAAGAACCACAGTGCTACTGGGCTTGGGATATCCCCTAAAGCAGACACAGCTTAGATTACAAAACACAAGTCCTTTCAAATATCTGGAAAGCCTCCCCAAGAAGGACAGCTACGAATAATCCAAGACAGTGAACACTAGAATAAATACTTAACTCCTTAATGCCCAGACACCAAAGAACGTCTACTAGCATCAACACCATCCAGAAAATCAGGACCTCACCAAGTCAACTAAATAAGGCACCAGGGAGCAATCTTGGAGAAAGAGATATGTGACCTTTCAGATAATTCGAAATAGAGGTATTGAGGAAACTCAAGGAAATTCAAAATAACACAGAGAAGGAATTCAGAATTCTATCCAATAAATTAACAAATAAATGGAAATGATTTAAAAAAATCAAGCAGAAATCCTGAAGCTGAAAAATGCAATTGGCACACTGAAGAATGCATCAGAGTCCTTTAATAGCAGAATGCATAAGCAGAAGAAAGAATTAGTGAGCCCAAAGACAGGCTATTTTAAAATACATAGTCAGAGGAGACAAAGAAAAAAGAACAAAAAACAATGTAGCACACCTTCGAGATCTAGAAAATTGCCTCAAAAGAGCAAATCTAAGAGTCATTGGCCTTAAAAAGGACATAGGTAAAGAGATAGGGGTAGAAAGTTTATTCAAAAGGATAATGACAGAGAACTTCCCAAACCTAGAGAAAGATATCAGTAGCCAAGTACAAGAAGGTTATAGAACACCAAGCAGATTTAATCCTAAGAAAACTACCTCAAGGTATTTAATAATCAAAGTCCCAATTGTCAAGGATAAAGAAAGAACTCTAAAAGCCACAAGAGAAAAGAAACAAATAATATACAATGGAGCTCCTATACGTCTGGCAACAGACTTTTCAGTAGAAACCTTACAGGCCAGGAGAGAGTAGCATGATGTATTTAAAGTGCTTAAGGAAAATAACGTTTACCCCAGAATAATGTATCTGGTGAAAATATCTTTCAAACATGAAGGCATAAAGACTTTCCCAGACAAACAAAAGCTGAGGGATTTCAACAATGCCAGGCCAGTCCTAAAAGAAATGCTAAAGGGAGTACTTCAAACAGAAAGAAAAGGACAGTAATGAGCAATAAATAATCACCTGAAGGTACAAAACTCACTGGTAATAGTAAGTACACAGAAATACACAGAATATTATAACACTTTAACTGTGGTGTGTAAACTACTCTTAAGTAGGAAGACTAAAAAATGAACCAATGAAAAATAATAACTACAACAGCTTTTCAAGACACTGTCAGTACAATAAGACATAAATAGAAGCAATGAAAAGTTAAAAAGCAGGGAGACAAAGTCAATGTATTGAGTTTTTGTTAGTTTTATTTTTGCTTGTTTGTTTATGCAAATAGTGTTAAGTTGTTAGTAGGTTAAAATGATGAGTCATAATATTTGCAAACCTCATGATAAACTCAAACCAAAAAACATACAATAAATACACAGGAAGTAAAAAGCAAGAAACTAAACCATGTCTCCAGACAAAGTTACCTTCAGTAGAGAAAGACAGGAAGGAGAGAAAGAAGGAAGATAAGACCAGAAAACAAGTAATAAATGGCATGAGTAGGTCCTCAATTATCAATAATAACATTAAATTTAAATGGACTAAAATCTCCAATCAAAAGACATAGACAGGCTGCATGAATGAAAAAACATAACCCATTAATCTGCTCCCTGCAAGAAACACACTTTAACTACAAACACACATATAGATGGACTGGGTGTGGTGGGTCACTCCTGTGATCCCAGCACTTTGAAAGGCCAAGGTGGATGGATCACCTGAGGTCAGGAGTTTGAGACCAGTCTGAAAAACCTGGTGAAACCCCATGTCTACTAAAAATACAAATAGTAGTCAGGTGTGATGGCACACACCTGTAATCTCAGCTACTCGGGAGGCTGAGGCAGGAGAATCTCTTGAACTCAAGAGGCAGAGGTTGCAGTGAGCCAAGATCACACCATTGCACTCCACCCTGGGTGACAGAGTGAGACACTGTCTCAAAACACATACACACACACACACACACACACACACACACACAGAGAGAGAGAAAGAGAGAAAATAAAGGGATGGAAAAAGATATTCTATGCCAATGAAAACCAAAAAAGGACAGAAGTCACTAAACTTATATCAGATAAAATAGATTTCAACACAAAATCTGTAAGAGACAAAGAAGGTCACTATTTAATGATAAAGGGATCAATTCAGCAAGATTATATAAACATTTTAAATATATATACACCCAACACTGGAGTACTTAGGCGAATAAAGGAAATATTTTTAGAGATAAAGAGGGAGATAGGACTGAATACAATAATAGCTAGAGACTTTAACATCCCATTTTCAGCTTAGGAAAGATCTTCCAGACAGAAAATCAACAAAGAAACATCAGACTGAATCTTCACTATAGAGTAAGTTGATCTAATAGATATTTACAGAACATTTCAGCCAAAAGCTGCAGAATACACATTCTTTTCCCTAGAAAATGTAGCATTCTCAAGAATAAAATATATGTAAAACAAAAAAGTATTAAAACATGAAATAAATTGAAATAATATCAAGCATCTTCTGTTACCACAATGGAATAAAACTAAAAACTAATAAGAATAGGAATTTTGGAAACTATACAACATGAGAATTAAACAATACACTCCTGGGTGACCAGTGGTCAAGGAAGAGATTAAGAAGGAAATTGGAAAATTTCTTGAAAGAAGTGATAATAGAAACAAAATATACCCAAACCTATGGGATACACCAAAAGCAGTACTAAGAGGGAAGTTTATAGCTATAAATGACTACATCAAAAAAGAGGAATAACTTCAAATGAACAACCTAACAATGCATCCTAAGGAACTAGAAAAGTAAGAGCAAACCAAATGCCAAATTAGTAGAAAAGAAATAATAAAGGTCTGAGCAGAAATACATGAAATTGAAATTTTAAAAAAATACAAAAGATTAGTGATACAAAAAGTTGTTTTTTTGAAAAGTTAAACCAAACTGACAAATTTTAGACAGACTAAAAAAAAAAGATAAGGTTCAAATAAATAAAATCAGAAAAGAAAAAGTGGACGCTACAACTGATACTGCAGAAACTCAAAGCATCATTAGTGACTACTATGAGCAACTATACACCAATAAATTTAAAAATCTAGAAGAAATGGACAAATTCCTAGATGCATACAAAGTACCAAGATTGAACCAAGAGGAAATCCAAAACCTGAAAAGACCAATAACAAGTTACAACATCAAAGCCATAAAAAAAGAAATCTCCCACTAAAGAAAAGCTCAGAACCTAAGAGCTTCACTTCTAAATTCTACCAAACCTTTAAAGAAGAATTAATACCAAACTTACTCAAACTATTCCAAAAAGTGGAGGAGAGGGGAATACTTCCAAACTCATTCTATGAAGCCAATATTACTCTGATACCAAAACCAGACAAAGACACATCAAAAACAAACAAACAAAACAAACTACAGGCCAATATCTCTGATGAATATTGATGCAAAACTCCTGAACAAAATACTACCAAACTAAATTCAACAATATATTAGAAAGATCATTCATCATCCAAGTGAGATTTATCCCAGGGATGCAAGGATAGTTGAACATATTCATATCAATCAATGTGATACATCATATCAACAGAATGAAGTTTAAAGACCATATTATTATATAAATTTATACTAAAAAATCATTTAATAAAATTTGACATTCCTTCATGATAAAAAAAAATACCTAAAAAACCTGAATCTAGAGGGAACATACCTCAACATAATAAACAGACCCACAGCTAGTATCATACGGACTGAGGAAAAGATGAAAGCTTTTCCTCTAAGATCTGGAATACAACGTGGCTCACCACTGTTAATCAACATAGTACTGGAAGTCCTAGCTAGGGAAATTAGACAAGGAAAGATATACATGGCATCCAAATTGGAAACAAAAAAGTCAAATTATACCTGTTTGCAGATGATATGATCTTATATTTGGAAAACCCTAAAAATTACACAGGAAAACTATTAGAACTAATAAACAAATTTAGTAATGTTGCAGGATACAATTTCAGCATACAAATATCAGTAGCATTTCTATGAGAACAGGGAACAACATAAAAAGGAAATTAAAAAGTAATCCTATTTACACTAGCCACACATAAAATTAAATCCCTAGGAATTAACCAAAGTGAAAGATCTCTATCACAAAAGCTATAAGATATTGATGAAAGAAATGGAGAAGGATATCAAAAATTTGAAAATATTTATTGAAAAATAGTTTATATTCATGGATTTATTGAAAAATAATATAGGCTCATGGAATGAAAGACAATTTTGTTAAAATGTCCGTACTACTCAAAGCAAACTACAGATTCAATGCAACCTCAGTCAAAATACCAGTGACATTCTTCACAGAAATAGAAAAAAAAATCCTAAAATTTATATGGGACCATAAAAGACACAGAACAGCCAAAGCTATTCTAAGCAAAAAGAACAAAACTGGATAAATCACATTACCTGACTTCAAATTAGACTACAGAGCTATAGTAACCTAAACAGAATGGTACTGGCATAAAAACAGACACATAGACCAACGTAAAAAAATAGAGAACTCAGAAACAAATCAATATACCTATGGTGAACTCATTTTTGACAAAGGTGTTAAAAACACACACTGGGGAAAAGACAGTCTGTTCAATAAATAGTGCTGGAAAAACTATTCAAATGCAGAAGAATGAAATTAGGCCCCCATCTATCACCATATATATAAATAAAATCAAAATGGATTGAAGACTTAAATCTAAGACCTCAAACTATGAAACTACAAGAAAACATTAGAGAAAATCTTCAAGACATTGGTCTGGGAAAGGATTCATCAAGCAATTCCCCACAACTATATATATTTAGGCAACCAAAGCAAAACGGAACAAATGGTCTCATATGTTGAAAAGCTTCTGCACAACAAAAGATATAATCAACAAAGTTAAGAAACAACCCACAGAATGGGAGAAAACATTTGCACAATATCCATCTAATGTGAGATTAATAACTAGAATATACGTGGAACTCAAATAACTCTATAGGAAAAAGTCTAATAGTCTGATCAAAAAATGGGCAAAAGAATTTGAACAGACATTTCCAAAACAAGACATACGAACGGCAAACAGGCATGTGAAAACGTGCTCAACATCATTGATCATCAGAGAAATGCAAATCAGAATTACAATGAGATGTTGCCTGAGCCTAGTTAAAATGGCTCATATCCAAAAGACAGGTACTAGTAAATGCTGGTGAAGATGTGGAGAAAAAGGAACCCTATTACACTGTTGGTGGGAATATAAATTAGCACAACCACTATGGAGAACACTTTGGAGGTTTCCCAAAAAACGAAAAATTGAGCTAACATATGATCCAGCAATCTCACTGCTGGGTAGATACTTCCCAAAAAGGAAAACAGTATATACAGTATATCAAACAGATATCTGAACTCCTACATTTGTTGCAGCACTGTTACAATAGCTAAGATTTGGACACAACCTAAGTATCTATCAACAGATGAATGGACAAAGAAAATACAGTACATATACACAATGGAGTATGGTCAGCCATAAAAAAAGAATGAAATCCAGTCATTTGCAACAACATAAATAGAACTGGAGATGATTATGTTAAGTGAAATAACTCAGTCACTGAAAGACAAACATCGCATATTCTCACTTATCTGTGGAATCTAAAAATCAAAACAATTGAACTCGTGTACATGGAGATTAGAAGGATGGTTACCAGAGGGTAGGAAGAGTAGTGGGGTTCTGGAGGGAACGGGTACAAAACAATAGAAAGAATGAATGTAACCTACTATTTGATAGCACAATAGGGTGACTATAGTTAATAATAACTTAATTGTACATTTTAAAATAATTTAAAGGGTGTAACTGGAATGTTTTTAACTCAAAGTATAAATGCTTGTGGAGATTGATACCCCATTCTCCATGATGTGCTTATTTCACATTGCATGTCTGTTTCAAGTCATCTCATGTACCCCATAAATATATACACCTACTAGGTACCTACAGAAATTTTAAAAATTTGAAAGAATGAAAAAGCATCAAGGACAAATGATACACAGTGCAACACACACACACACACACACACACACACACACACAAGCAGCAGTTTCATTCACCTTACCAAGAAGCTATAAGGATAAAATAAATTCAAGGCATGTTTTGAAATAGCAAAAATATTTTACAAGTACATCCAAGGAATTAATGTTTAGAACACAGACAATAAAATATTATTTATTCATTTTTATCCTTGTATGAAAAAATGAACTTAAAATACGTGAGTTTGGATTTAAAATCATTGTGTAATGTATTATAACTTCTTTATATTTGGAAAGCAAACTTATTAATCAAATTGACTTTTTAAAAAAGATATAATTAGTCTAGTTATAACATCATCTAGAAGCAGTCTTAAAGGAGAGAGGTATGCAGTATACACTTAGCATATTGAAAAGTTCTAAGTATATTAACATATAAGCAAAGTGAAGATTGGATGCCTTGTCTACCTTTAGAACTTTCGGCCAATATGATTTGCTGTTTCCTCTTTTAAGTAATCCTTGTTCCAAGCGCATTACAAACTATTGATAAAATGATTAAGAACTAAGTGTGTTATGAGTGCTTTAAAATACATAAACATGTAGGGAAACCTAACAGAAATACAAAGTAGTGAGTGAAACTAAAACTTTAGACCTATTAAGTTCCCATCCAAAAATAGACAGCATTGGGCAGATCTTTTTCTTTTTTTTTTTTTTTTTGTGACGGAGTCTTGCTCTGTCACCCAGGCTGGAGTGCAGTGGCCGCATCTCAGCTCACTGCAAGCTCCGCCTCCCGAGTTTACGCCATTCTCCTGCCTCAGCCTCCCGAGTAGCTGGGACTACAGGCGCCTGCCACCTCGCCCAGCTAGTTTTTTGTATTTTTTAGTAGAGACGGGGTTTCACCGTGTTAGCCAGGATGGTCTCGATCTCCTGACCTTGTGATCCGCCCGTCTCGGCCTCCCAAAATGCCGGGATTACAGGCTTGAGCCACCGCGCCCGGCCGCATTGGGCAGATCTTAAGCCTTAAAGGGTAGCATACAATAGATGTCCTCTACATAAGACAAACTCCATGATGGAAATACAAGGCCTATGGTAGCAACCACTGCTATAAAAGGGGACTGAAAAAAGCTTCTGTCAACAGCTGCTAGGGCTCTTCCTTACAGGAAGGTATAGGCCAGAAAAGCAAAATTTAACAACACAGCCAGCAAAACAGAATATGAAACAAACTACCAATGGTTCAGTATCTAGATTAGTAATAGTCCATATATCTGCTTGGAATAAGATCTCTGGACCAGCAATGCAAGCCCTGGTTTCTCACTGGGGCATCCGGAAGACAAGAGATTTTTGCCTCACTAGTAGATAAAGCAAGGTGAAGAAGCCAGGAAAGAAAGAAAGAGAAAGAGAGAAAGAAAAAGGGTTGTCATTCTAAATTAGCCAAAGCACTATGAAGAGATCAAATGCTGAGAAAGAGAGCCAACTGAATTGACAGTCAGAAAGCTAAACCATTTCCTTCCAGATGAAATTAAAATCATAAAACAGATGGAGAGATAATTTAAGAAAGAATATATATAATCTTCAGAGCTAAATAAAAAAGTAATATTCGATTAAAAAGAAATAATTTATGATGAAACCAAAACGGAAATGAAACAGAAATCATTAAATAGGAACAAAGAACAATTACAAAGTCTTGAAAATAAATAATATAATCACAGAAATTTATATTAAATAATCAAAAATTGAACTCTAGACCTTTCATAAGAGAGAATTAGAAAATGCTGAGTTCACTTAGGGTGCAGCATAGAAGGATAAATAGAAAACATAATACACACAGGTAAAAGGTTGGAAGATATATTAAAAGATGACAAAATACCACTAATAGGAATTCTAGAAAAAGAAAATGATGGAATTTTCTTATTAATGCAAGAAAACAACAGACCAATTTTAGGTATTAACATAGATTTTTAAATCCTAAAAAAAATCAACAAAATCAAATAGTACGTATAAAACTACATTATGACCAATTAGTGTGTAATATAGAAATGTAACAATGCTTCAATATTTAAAGATAGGTTAAAATATTTAAAAGGAAGTTAATCTCAATAAATGTTTAAGGCACTTGAAAATTTTTAATGTTTACCCATGACAAAATTTTAGCTAATTGGGAAAAGGCAGGACTTCCTTAACCTGGTTAGAGTTATTTTAAAAATATTTCTTCATGAATAATTGCATGAGCATTGGAAATAAGAGTAGGATGACTGCTATCATAGCATTCCTACTTTTCAATATTATGGAAGATAAAGAAGTTGAGAATAATATAAATGCTAAGGAGAGGCATAATTTATAGATTATTTGCACAGAAAATCTGAGAAAACCACAGAGTATGTCTCAGAATTCTTCGAGATCAGCAAAATTATTTTTTTGGATATCAATATGCTAATAATGTATCTCTAAATCAGCATCAACAAACTTGGAGAAAAATTCGCAATGGCGTCCCAAATTCTTAGACACCTAACAATAAATTTAATAAAAGCTGTGCAAGATATCATAGGCAAAATTATAAAATATTATTGAAGGCTATGAAAGAATTGAATAAAGCATTATCTATGTTTGTGGATGAAAAGACCTAACACTTAATGAAGTCAATTTCCCCTAAAAATGGTGTAAGATTCAAATTCATTTCAATCAAAATCCCATCAAAGGTATTCATATAATTTGACAATATGAACCTAAGTTTATATAGAAAAAAGACGAAGTCTAAACTTCGAAGAAGGACAAATGGGGAGCGGGGTATTCTTCTGAGTAAGACTCACATGGCAGTAGAATTATTAATATTTTAATAAGTACTTAAAAGAACGAGTAAAAGGAAAGGGATAGAAATGAACCAATGGGTTAGAATAGAGAATCCAAATAAAGACAGAGGCAGCATTTCAAATTACTGGAGAAATTGTGCAGGGATAATTGCTTTGTAACCTCACGGGTTACAAAGACATGTTAAACGCAATAACTGTGTGATGAGCTCAACAAGAAAAATCAGTGTACTTCAAATGAGCAAGTTTTCTAAAAGCCTCATCACCACGTAAAACTCTAAGAAAAATTGTGGAGTCAGAGTGGCATATATGAAAGGATAGTTCTGCCTCCCTTTTGAAAGATAGACCCCATTTCAAGTTTATAGATCCAAAATAATAGCAATCACCTTTAATGGATTATTTATAGTATCCTTGGTTCAGAATGGGTAGTTCATTAAGCTTCTGCCTTTATATTTCTCTTAAAAACCCCATTTACTGAAAGATTTACAATTTTCCCCTACACTTAAATGAGAGATGTTTAACTCTTTCATTCTTTCTTTAGTGGTAATCTTTATGTGACACATAATGTTTAAAATCACCTGCTTCCCAGAGATTTAAAGGTCAGTGTATTTACTTCTTCATTTTTTAAAATTCAAGAATCTTTCCATTAAACCAGTGGTTTTTATTCTCTTTTCTTAAATGCAGTGTCCCATGTGTTCACATTCCTACAGCCATGGATAAAATATATTTTGGATTTTGCATAAATTCCTGGCAAGCTGTAACCCCACCCCTTTTTCAAAGGTTATAACAGCACAGCAGGGTGTCACAACACTCTGGTTGAGAACCTACACTAAATTATTTTATGTATTCATTCCACAAGAAGGAATAAAAAACACCTAAGATAATGTTTATTTTTTAAGTACCTTGTACACATTTTCTTATTAAAGCAATTGAATTTGATAACATAAACTTTGCAATGATTCAACAAAAGACTAGGGTTCTTGATTGTTTCGTCTAATCAAACATGTTTCTGAGCAAGTAACTTCTTAAGGACAACTTTAACAGACAGAAAAGAGTTACAGTCATATTGAGTCCATGAGCCAGGACTTTCAGGCAATCCTTTTTAAGTATGTGCTCCCTTCCCTATATCAGAGAGGAAGACAATCAAGCTCATTATATGGTTGTATGTCTTTAGCAGCAGCATTACCAACGTATATCACCCCACGCTGAACCATGCTATGTTATAGAAACATTAGCATACTGATTATATTACCATTCAAAATGATTTCAGAAAGCAATCGTCTTTGGTGCCACACTGCCTATTTCCATGGGAAGTATATTCATATAAACCACATATAGCTCTTTTAGATCAACTAGAAAAGTATGCACAATACCACTTAAATCACCTGAAATGGGATTTCTGCCGTCAGATTTATACGGCACAAAGCAAAGTTGAGAGCTGGCAGTTATTTTGTAAATTGGACTATATAGGCAACAAGAACTCGATGATTCAGCCTCCCACAACTCACAATTGCATTTTATTTTTCAAGATGCTCTAAGATTAAATCCCTTTTCTTGGTTTAAAATGCCTCCTGTTTAGGTATTACAACGTATGTCAGCACCATCTCTACTGCTTATGTTAATCTTATGTGCAATTTGGAAAGAAAACAAACATCAGAACTAGGCTATTTTATTTTCCCAAATGAGAGGGATCGCCCATCGACATCTTGAAAAACCAATGAATAGACATAATGCCCTGCTGTAAACACAGATAGAAATGAATAAAATTATTTTTGAAATCCATTTTTAAGCATTGGCAGATGGTCACAATTGCAGGTTAGAGTTATAAAGTATTTTCAGATCCATGACTACCTGATAACTTTCACTGATCCACTTCAGGCTAAGGGGAAAAAAAAAGTAATAATGTGAAAAAGAATTTGAGAGGTGCTTATACCCTTGAGTAAGCACATCTCCAGGACTGAATTAATCTATTGTACCTTGCGTTTACAGTGTGGTGCAACTCAGAAAACTATCTCCATGGAAGTTTAACCAAGCCAACATTGAAAGGAATTCATTACTCAAAGAACAAAGAAGAAATTTTGATTCCTGGGATGTCTCAAAGCAAAGCAAGCAACACAAAGGCTGCAGGGTTTGCAAAATTTTGTCTCATACTCATAACAAATGGAAGAAAATTATTTCTCAAAAATACTGTTCCCAGAATATTATACTTAAAAATTCAGCATCAAAATGCTAAATAAATAGTAATTGTTGCAGATTTTTTTTTATTACCTGTCTTTGAGTAGAGTTGGCTTAAGTGCTTTAATGAAAGCATCCTTTCTCACTGTTCTTTTTGATGGGAACTTTCTGAGATGCTAAGTGTATTAATATCATCACATAGGAAGTTTAGAATATATCCTAATTTCATTCCTTTTATTCGACACAGTAAAATTAAAATGAGAACATAAATGGTGCAAATAAAAGAACTTACCAGCGAAATGCAAAAAAGATTCATTTTGACCAGCTTCACTCTCTTGCTGCTCTGCTTTGAAAACTACGATTGCCTCTTGTAGCTCTCTCTTGCCTTCACAGCTGTTTGGCCAGTTCTCATGGGAGATTATTACAAAGTAAAATCCCTGCCATAATCCAGGGGATTCAGAGACCATTATCAAATAATATAGGCCTTTATTGAACAAACAATTTTCTAAATTAATGAAGAACCCTGACTCATAAAATAAGAGAATGAGACTTACCACAATCTGTGTAAACAGATTTCAAAGGTGGCAATGATAGTCCTAAAACCTGCAGTGAAAATGCATCGAAAACAACTACAGGCAAACCTGGAGGAAATATTATTCTTCAGGATAAAAGTAACATCTTCCTTTTAAAGGTGGTGGGTCAAGGGTCCATCTCACATTCCTTCCCATCTCCCATTCCTATTTTCTCTTTCAACAATTAACAAAACATTTGATTCCCTACATGACAAGATAGAGAGACAAACACATTTTTACGATGGCAAAATATGCAAAGTGCATAAATCTACAATGTACCACTTTAACCACTTTTAAGTAAACAGTTCAGTAACATTAAGTACCTCCACACTGTTGTGCAACTATCACCACCATGCATCTCCAGAACCATTTCATCTTTCCTAATCTTTCCTAACTCAAATCCCATACCCATTAAACACTAACTACCCTACCCGTTTCCCCTGCCTCTCAGCCCCTGGAAACAGCCTTTCTACTTTCTTTCTCTAAATTTGACTACTCTACATGCTTTCTGTAAGTGCAGTCAATATATACCATCTGGTGACTGACTTACCTCACTTAGTATAATGTCTTCAAGGTGCATCCATGTAATAGCATGTGCCAGAATTTCCTCCATTTTTAAGGCTGAATAAGATTCCTTTTTGTGTATATACCACAATTTGCTTATCCACTTGTTTGTTGATAAACACTTGGATTACTTCTACCTTTGACTCTTGTGAATAAGACTGCTATGAATATAGATGTACAAATATCTGTTTGAGTCCCTGCTTTCAATTCTTTTGGGTATATATCGAGAAGGGAATTGTTGGATCCTTTGTTAATTCCATGTTAATGAGGAACCACCATACTGTTTTTCTTATTGACTGCATCATTTACATTCTCACCTACAGTACACACAGGTTCCATTTTCTTTGCATCTTTGCCAGCCTTTGTTATTTTCTGTTTTTTTTTTTCGTTTGTTTTTGTGTGTGTGTGTTTTTTTAATAGTGGCTACCCTAATGAGTGTGAAATGGTATCTCATGGTTTTGATTTGCATTTGCCTAGTGATTAGTGGTGATGAGCATCTTTTTATTTATTAGCCATTTATGTATTTTCTTTGGATAAATGTTTATACCAGTCCTTTGCCCATTTTTAAAATTGGGTTAGTTTGGTTTTTGGTTTTGTTATTGTTGAGTTGTAGGTGTTCTTTACACATTCTGGATATCTCTTCTCAGATATGCGATTTGCAAATAATTTCCCCTATTCAATGAGTTACTTTTTTACTTTGGGAATAGTGTCCTTTAATGCACAGAAGTTTTTTTCTTTTTAATTTGATAAAGTCTAAATTATCTATTTTTGTTGTTGTTACCTGTGTTTTTGGTGTTAAATACATCATTGCCAAATCCAACATCAGGATGATTTTTCCCAATGTTTTCTTCTAATAACTTATAGTTTTAGCTCTTTAGGGCTTTGTCAATTTTTAATTACTCTTTGTGTATGTTGCAATATAAGGGTCCTACTTTATTGTTTTGTGTGTGTATATTCCATTTGTCCAACACCATTTGTTGAAAGACTGTACTTTACCCATTGAATGGTCTTGACAGATTTGCTGACAATCATTTGACCATGTAAATGAGAGTTTATTTCTGGAGTCTCCGTTCTATTGCATTGGTCTACATGTCTGTTTCTATGCCAGTATCACACTGTTTTGATTACTGTATGCTTCAAAGTAAGTTTTGAAATTAAGGACTTTTGCAAGTTATCTTACTCCTTAAAAAAAAAAATCTTGAAAAATGTTCATTTGTTTTACTTTGTATTTTTGATAAGAAAATTGAGGCTCAGAAGAATAAGTAACTTGCCAAGGTCAAAATTAGAAAATGGTAAATTCTGGAATCTAGTCCGGGAATATCTAGTTCCAAATTTTATGCTTTTTATACTAACTATATCATCCTTTGTAAACTTCAGGATAATACTTAGCCCTTGCGTTTTCAGTAAATTCATCTGTACAATGGCGTGTTAAACCTAGGTATTTGAAAACACCAGCTAAGACTAGGTGATTCTTTGATATTAATTTAGGTATTTTATTTCTAGATATGCTTGATCTAATTATTTTTAAAATGCATTAACAGTTCTGAAAGTTAAATTTATTTTTTAAATTTTTACTATTTCTCTTCATTTTCTAATTAACAAATGAAAATTGTGTGTATGGTATACAACATGATGCTTTGAAATATGTATGTGAAATGGTTAAATTAAACTAACATATGCATCACCTTACATATTTATTTGTGATGAGAACACTTAAAATCTACTCTCTTAGCACTTTTCAACTGTACAATATATTGTTATTAACTAAAAGCACCATGTTGTACAATAGATCTCCTGAACTTATTCTTCCTGTCTAACTAAAATTTTTTATCTTTTGAACATCATCTCCTCCAATTATTCCCCAAGTTCCCCAGAGCCTTGTAATCGTCATTCTACTCTTTGCTTCTATGAATTCAACTTTTTTAGATTCCACATTAGTGAGAACATGCAGTGTTTATCTCTCTGTTTCTGGCTTATTTCACTTAACGTAATGCCCTCCAGACTCATCGATGTTGTCACAAATAACAGGATTTCCTTCATTTTAAAAACTGAATAGTATTTCATTGTGCATAAATACCACATTTTCCAGCAATCCCACTACTGGGTATATATCCAAAGGAAATGAAGTCTGTATGTCAGACAGATATTTGCACCTCCATGTTCATTGCAGCATTATTTCTGGTTGCCAAGGTATGGAATCAACTTAAGTGTCCATCAACAGATGAATAAACAATTAAAGTTAAATTTAGATCTTGCAAATAAGTTTCTTCATAACTTGGTCCTGGAGTTACTTTTCATTAAATAACATTTATTTCCAATACCCTTATTAGAAATAAGATATTCTAGGGGAGGGTATCTATAGCCCCTTGATTTTAATTAGCAAATTAAATGGAGATTTACATTGGCATCTTCTGCTTTAAAGTGTTATTGGTTAAGAGTGCTTTTGAGTTGCAGGTAATAGACTACGTGACTGAGAGTGATTAATCAAGAGAGGTTATTGTTCACATATAAGAACAGGTCTATGGATCGACGATTGCTGTCACTGAAGGAGAGGGTCAGTGAGATCAGTCATGAGTACTGTCTATAGTTCCCTGGCCCTTCCTTTCATGATTTGAAGATGCTGCAGAAGTTCATAGCATTAAATCCTCACACGGTTGCTTTCAAACACTGGAAACAGACATCATATGCACCAATGTCAAGCAGACGTTCCTGTTTGGCCTCCCTTCCATCGTGCCTCCCAAGAGCCTCAGTACCCCTGTAGGTTTCACTATTTATTCATACTTTTCCAAGTTAGTACTTTTGAAGTGTATTATTTAAGAAATATTTTGAGATACAATATTAAAATTTAATCAAAAGCTAAACTAGATGAAACTAGGACTTTGGGTTTCTTCTTTATAATTTTTTATTTTAGGAGTTATAATATTATTTCAAATTCTGATTCAAAAAAGACTTAAAAAATTTCACACATACTCAAAAGTGGACTACAATAATTCCTTTATATGCCCTTCACCTATATTCAATAATTATCAAGATATTGCAAAAGTTACTTCATCTGTCCTGTTTTATCCCCTTTTTCTTTCCGGCTAAAGTATCTTAAAGCAAGTCTCAGCATCATGTTATTTCAATCCTACATACTTCATCTATCTCTAAATTTTTTGACTTTTTTTAGATAATGAGAATGCCATTCATAAATCTAAAAATCTAAAAATCTAAAAATCTGATTACTTCAAATACCTGCCTTTGTCATTCCCCTCACAGAAAGGTAGGATCTCTTTCTCCAATCCCTTGAATGTCGGCTGAGACTATGACTACATTGAAAATGGGACTATGGCAGAAATATCACTGCACTAGTTGTAAACCTACCTTCTTCCCTTTATGCCTTTCTTTGAATTGAAAAATAAAAATTGTGTGCATTTATGGTGTCCAATGTGATGTTTTGGCATACGTATACATTGTGAAATAAATAAACTAGTAACATATCCATCGCCTCAAATACTTACCAGATTTTATGGTGAAAACATTTAAAATCTAATCCCTTAGCAAATTTTAAATATACAGCACAATTATTATTAACTATAATCATCATGCTGTACAATAGATCTCCAGAACTTATTACAAAGTTTCAGTTAAGCCTAGCTTTTAAGAAAACTTCTGGCTTCTATTTTCTCCTCTTTGGAACCCAGTTGTCTTATCGTGAGGAGCCCAAGCAGCGTGTAAAGAGACCCACATAAAGGAGAATTGAGAGCTCCAGTGTCTGTCCCATCTGGTCTCCATGATGACATGGGCCCCAATGTGCTCGCCCTGGGAATGAGGTCATCTTGGAAGTAAGCCCCAGATGAGCCACCTTGGCTGATGCCAGAGGAACCCCACCCCCAACCCCTGTGAGTCCCGATCAAATTGAAAAATTGTGAGAAAATAAACGATTGTTATTTTAAGTCACTAAGTACCAGGATGGTTTGTTATGTGATAAAATAAAAAAAAACACTGTCTGTAATTAAAATTCTTCGATGACCTTAAAGAAAACAAGAAAGACCAGAAGAAGGAGGAAGGGGAAGAAGAAAAGGAAGAAAAATCTTCTCATTTGCTCCATATGAATCAAAATCCAAACAATGATCACATTTGACACTTGGTTAGCATGCCTCTCAAGTCTCTGTAATTCAGAACTCTCACTCTCTCTTCTTTCTCATTAATTTTTTGCAAAGGATAGGTCTTGTAAAAGGTACATCCTGAATTTTTTTCCAGTTTCCTTCTTTGTGTATCACTTAACTTTTTCTTCTATCTCTGGAATACACTATAAATGAAAATTAACTCTTTCCTAAATGGAAGTTGATTTGATTCTGAGTCAATCTTAAAAGGTGCAAAAACTTTTCATAAGTATCAGGTACTGTACTTGGCATCATATCAGGAAGCACCCAATATTTCCCTTATGTATTAATACTAAGATACTTTCAACTACTAATTACCTTAACTTAAATTGCCTCATTAGGAGCTACAACATGATGGTTTTTGTTTTGTTTCATTTCTTGAGACAGAGTCTTGATCTGTGGCCCAGACTGGAGTACAATGGCTGAATCTCGGCTTACTGCAACTTCTGCCTCCTGACTTCCAGCAATTCTCCTGCATTAGCCTCCTGAGTATCTGGGATTACAGGCGCTTGCCACCACGTCTGGCTAATTTTTGTATTTTTAGCAGAGGCGGGCTTTCATCATGTTGGCCAGGCTGGTCTCGAACTCCTGACCTCGTGATCCTCCAGCCTCAGCCTCCCAAAATGCTGGGATTATAGGCGTGAGCCACTGTACCCGGCCCAGAATGTTTTCCTTTAATTATGGAAGTGATTGCACATCAATTACCTGGAAATTTTGGTAAAGTAGAAATTTTTCTAATCAACTAGTGCTATGATTAACCTAAAATACAGTTTATAGAGGAAAAATTATAATGTGACAATTTTCAAAAAGTTGATGCTTGGATAAGCCTGTTTTCACACTGCTATAAAGAATACCTGAGACTGGGTAATTATTGAAGAAAAAAGGAGGTTTAATTGACTCACAGTTTCACATGGCTGGGGAGGCCTCAGTGAACTGACAATCATGGTGAAGGCTAAGGAGAAGCAAGCACCTTCTTCACAAGGCAGCAGGAGAGAGCAAGAACAAAGGGAGAAGTACCACTTTTAAAACATCAGATCTTGTGAGAACTCACTCGCTCTCACAAGAACAGCATAGGGGAAACTGCCCCCATGAAACAATCACCTCCCAGAAAGTCCCTCCCTGGACATGTGAGGATTACAATTTGAGGTGAGATTTGGGTGGGGACACAGAACCAAATCATATCAGTGCTCTGGTCATTTTTTCAATGGTGTCCAATAAATTGCTTTTTCTCCTCATCCTCCTCTTCTTCTTCCCTCTTGTTTGTCTCCCTCTCTCTGTCTGCGTGTCATGACAATATGAGCTTATAGACTTTTATATGTGCAATGTGCTTCAATTAATACATCCATATTTTTCATGATGCTCAATTTTGTCTTTTATTTGGCCATTGATTGACTTTCAGTGAGTGGGTTCCTATGACCCTTTGAACCAACTTATTGTTCTTTGAGTTTCTTGAATTCTAGCACAACAGGATGTCTCAGCCTCATTTTGTAAGTTTTCTTCTTCAGATCTAGAGTCAGTCAACCAATCAAAAAGGTCTAAACTATTTTAATAGTTTCTGAAAGGCCAAATCTATGTGCCATGGTATTTTGCTGTTCTTTGTTTGCTCTGATTCTCACTTCAGTGTCTTAAGAATATCACTTTTTTCTCACATATATAGCCTCATGTATGTTTTAAAGAGCTTATTTCATTAAACCATCTATTAGTGGAAAAATGAATATGGAATAATAAAGAATAAGACAAGACCTTTGGTTAATATTGAATAAGTGATAGCTTCTTACAATCCTTTCTTAATGTGCATTACTGTCATTTGGGAGGTGGTAGCTATTGGTAGAGATAATACTGCAATAGCCAACTTTAAAAATCTTTGTAAACATTTATTTCCCTGTAGTTATTTTGCAACTTGAATTTTTCCTGACTTCTGTGCCTGGTAGGGACTACACAAACAATAAAATATCCAAATATTATTTTTGCAAAATTCTCTGACTTGTTTAAAATTACTCCCGGATACCCATTCCTCAAAAGTCATTGCTTATTCAAAGAGGAAAAGAGTTCTGGTAGCTGCAACAAATGCCCCATTGCATTTCCTAACAATCTTCTCTTCTAATACACTGAAAATCAACTATTTTGTATCTATTTCCATTACCTTGTAAGAATTCCTATACCTTGGAAGACGATAATTACTTTTCATATTAACAAGTTGTTGTCATGACATTGTACAAGACCACAAGCTTTGGAGTCAGGCAGACCTGTGTGTGAATTCAACAACTTACTATGAAGACTTTGACAAGTCACTTAACTTCTCTAAATGTAAATTTCCACTTTTATTTAAGAAAAAAAAGATCCATCTATTTTGAAGCCCTTTATAAAAATTGACCTCAATGTAAATAAAGCAAATTTCAGGAAAAATTTAACAAACTGTTATTATGCATTAGTGTGGTTATATCTTTCAATTAAATTAAGATACCAAGAGCAGACATTAAATTCTACTGTCTGATTCAAAGAGAAGGAAAGAAGTGTGTCACAGCCAAAGTACAGCAGAGCAAAAGCTACAAAAATCTGGATTCTATACCTAGCACTACATCAAAGGAATTCTGTAGCAAAGCCTTCCAAACTCAAAAGGGTTTCTTCCTCTTCGTCCATAAAACAAAACAGATATAATTAGTTTTTCTCAACATTTGTCATGTAACAGCACAAAAACCAACCAACCAAACAAACAAAAATAAAACAAATGAAAGGTGTCGAAAGGACTCACTATTAATCCCCAAGTTCCGAACAGTTGACATATTAAAACATCCACAGCCATTCATGGAATATCTGTATGTAACCATATGCAAGTTGTGAAGCTCTGGTCTAGAAGACATCTGAAGTCCCTCTAGCTCAATGATATTTGTGATGGAAATGTAAGAGCAGGGAATGGCAACATTAGAATAGGAAACAGGGAACAGTTTTCAAGCTAGATAGAGGTCAATGTAATCTTTATATTCAAATCTTATAGATTGCTGCATAAAATGATAGCATAGACCTCAGACCTCACCATATCCCCAGATAGCACTTCCTAAAGTTAGATTGAAAAAAAGATAAATCGTATAGTCCTTTTTATTGCAAAGGAACGAGTCTTAGCTTAATAAGTAATCATTTATTTTCTCAAGCCTATTGCCAAAATTTCCTGAAGGATAGATGTAAAGTTATGAATCTCAAAGAAGCATAATTAACACAATTAGAAACACAATTAGCTAAACACAAAAATACTTATTTTGGAAATAATTCATAGAAAGGATTAACATCTTATCTATTATTCAGTAAACCGAGGTAACATTTCATCCCCATTTTTAAACATCCACTATGAAAGGGAGAGAGAGAGAGACAGAGTGAGAGAAAGGGAGAGAGAGAAGCTCTAACAACATGCACATTTTTGTGACAAACAACAAGTGTCTTACCTTTTCAGAGACTGATTTTGAATGACAGGGAGAAACATATTTGTTCTATAAAGACTTACAGAAATACATTGCTTTTGAAATACTGAAATTTCAAGCTTTATCTAGTGATGGCTTTTACCATTTCTTGCAACCAAAGTAGAATTTGACAAGGGATACATATATATATATATATTTATGTATATAT
>NW_012107264.1:865407-866605 GCF_000951045.1 Mandrillus leucophaeus
ACATATATATGTATCCCTTGTGTGTATATATATCCCTTAAATATATATATTTAAGTTCTGGGATACATGTGCAGAACATGCAGGTTTGTTACATAAGTATACATGTGCGATGGTCGTTTGCCGCACCCATCAACCCATCATCTATATTAGGTATTTTTCCTAATGCTATCCCTCCCCTAGCCCCCCACCCCCTGACATGCCCTGGTGTGTGATGTTCCCCTACCTGTGCCCATATGTTCTCATTGTTCAACTCCCACTTATGAGTGAGAACATGCGGTGTTTGGTTTTCTGTTCCTATGTTAATTTGCTGAGAATGATGGTTTCCAGCTTCATCCATGTCTGTGCAAAGGACATGAACTCATTCTTTTTTACAGCTGCATAGTATTCCATGGTGTGCATGTGCCACATTTTCTTAATGCAGTCTAACACTGATGGGCATTAGTCTTTACTATTGTGAATAGTGCTACAATAAACATACATGTGCATGTGTCTTTATAGTAGAATTATTTATAATTTTTTTTGGTATATACCCAGTAATGGGATTGCTGGGTCAAATGGTGTTTCTGGTTCTAGATTCTTGAGGAGTAGCCACACTGTCTTCCACAATGATTAAACAAATTTGCACTCCCAACATTGTAAAAGTGTTCCTATTTCTCCACATCCTCTCCAGCACCTGTTGTTAACTGACTTTGTAATGATCACCATCCTAACTGGTGTGAGATGGTATCTCATTGTGGTTTTGATTTACATTTCTCTAATGACCAGAAATGATGAGTTTTTTTTCATATGTTTGTTGGCCATGTAAATGTCCTCTTTTGAAAAATGTCTGTTCATCTCCTTTGCCAACTTTTTGATGGGGTTGTTTGGTTTTTTATTGTAAATTTGTTTAAGTCCCTTGTAGATTCTGGATATTAGCCCTTTGTCAGATGGATAGATTGCAAATTTTTTCTCCCATTCTGTAGGTTGCCTGTTCACTCTGATGATATCTTCTTTTGTTTTATGGAAGCTCTTTAGTTTAATTAGATCCCATTTGTCAATTTTGCCTTTTGTTGCAATTGCTTTTGGTGTTTTAGTCATGAAGTCTTTGCCCATGACTGTGTCCTGAATGGTATTGCCTAGGTTTTCTTCTAGAGTTTATATGGATTTAGGTGTTACATTTAAATCTTTAACCACTCTTGAGTTAATTTTTATATAAGGT
>NW_012107264.1:871545-875700 GCF_000951045.1 Mandrillus leucophaeus
CTCCAGATAGTGCATTTTTTTCCACCTAAAATGAAATTATTTCCCTAATAAGACTTTGATATGGTTTTGCTCTGTATCCCCATTCAAATCTCATCTTGTAGCTCCCAAAATTTCCACGTGTTGTGGGAGGGACTCAGTGGGAACTGATTGAATCATGGGGATGGGTCTTTCCTGTGCTGTTCTCATGATAGTGAATGGGTCTCACGAGATCTGATGGTTTTAAAAATAGGAATTTCTCTGCACAAGCTCTCTCTTTGCCTGCTGCCATCCACGTAAGATGTGACTTGCTCCTCCTTGCCTTCCACCATGATTGTGAGGCCTCCCCAGCCATGTGGAACTGCAAGTCCGGTAAACCTCTTTATTTTGTAAATTGCCCAGTCTCGAGTATGACCTTGTCAGCAGCATGAAGACAGACTAATATAGACTTCATGACACTAGGAAGGACACATGGCTCTTTAATGTCTCTTTGCATTAGGTACAGTACACATTTGGTTTTAAAAAAAGACATGCCAAAAAGGAAGAACCAACAACGTCAGCATTCCAAATTTCTCTTTTTGTTGATGCAGTATTTATAAACCAAGTTATGCAGAACAGCCTCAGACTGTATCAGTCTTTACCCTGATGTTTTGTTTGATAAAACTAAAATAGTCCATATTTTTATGCAATCGGCCAAACCCAAATACTGACACACTGATATATTGATTCTTCCAGGCCACCAGGCACAGCCTGGAAGGGCTAGAGATCTTAGCTCTGTCGCTTCTGGTTGTGTAATATGTCAGTGTGTCATAAAAGTGTCAGATTGTCTATGTGCTGGGATGAGATTAAAGATTGGAAGCCACGGTGCTGGGATGACAACCTCTGAAGAGCAAATGTTTGAAGCACTTTTTAGATTAAAAAAAAAAGAGACAATTTTCTTCTCAATTTCTTAATGGTAAATGTTCCTTTTCAGGGAATAACATCACTGCCACTTAAAAAAAAAACTGAGACAAAACTCACATATAGTAAATGTACAATATAGCTCAATAATTTTTTACATAGAGACACATCTATAGAACCACCATCCAAATTAAAATACGAATTTCCAGTGCTTCAGAAGACCACCTTGTGTCCCGCTCAGCTAGTACCATCTCCACCCCCAACCCAAGGTAATCACTATTCTATCATCATATATTGTTTTATTTTTATTTTAATGTAAATTGTATCTTGCAGCATATACTTTAAAAATTTGACTTCTTGTATTCAACATTATGTCTGAGATTCACTCATGGTCTAATATATTCTTCTTCATATGATGTGGCATCCTATTATGTAACTATTCCATAATTTATTTACCCATGCTACTATTGATGGAGAATGGTTATTTTCCCCCATTTCAGTCCTCATGAATGAAGTTCCTCTGAACATTCCTGCGTATCTTTCGATGGAAATATGCACCAATTTCTCTTTGGTTTTATACAAATATATATATATATAAAAAAAACTAAGAACATATCTATATATCTACCTCTATATATAAGAATAGAAAATTGGGTCATGGGTTAGGTGTATGCTTAGCTTTTGTAGAATTGCTTAGCTTTTGTAGATAGATAAAGTGGTTGCATCCCATCAACAATGAAGGAGAATTCTAGCTGTTTCATATCACCATCAAACCCTGGTATTGTTCATCTTTAATGTTTTGTTCTGATGTGTGTATCTTTGGGCTTTGCCAATACTGATGCCATTTTCACATGATTCTTAGCCATTTTGACACTATGACACGTGTGTTCAAATTGATCACACATCTGTAATTATCTTCCTTTTTTTATTTGAATGACTTCCTTATTCTGTTGATGAGTAATTTGACAAATACATACATGTTGCAAAAATGTTTTCCCAGCCTGTGGCTAACTTCTCACCCTCTTAATTTTATCACTTTATAAACAGAAGTTCTTAACTTCAATGTAATCCAATTTGTTAATCTTTTTTTTTTTTTTTTGCATTTTTTTGTGTCTTGTTAAGAAATCTTTACTCATTTCGAAGTCATGAAGATATTCTCCTGTCTCTTATACACATCTAGATGTGTATAAGAGACAGAATTATCTCTGTTTGCAGATGACATGATTATATGTTTAGAAAATTCCATCATCTCAGTCCCAAAACTCCTTAAGCTGATTAACCAACTTTGGCAAAGTCTCAGGATAAAAAATCAACGTGCAAAAATCACAAGCGTTCCTATACACCAATAATAGATAAACAGAGAGCCAAATCATGAGCAAATTCCCATTCACAATTGCTACGAAGGGATATATTTTTCTTCCTTTTTTTTTATTATAATTTAAGTTCTGGGTTACATGTGCAGAACATGCAGTTTTGTTACATAGGTATACACATGCCATGGTGGTTTGCTGCACCCATCAACCCGTCACCTACATTAGGTATTTCTCCTAATGTTATTTCTCACCTAGCCCCACTCCCAACAGGCCCCGGTGTGTGATGTTCCCTTCCCTGTGTCCATGTGTTCTCATTGTTCAACTCGCACTTGTGAGTGAGAAAATGCAGTGTTTGGTTTTCTGATCTCAGAATAGTTTGCTGAGAATGATGGTTTTCAGCTTCATCCATGTCCCTGCAAAGGACATGAACTCATCCTTTTTATGACTGCATAGTATTCCATGCTGTATATGTGCCACATTTTCTTAACCCAGTCTATCACTGATGGGCATTTGGGTTGGTTTCAAGTCTTTGTTATTGTGAATAGTGCTGCAATAAGCATACATGTGCATGTGTCTTAATAGTAGAATAATTTGCAATCCTTTGGGTATATGCCCAGTAATGGGGTTGCTGGGTCAAATGGTATTTCTAGTTCTAGATCCTTAAGGAATCACCAAGTTTTTTAAAAGTTTAAGAAATGTGTTTTAGATACAATAGCGAAGAAAAATGTTTCTTAAAAAATATTGCTAGTAGGGAAAGGGTCTATAATGATACCTCTGTGCCTCAACTTCATCTGTAAAAGTATATGGCATAGGACTGGATAATCTCAAGGTTTTTACCTCTTTTTCCAAATTCCTGTAGAAAACTACAGTGAATAAAAGATGTCTTTAAACTTTGTAAGCAAACTAGAATAAATTACATGTTTAAAGCTGTCTGATGAAATGAAACTAAATAAAAAAAGTATTTAATTTAAAAGAATGCTACATGAGTACAAATAAAATTGTGATTTTTTAAAATTAGTAGCCCTTTAAGGTTTGAATTTAATACATGTAAGTTGGTATCAGCAGGTATAACTAGTGTCTTCTACAAAACAAATTTCAGGAGAAGGCCTGAGCACAAGCCCCAGAGAGCACTCCATATTAGCTCCATCGTGCTGATGGCTCCAGATAGTGCATTTTTTTCCACCTAAAATGAAATTATTTCCCTAATAAGACTTTGATATGGTTTTGCTCTGTATCCCCATTCAAATCTCATCTTGTAGCTCCCAAAATTTCCACGTGTTGTGGGAGGGACTCAGTGGGAACTGATTGAATCATGGGGATGGGTCTTTCCTGTGCTGTTCTCATGATAGTGAATGGGTCTCACGAGATCTGATGGTTTTAAAAATAGGAATTTCTCTGCACAAGCTCTCTCTTTGCCTGCTGCCATCCACGTAAGATGTGACTTGCTCCTCCTTGCCTTCCACCATGATTGTGAGGCCTCCCCAGCCATGTGGAACTGCAAGTCCAGTAAACCTCTTTATTTTGTAAATTGCCCAGTCTTGAGTATGACCTTGTCAGCAGCATGAAGACAGACTAATATAGACTTCATGACACTAGGAAGGACACATGGCTCTTTAATGTCTCTTTGCATTAGGTACAGTACACATTTGGTTTTAAAAAAAGACATGCCAAAAAGAAAGAACCAACAACGTCAGCATTCCAAATTTCTCTTTTTGTTGATGCAGTATTTATAAACCAAGTTATGCAGAACAGCCTCAGACTGTATCAGTCTTTACCCTGATGTTTTGTTTGATAAAACTAAAATAGTCCATATTTTTATGCAATCGGCCAAACCCAAATACTGACACACTGATATATTGATTCTTCCAGGCCACCAGGCACAGCCTGGAAGGGCTAGAGATCTTAGCTCTGTCGCTTCCGGTTGTGTAATATGTCAGTGTGTCATAAAAGTGTCAGATTGTCTATG
>NW_012107264.1:876970-888272 GCF_000951045.1 Mandrillus leucophaeus
TCTTGTTAAGAAATCTTTACTCATTTCGAAGTCATGAAGATATTCTCCATGCTTTATTCTAGAAGCTTTATTGATTTAGCTTTTACACTTTAGGTCTGTGATCCATCTCAAATTCATTTCTGCGTTTGATGTGAGGTAGGAGTTGAGGTTCTTTTTTGTTTTTCATTGATATATCCAATTAACGCAGCACAATTTTTTAAGAAGACCATTGATTCCTATAGAAATTCATGACACGCTTATCATATCAAGGCACTATTTTAGTGTGGATATATTTTTGGAATATCCATAATTCCACGGTCTATCTTTGTGCAAATATTATACTTTCTTAATTACTACAGCTTTAGAGTAAGTCCTCCTATCTGGTACAGCTCTGCTCTTTTTCCTTGATAATATCTTGGCTATCTTAGGTTCTTAAGTATATATTTTTAAAGCATTAGATTAAAAATCTATAGGAAAGTTTGAGTTTCATTTAGCCACTGACTACACATGACCTCATGAAAGATAATTTAACTTCCCTTTCTGTTTCCTCACTTGTAAAATGTACAGTGCTTGATTTAGACAATCCAATCCCAAAGACTTTTGCATTTGTGATTTTCTGGCCCAATTCACACAGAATAGGACGGCAACTAATATTCATAAATAAACCACAGGAAACCTCCATTGAAAGGATGATGGCCTAAATGCAGTCAATTTTTTTCTTCACAAATGTTATTTCACATTTAAAATAATGCATTTTGAAACTGGGTTTAGAGACCACTTGTTTAATATAATATCAACAGATTTACAAATTCATTACATTTCTAATTGCCTCTTTCAAATGTGACAAAACAAAATGCATTGCTTTTATTGGAAGTAAAATTCTAATAATATTAAAAACACTGTTTCACATATATTTCTCTATTCCTAGGACAAAAACGAAAGTCTGCAATAATCGGCACCATTCTACCTCTCTAAATAGGATCTTTAACCTCAAACCCATCCTCTTCATTTTACCAGATTTATACCACAAAGCCACACTTTGTTTTGCTCCCAAAATTTTCCTAATTCCTCATGCCTAAAATATTCTCCTGCTTTATTTTCACCAATTTACACCTAATCGTTTCTTTACAAATCATATCTGCCTGTCTTTCTTGAGTAACTTTTTTCTACTCACTTTTTTACTTTATACTCATCCACCTGCACTGCATTACATAGTCTATCCCCATACACAAATTTATTAAACATTTTATTCTCATCTCCCCACTTAGACTCTAAGCCTCTATTTTGAATGGTCAGATGTGGAGTACTGAGTTTAGTATTATGCAAGTACAGCTAGGACTTTGGGAAGAACACTTAGGTTGTGAGTACCTCTTCTGTGCCAGTCATGTGTTCTCGCATTTCACAATAGCCCTGTGAGGTACATCCGTCTCATTTTTAAAATGAGAAAATGATGTTTATTAACATTAGGTAACATCCTCAGTGTCACTTGTAGCATCTGAGCCTTTTCTTCCATCATGGAAATGGGGATGCTAACAAATTGGCTCAGAGGGCTCAGTTGACTATTGGGATGGGGAGGAGGAGGTCATACAGGGCACAGACTAGGAACAAAGGAGTGCTTCTTATCAGAGACAAGAGGCATTGGGGCCAGAGAAGCAGACTAAGCAAGAAGTGATACAATCAGGTCAAGGGCTAGGCTGAGAGGTATAAGATAGATGCCAAAGCCAGAGGAGCAGAGTGTGAAACAGGGAGATGAAATGGAGCAGAGCCTGGTGTGAAATGCAGAGATGGGATTGAAAGAGGGAGGATGTACAGCCACAGAAAAGGCAGCAGGTGATTAATAGGCATTTGCTGGATGCAAAAATTAATAAATAAATGAATAACTTATAAGGGATAAATGAGAGAGAGGCAACAAAACCATATTTAAACATTTGCAACCTGGGTAACTGGCAAATTGTTAGCATGACTTAATAGAATTAGAGAATTCAGAAGAAAATGAAAGCTTGAGTACTGCATATCAAAATGCATTTTGGACGGGACATCTAGCCATGAATGTTTAACAGGCAATTGAAAATGTATGGAGCTCAGAAGAAAAGTAGATACTGGAGTTTGCAGCTTACAAAGTGCATTACAATGTTTTACCTTATTTTCTAAAATAACTAATTAAAAAAAACTGGGGTTAAGAAAAGTTGAGTGACTTCTCCAAAGTGGCGCAGTTAATGAGTGGATAATCTAGAATTCGAATTCAGGCTTCTTACCATAAAGTTCAGTGCTCATTTTATTACATTTTACTGCCTTTCTTATAAGAATGAGCAAATCATCCAAAATAAAAAGAGGACATCAGATAATATGATTCTATTTGGGCTGCAAATATGACAATGCCTTATGCTAACATGCATAGCTTCAGGTGATAGCAAACTGAAATTTATCAAAAACAAGTTGACCTCCCACTTGGTTAAGGATTTTTTTTATTCATTCCAAGAGTTGCTTGCTTATTGCAAGTTTGCCTGCTGGGGTGGACATAGCTGACAGCATCACCTGCCTGCCAAAAAAGTAAATGTGCTAGAAGCTGGTAAATGGATTAAAACTTTGTGCCACAAAGTAGTGCCCAATAACATAGTCAGAAATTCCACCTCAGCCAAAGATGTTCCTAAAAACTCAAAAACAAAAAGGAGAGGAAAGAACATTTTAGGAGGATTTATGAGATAGAAGATGTGAAGAAATTATACAATATACAAGCAAAGAAAGCAAATATTTGAAAATGTGTCAAATAGCTGGAAGCCGAAATTGAGAAAAGAAAAATCCCTATGAGAACTGCCAGTTTTATAAAATATTCTGGGAGTTTAAGAAAAGGTAAATTAAATAAATTATGCATTAGTTATATTATAATTATGCTGCTGAGCTGGTATCCTTATTTTCTCCAAATTCTGTCAATCAGTCAAAGGAAGTCACAGTGCATGGTCAGATTCAAAGTCACATTGCAGTGGATGTAGACACAGGCAGCAAGAACAATTGCCGCCATTTTGTTGTCCGCCTACAACTACCAATAATTTCAGGCAGTTCATTTCTCTTGGCCCCGGTTTCTTTATCTCCAAGATATGGCTTAGGACTTTCTCCCTAGGATTCCTTACACTCTTGCATTCCTAAGGCAACAACTTTCAAAACTGCCTTACCAAGGCAAATTAGAGGACTTTTTTGTATCTCAAAAAAATATATATATATAAACAAAGTGACATGTTACTTGCTTCATTATGTTTAAAATCGCTTATTAAAAAACAAAAATGCCGTATAGAGCATAAAAAGTGAAATAGGAAGATGAAATAAAATCAAACAACATTAAGTTACTATTGCAAGTTGCAAATGATTGAAGATTGCTTGTTGAGCTGTTTACCAACACTAAACAGAACTGTCCACTTCATGTCCTAAATGGCCCAGCTTGGCATTGGATCATAACCAATATTCCACTTTATAGACTTTTATTCATCAATAATTCAGGGTGTGAAAGTGATCAATATTAGAATGACTCAGACTGTTAATATTGTTTAAATTAAATGGTTAATTGCTTCATTTTTTATTTCACTTGGACCACAAAGATTCAACCAATTTTATGAAGCCCAAACTTTAGCCAAGCAGGTAGTAAGTGAAGGAAGCCAGTCACCAGCCAACAGCACTTCCTGTTTTAATATGCGGATAAGCAGACTCTTGTTAGAAACCCCAACTGCCAGAGAAGACAAAATGCTTTACTTCTCTCAGACTGATGGGGAAACAGTGACTAATGTAGAAATTGTTATTGCTCAGAAATAAAAACAAGCTTTCTTTGATTGCTAAGGAAAAATGTAAAGATTTAGTATTTTCCTTTGGTTTCCTTTGTAAATATCTGTATGCACTGTTTTTCTTCATGATACACAGTTGAAATGTCAAATTACTGGAATCTGGAGATTACTTTGATTAACTTTTGCCTTGCATAAAGCAGGCTAAAAGACGTTAACCCTAACTGCCTCCACCAATAAGAAAGAATATATCTGAATGTAGCACAAACAGAAACTTGTAATGCTCTGCAGTCAGGCAAGAATGAGGAAATGCTCAGATCTAAATGGAGCTGTTGCTGTAAGGAAACCATTTCCTTGATATCTGCATGTTCATCATCTTAGCTCTCAGGCTCCCAGACAGCTGTCTCTTCAACTTCAGGAAATTAGACACCAGAAAGAAGACCTGAAAAACTAAAACCTGCTAAGCATGTACATTGCACACAGAGGCCAGGCAAAACTGTATTTAGAATTAATTTTGAGAACTCTGGGCATTTTTTGGTTTGTTTTCTGTGTTGCTGTTGTTGTTTTTAATTTGCAGGAAAGCCTGGATGTTAGGGTCATTAGTGTATACATCTTAGGTAGAGAAATTACTAAGTAGATGTAAAGAAGTAAAACCAAATTCATTAAAACCTAGAGCATTCATTGACTTGTTTATTGCTGAGTGATGAGTAGCAATCCACACATGGTGCAGTATTTATTTTTTCAAAATAGAAACCCCCATAACCTATATGATGTTAACAAAGGGAAAATGCAAAACAACAACGACAAAAAAAAACCCCATTTTTGGAAAATAAAGTCATTTTCTTCACATTCTTCTTTCCATTGCTTCTGAAACTGTTTGAAAATCAGTAGCATTCTAAACTTTACAGTCCCATTTCCCAAATTGGCTTTCTTCTTTTTCTCCTCCCAATCCTTGGTCATGTTTGTCACCTTCTGTTTCTACAGCACATGGCTGAAGACCTAGCATTGCACCTGCAACAAGCACTCTGAATTTCTTCATGAGTATAAGTTTAGAGGAATGCCTATAAAAAAAATAGTAAGAGATTACAAATATCACATCCCTCTTAAATCAGCTTCCTGACTTCCTTCATCCCTTCATGGGTCTGGTATGTCAACAACACTTGACAATGTGAGGTTAAACTTCTTGCTCTGTTCATGATCTCACTCCTTCCTGCTATCTCTTTCAGAACAAAGACCTTATACTATCAGTTGATGAATTTTCAGCCTCTTTGTCTCTACCTGTTCTATCACTGCCATCTACTCAAGCCATTGAATCAGCTCAAGCCATTCCTGTCTTTAAAAAACACCATCTCAGACCTTAAGCCTTCCTCCATTAACCATCATTCTCTTTTTCCTTCCCCTGAAAGCCATGTTCTTGCAAAGACTAATTTATAATCACTTGGTCACTGAGCTTATTGTTCAATCTACCATAATTAGAATTATGTCCCATCATTCTATGGAACGTGATTTACTGAAGGTTATTAACGATTCAAATTTTTCCAATCTAGTACACTTATTGTGAACACCATCTATCTGGAGCTAGTAACACAGTTGAGAAACAGTTTCTTTACTCCTAGAGCCTGGCTCCTCCTTTGAATGGATAAACCATTCTCCTGGTCTTCTGCTATCTCTTGGACCGTTCGCTATCAGTCTTCCCTAAGGCCTCAATTCAGCTGCCTCCCTGTCTACTGCTTAACATCCTAGAGCCACCACTGCTGTCTATCTCCACTCCTTGATCTCCAGTCCTTGAAACCAGTCTTTGAAATCTTCCCTTTACTCTGGCAATTTTCTCCTCACTGGTCTCGCTGCCTCTATTCTCTTTCACATCCACTTCATCTATCTCCTCACTGTCAGCGTGATCTCTCAAAATATGATGCAAGTACTTTTATCTAAAACCTTTAAACTCCTTCCTGGAACTCCTTATCGTGTTCCCTTTGCACAAATTTCTCCAGTGGCAACCCTGAATAAGGGTTTACATGCTGATAGTTTATGTGGGAGCACAAAGAACACCAACAACAGAATGGGGAACTGATACAGAGACAGGAAGGCAGGGAAGACTAGAGCTTAATCCTGCTAGAATATCCTGTGGAATTGCTATGAAACTCATGTCTCTGAGTTATCCTAATGAAGGGGGAAGGTTCTAGGATACATATACAACAAATCTGGTCAGTCTGCTTCTGGGGATGGGGGGACTCACTTCCGCAGCACTTCTGGGAATGGGATGGGGGGACTCACTTCCCTCAGCACTTCTGTCCTGCCAAGAATGGCCAGAAAACCTTCTAGAGATCCAACAAAGCCCCAAGGGACAACTCAAAGTTGGCCATGGAGCACAGTGAACCGGGCAAGTTACAAAGGTATGGTGAGACTCTGACAGTATCTCCAACACATGGCTTACAAATTGTATGTATGTCACATTATCTTACCCTACCTCTTGTGGCACCCTGGCTCACCTTCTTGCACACACCATAGGGAAAACCTTTGATCTTGTGTGATGTATTGCTCTGCTCTGGTCTATGCATCTCTAGAATGCCCTTCTCCTCCTTTCTCACTGGTCAACACCTGATAGTTTAACAACCATCTCAATTGTTACCTCTGTCACAATGCCTGTCCTGACATTCCCATGGGTACTAACTAATGCGTCCCTTGAATTCCCATGTGCTATATTCATGATTTCATTCCCTCCTGCTGTGTGCATATCAATACTACAACCTTGAACACTTCCCTGCAAGTTATTTTGGTGTATGCTGCTAAATAAGCCTTTGGTGTCAAAGCAGTGAATTTAGGTCACAGAAAATCCAAACGTAAAAATAAGAGCATGTATTTCAGGTGAGTAGCTACTTCCATAACAAGTTGTAGTGAAGATGCCTACTATACTGATTTACCTTGTTGAGCAAAGTAAACCCCTGAACATGTGACTAAAATTCAAAGGTATAAAAGTCAAACAATAGAGTTGGACATTATAAGGAGAGTTTCATCCCAAGAGTTAAAACATTTTATAGAATTGCCAATTATACTTTGCCCTTTGGAAACACCCACTTCTATGACATACGAAAAAAATGCAACAATAAAAAATGTTGACATAATTGGCCAATCTCCACCCCTACCCACACACCCACACTACACTACATACAAGACAATGATGATGTAGACCGAAAGAAACTCATGACTCTGGGACAGCCCTACTTCACAAGGGCTGGAGATATTCCTTAGTTAGAGGATGACATGCATTCTGCATTTGACACATGCAAGATGGATCAGGGGCATTTCAGTAAAATGTATGAAAAAGCGGCTTGTGTCAAAATTGAATGTTGGTACAGCAAACAGCACTTGGAGGAGTCTCTGGAGATTAGAAGCTTGTCAAATTATTACTGTTAGAACAAAAAGATCAGCATGGCCTCTTGAAGCCAAAGTCAAAAACAACAATTTGAGAAAAACTGGATAATAAGAGGGTAAACACATTTTTTTAATTGAATTACCTCATTTGCATGTTGGGAGGGCATATTTTGAACTAATCTTATGGATTCTCAGGGCCTTCAAAGTACAATGGAAAGAACGTTAAACTTGCAGTAGAGGATTGTATTAGTCCCTTCTCGTGCTGCTGTAAGAAATAACCTGAGACTGGGTAATTTACAAAGGAAAGAGGTTTAATGGACTCACAGCTCCACATGGCTGGGGAGGCCTCACAATCATGGCAGAAGAGGAAGGAAAAACAAAGGGGCATCTTACATGGCAGCAGGCAAGAGAGTGTGGAGGGGAATTCCCCCTTATAAAACCATTGGATCCTGTGAGATGTATTCATTTTCACGAGGAGCGCATGCAAAAGATCCACCCCCATGATTCAGTTACCTCCCACTGGGTCTCTCCCATGACACGTGGGAATTATTAAAATTCAAGGTGAGGTTTAGGTGGGGACACAGAGCCAAACCATATCAATGACCTTGGCACCTACTTGCCTGCCAACTCCTTTCAATCAATAGCATAATCCCTTCCTTTTAGGAACTGGTCAAGGACCTAATTTTAAGTTGTCTTTTTTTCAATGTCCTGTCAAGCAAGTGACATTAAATAGGGAAAGTGTAAGACAATGGTATGCAAGCTCACTGCACATTAGAATCACCTGGGGAACTCATAAAACCTATGGATGCCTGGACCTCTCCAAGATTAATTAAAAGAGATAAGGCCCAGGAATTTTAAAATTCCCTCCAGGTGATTCCAATGTGACTTCAAGTTTATGAACCGCTGACCCAGTGGCATCGGCATCGCCTGACAACTCATTAAAAATGCAAATTCTTGGGCACCATCCCAGACTCACTGAAACAAAAATTCTGTGGGTGGTGTCCAGAAAGCTGTGTTTTAACGACTCTCCAGGTAATACTAATACTAAAGTTTGAGGACCCATGTCCACCTATTTTCACTGATTCTTTATCTGCGTGTTTTAATCTATATTCTAGCTCCCCAGAGAGATAGCTAAAAACCTCACATAGATATTATCCCTAACCTTATACTTTTACTAAAGTTCACTACAGAATCCCCAATGAAAAGAGTGGGCTATACGTGATTTAGAATTCAAAAGTCGTAGATTCCAAACCAGCTTTGCCCATTTGCTATAGAGGTTACGTTCAGCAAGTTCTTAAAAGTCTCCAAGTGTGACTTTTCTCAGCTTTAAATGAGAGTAATAGTAGTACCTATAGCAATGAGCTGTTGGGAGGAAAAAATCGGAATACCGACGTAAAGCTCTAGCATAATGTCTCATGTACAATAGCACTCAGGAAAGGCTGGCTGTATAAACAGACTTTCTGAAAACTTGAAAATATATAAGTAAATAGAGAAAAACCTGGAAAAGATTGTATCAATTAAAAAAAAATCATTCTCAGGATTTAAGACTAGAAAATATCTTGACCATATCAATGTCTATTAGTCTATGAAAGATGTGTGATAGCTTATTGTTTCTTTCCCATCAAAGGTGGTTAACAGGAAGGTCAGAACAGGGCACCAAGCTATAAATTGGTAGTAACTTTACTGAACTTAGTTATTATTTTTTCATATTACATGCACTCATTTATAATATAATTTAGCTCCTCATCTTTAATGCTTGTTTCAAAATAAATCTATGTATTATTTTAAGAAACCACAAATCCTTTTGAAACAAAGACAAAATACAAAGTAATGAAGAAATGATTAATCGTGTTGCCTTAGAAAAATTGAGAACCATGGAATACTATGCAGCCATAAAAAAGAATGAGTTCATGTCTTTTGCAGGGACATGGATGAAATAGAAACCATCATCCTCAGCAAACAAACACAGGAACAGAAAACTAAACACTGTGTGTTCTCACTTATAAGTGGGAGTTGAACAATGAGAACACATGGACACAGGGAGGGGAACAACACACACCAGGGCCTGTCGTGGGGGAGGAGAGCAAGGGGAGGGAGAGCATTAGGACAAATACCTAATGCATGTGGGGCTTAAAACCTAGATGACGGGTTGATAGGTGCAGCAAACTCCCATGGCACATGTATACCTATGTAACAAACCTGCAGGTTCTGCACATATATTCTGGAACTTAATAAAGTAAAATAAAATAAAATAAGAAAATCAAGACCACTATGTCCATATCTCATAAAAATATTTGAGTCTGTTTCATAATATGCCTTCTTGGGATAAATTCTGTTGCTAGAAAATTTACTTTCAGTGGTCCCTGTTTAACAAAAAATAGTAATGCTCACTCTTTTAAAAAAAATTAAGTAAAAAAAAAAAATCATTTCTGCCAACCCACCAGATTTCACAATGGTAATCTGGGTAAACCACAAATCAGTTTGTGTGTGTGTGTGTGTGCTCCTTTAATGTTTCCCTGTGTGTATATTTTAACTGAGATTATTAAAATAGATAAATGTGCATTTTTATCTTATAAATGGTTTGTACAGCTCTGTATATAGTATTCTTTGTCGATATGTGTGTTTGTATTTAAGGATATGTTTACATTTTTCTCCCTCTAAATGATAGAATTGTGGATTTAATTTTCTACTTTCTAATTGCTGTGTTTTAAAATTTTCTGAAACAGTATATGTTAATTTTTCAATCAAAGGAAAATACAGATAATTTAATGCCTTTTAGAATTTCCCATTAAAATAATTTCCATTCAGGAACAAACTAGAGCACAGTCTTAGAATGTGTGATGGTTGTGGTCTTCCCAGTACTCCTATTCAGATGACAGGCCTGATTCATTCTCCTGCAAAGAACTTCTGCGTATCATTGTCTGGCTTGGAGTCATTATTCTCTGCCCATGTTTTCACAAAAGTAATTCTCCACTCATACTTTCTGAAAACTCTCTACCTTACTATATGCAAGTTGGGTGGATATTGTGTGGCACATGGAAAACTCTATTGTTTTGTAAAGAATATGGGAGAAGATCATTTAGGAACAAAAATGCTATTAATTATTCTGTCAGATATACAAGTGAGATTTATGTGAGTTTAACATTGTCTTTTTCACAGCTGTGCTATCCCTGACCTAGAATTCTGTGTAGTGACACAGGAAATAATAGATTGCTAGATAAAAGGCTGATCATGCATCTCCACATCTAGTTTTTGCCAAGCCTTTAAAACTAGGCCAAATATCTACTGTTTCAAAAAGTTGTCATATTATAAGTGAAAGCTCTAAAGAAAGGCTTTTGTTTTACAGCCTAGATGACTGAGTGTATCTAACATGTCTGTACATAAACACAGTTGTACGGGTACCATTGAACCAATGTTCAAATTGAATAGACACTTCAAAGACATTAATATGTTATTGTAATATAGAATTAGGAAAGGAAGTTCTGACTAAAAGTTTATACAGAAACATTCAGTAGAAAACTGAAAACATTTTTAGTTCTTTGAATTTGCCTTAAAAATAAACCTATAAAATGTGGATTAAGTAGGGGGAAAAATATATGACAAGGAAATAATATATTACATATGTAATACTTTAGTGTCTGAATATTTAGAATTAATAATGTGGCTATAAAAGGGTTATAAAAACTGTTTTAGCTAATTAAATTTATTTATCTATAATTTTAGACAATGGTAGGGATACATTTCTAGCTTAACTAATGTGTAGATTCCTCTTCCTATTAGCAAAAAGCAGAAGAATGAAAGGAAATGAGGAAGAAAGGGAGGGAACAGGGAGAGAGGAAAGAAAGGAAGGAAGTGCTATGGTCTGAATGTTAGTGTCCCCCCAAAATTTGTGTTAGGACCTAATACCCAATGTGATAGCATTAAGAAATGAGGCCTTTAGGAGGTGATTAGATTACCTCTTAAACTGGATTAGTGCTTATAAAACAAGGCTTGAGGGATCCTGTTTGGCCCCTTTACCAAGTTAGGACACAGAGAAGGTGCCATCTATGAGAAACAGGCCCTTATCAGACACTGACTCTGCTGGCACCTTGATCTTGGACTTCCCAGTCTCCAGAAGCATGAGCAATAAATTTCTGTTGTTTATAAATGACCCAGTCTAAGGTGTTTTGGTATAGCAGCCTGAA